>NW_004524753.1:1710871-1714241 GCF_000260255.1 Octodon degus | reverse complement strand
AGGTCCTGCTTTACCTTGGTCTTAACCATCCAGTAGAAAAATGTGGTAAATTTCAAAGACTGTCAAAGATGGAAATGCAGATTAAGTCGTCATACTTCTCTCTGTTCTTTGACAGAAAAATTACAGATTTGCAAAGTTCCTGTGTATTTCAATGGAACTTGAAAAATACATTTTATTTGTTGGGAATCTTCCATTGGTCTGTTGTGATTCTGAGTATCTTACAAGTATAGCACTGGAGGAATGAAGGTATAGCAGTCAGCTCTAGATACACAGCATCTTTCTCTGGATCCAGAGGGAACTGCCTTTGTGGTGCACTTCAGAGAGAGACTCAGGTTTATTTCTTTTCCTTCCTTTTTTGTTTTCTATTTTAGGGAAGGGTCTACAGGGTGTTCAGGGTCTCACTACTAGATCAGACTCCTAGTAATCCACCTGTTTACAGCCTCCCAAGAGCTGGGATTGCAGACGCACACCACCATGCCCAGTCTCAATTGCCATCTCAGCATGTCTTGGGGCCAGGGCTGGCACAGAAAGCCTGGGGATCGAGCCCCCAGCCCCTGTACCTGCTTGCAGGCACTTTAATCTGCTGAGCTATTTGGCTGGCTCATGAGACTCAGTTTTCTGAACTCAAGAATTTTCTTCTGCAGTGCAACCTAGTCTAGAAGCAGCAATTACCAGGCCCAGATCACCTCATCCCCAGGAGCATGGAGTACCAGGGAACTGCTGGACAAAAGTGATGCTGCTGTAACTGTAGATACTGCTGTAAGAAAATGTCTTTTGTCTCTAAACTGGGAGTCTTGTGTCCTCTGCTCGCATCCATGAAATGGTAGCCGATTAATGTGCTAGCTTGAAGGTAGGAGAAAATCTCAGAAACTTCTTCCTGGTTCTTGACATCACCATGTTCCCATGGGCACAGACTTAGAATGCTTATACTGAAGGCATTTAAAAATGCATCTGTGAAAGTTGTCTGTAGCTAACATTAGAGGAGTAGCTGCAGGTTGCAGAAAACTCATTTAACCTAGAATATATTTTCAGTGTCCTCTGGGTGTCAATCCTTTAAACCTTTTTTTTTTCTTTCTTTTTTTTAATGTACTTTAGGGAAGGGTCTATAGGGTGTTCAAGGTCTCACTACTAGATCAGACTCCTAGTGATCCATCCACTTACAGCCTCCCAAGAGCTGGGATTACAGGCATGCGCCACCATGCCCAGTCTCAATTGCCATCTCAGCATGCTCTGGGAATAAGGACAGCATGGCAGGCCCAGGGATCAAACCTCTGGCCCCTGAGCCTGCTTGTAGGCACTTTAATCTGCTGAACTATTTGGCCGATCCTAAACCTTTTTTAAAAAAACAAAACAGAACTTTCTTTTAACTGTTCTTAGTGTCAGTTACTTGCTAGAGTTCACCTCTAGGTGAGGCCTGCAAAGCATGGCTGCCACCCACCCACAATATCTGTCACACAGCACGTGCCAAGCCAGCCGCCTCCTTCACACGTGGTCAGTTGATCATTCACCATCAGTTTGAGATGTTTCTTGAGCAGCGCAGCAACTGTGGGTCTGCTGTGTGTTTTTGTTTTGTTTTGATACAGGGTCTCACTATGTAGTTCAAGTGGTCCTCAACTCACCATGTAGCTCTGGCTGGTCTTGAACTTGCAGTAACCCTCCTACCCTAGCCTCCTGAGTGCTGAGTTTACAGGTATGTGCCAGCACACCTGGCCCCTAACAGCAATTTTAAAAATTATTTTTAAGGTACCTTGCTGGCTACTATGTTTCTTTTCATTTGCATATATTTTGTTCCAATGATAATTCCACCCTTAAATTTCCCACTGTGCAACAAAAGATAATCATATCAGGATAGTATCTTAATTTATTGTCAATAAAATGAGTAATTAATTAAATTACATTTAATATGAACTAAACCAATGGTTGCAACATACTTTCAGCTTGAATATTGTTTGCCTGGCTTTATGAATAATTATTAGTTAACGGTTTTTTTCTAACAACAGATAAAAATTTTAATATTATTTCTACTTCTTAGACTTGCCTTATATCCTAGAGGAATTAAATAAATAACAGGCTGAAAAAAATTACAGAGTATACTCTAGGCTTCTAGAGTTGGTAGGGACCTCTCCTTGCCTACCACCTCAGCAGTGTTTGCCCTGATTTGATTACACAACCCCCCCATGTGAACTCTGCCTTGAGGAAATTTGTCTAATTAGCTGGTGGGCTTACAACACCTGGCTGCAGTGTCTGGGGGGATTCAGGCAAGCTGAGTTGGGAATGAGCTCTGGAGGCCTGCAGCCAGCGTGCTGGACTAATTTATACTCATGGGTAGAAATTAAGCTGTGTTCTTGGTGGCTGGCCAGACTGCTGCGCAGGGCAAAGGCCGGGATGCAGACAGCAGCGCTGCAGCATGCGTGTTGTGCTCTTCCTACTCTTGTTAGCTGTGGAAATCGCTTCTGGGACTTCTCACCTGCACTTTGGTCTCAACTGAATTTAGCAGGCAACTTTTATCAGAAGGTACACTCATGAAAATAGGTGCATGTGCCTACTGAATTTAGAGTTCAAGTTAATATTCATTTCTCTCCTCAGTGCTCTGCATGGTTTTTATACCTTTGAGTAACTTGTTTCTCTGCAAAATTCATCAGTAACCGAAATCATTGGTAATTGGCTTTCATCTTAACCTATGGCACCACAGAGCCCATTACGACATACTGAATTTCAGGCATCCTTCCTGAGAGGTGAGAGAATTTCCTTCTCACGCTTCTCTGGGCTTTTCCTTTGTCCAAACCTCTGGTGTGCAATGCCTCCTACAATTCTCTCCTTACAGAAGGGCCATGATGTCCCTGGTGGAAAGGGTATTAACAAAGTTAGGCTCTGGAGCTCTGAGACACGTACACAAGCCTGATGCCATGTCGTCTCCAGCATGCTGGGGACACCATGACAGTGGCAGCAAGGGTCCTTATTTGTCTCCTCAGCTGGCAGCTCACATGGGCTAGATCCCCTTATCTTACATGAATCCTCTTGTACAATGGACAATGACACTGCTTGACTGAGATCATCTACGGAAAACGACGATGAAACCATCTTCGGTGCGCAATATGTGCCTGGTCCCCACATCACAGCTTGATGCTGACAAAGTGGCAAGTCTGCATTTTTGGATGGAACAAAACATTTAAAACAATAAAGGAATAACATTACTTTTTCATTAAGAAACAAGGCGCCATCCATAATATCCCTGCAAAACCATTCAGTTCATTTAAAAGAGAGCATGCCAATGGGAATTTGATTACTGTTCATTATCTGTTCTTGTGGAATGTCCTCAGAAACACAAAAAATATTATATATATATATATATATATATATACACACATAC
>NW_004524753.1:1695522-1699331 GCF_000260255.1 Octodon degus | reverse complement strand
ATTATAGGCATGTGCCATCATGCTCAGTCTCAATCACTGTCTCAGCATGCCCCGGGCAGCAGGACTGGCACGGCACGCTGGGGATCAAACCCCCAGCCCCTGTGTCTGCCTAAGCAGGCACTTTAATCTGCTGAGCTATTTGGCTGGCCCAGAATGGCATTCTTTTGTCAGATTTCTATTGTGAAAGTTCTCCTCCAGTTTGTGGCTTGCCTTTGTATTCTTTTCCACTCAAATCTGGATAAACATAAGTTCTTAATTTGAAACAAATTCAATTTATTAGCACTTTTATGATTGGTCCTTTCCATGTCCTAACTTTTAAAAAAAGTCTGCTTGTCTCAAGGCCAAAATTTTTTCCTGTGTTTTCTTTTAGAATACTTCATTTGATCGTAACCAAAAGGCCAAGAAGTGATCTTATAGAATACTTATTAATTTATTTCATATTTCAAGTTATTTTCTGTCGTAAATTAATACTTAAGTACAGTGTGAAGTAGCTTCCAAGTTTAAATATTTCATATAGATATTTAATTGTTCTGATATGACATGAAAAAGACCTTTTTCTTATTGCTTCTATCATAAATCAAGTGACTATATGTGCAAGGATCTGTCTTTAGAAGTATTTCTAGAGAGAAACATTTAATGAACAGTGTTTGCCTCCTAAGGTAAGAGCTTGCTACCAATATTGGAGACAGTTATTTTAAAACATCAAATTTTTGTTTGTTAGAGCTAGAACTTTGTGCAGAGGAAAAGCCTTCGAAATCTGGAAGGAAACTGAATTTTGTGCTAATTTAGAATTAGGGCCCACCAAATAGCTCAGTGGATTAAAACAGGTGCAGGGTCCAGGTGTTCAATCCCCAGGCCTGCCATGCAGGCCCCACTCCTGCCCCTGGTGCGCACTGAGGAAATTGAGACTGGGCGTGGTGGCATGCGCCTGTAATCCCAGCTCTTGGGAAGCTGTAAACAGGTGGCTCACTATGAGTCCGATCTAGTAGTGAGACCCTGAACACCTGTAGAACCTTACCTAAAATACAACAACAAAAAAAAAAAGAAAGAAAGAAAGAAAGAAAGAAAGAAAGAAAGAAAGAAAGAAAAGAAAAGAATTGGAAATGACATGAGAGAGACCTTGACTAATAATGCCTCATTTCTAGGAGCTTATATTGAACTGGGATGTTGAAGGAGAAAGAATTGGATGGGGTACATTCACATGAAAACTAGGCCATTGGAGAGAAGCACTGTGCAGGAAGGAGGGGGAGGAGAGAGAGAGAGAGAGAGAGAGAGAGAGAGAGAGAGAGATTGACAGAGAGATAAGGAGGGAAGGGGAGAGGGGGGAGAGACAGAGAGAGAGGCAGACAGAGAAAGAGAGAGGGAGAGGGAAGGGAGAGGGGGGAGAGAGAGACAGAGAGAGAGACAGAGAAGGAGGGAGGGGAGAGGGGGGAGAGAGAGATATTGACAGACAGAGAGAGAGAGAAGGAGGGAAGGGGAAGAGGAGGGAGAGACAGAGAGAGAGAAGGAGGGAAGGGGGAGAGACAGAGACATTGACAGACAGAGAGAGAGACAGAGAGTGAGACAGAGACAGAGAGAGACATTGACAGAGAGACAGAGAGAGACAGAGAGGAGGAGGGAAGGGGAGAGGGAGAGAAACAGAGAGAGAGAGAGAGAGAGAGAGAGAGAGAGAGAGAGAGAAGGAGGGAAGGGGGAGAGACAGAAACATTGACAGAGACAGAGAGAAAGAGACAGAGAGAGACAGAGACATTGACAGAGAGACAGAGAGAGGAGGGAAGGGAGAGAAGGGGGCAGAAAGAGAGGAGAGGAGGAGAGGAGGGAAGGGGAACAGAGAGACAGACAGAGCACGTCCTTGTGAACATCATGGGAATTAAGTGATTGTCTCAGAGTAGCTGAGCCATGTGAGCAAAGTAAGGGCTTTTCCCTGACCTTCCCTTCTAATTCACCTATTTGTCACCTAACGCAGGTGACAACCCAAGCTCCAAGCTGATGCGCAGATGGATAGTCTTGTTTCAGTGAGCCCTGTCTTAGTTATATTCCTCTTCACTGAGACACAGTATACGATGCTCACAAGTTAGAAGAGGAAAGGATTATTTCAGCTCACAGTTTGGGAGGTTTCAGCCCATCATCAACTGACTAAAAGGCAAGGTAACATCGCAGAGGAGAAATAGTTCATGGTATGGCAGGCAGGCAGGCAGGCAGGCAGGCAGGAGGAAGCAGTTAACCTACCTTGCTTCTGTCCCTTTATATTTCTTCCAGGATGCAAAGTTGTTGGTTGGAGCCTCCCACATGAAGGTGGAACTTCTGTATTCAGTAAATCATTAAGCAATATTTAGCCTCACGATCTGCAGGAAGAGAATCACCTCCTTCATTAGACTTCATTGGGAGAATTGCTACATACTGTTTATTGATTGTCCTTCTGGGATTATGTTTTTGTACCTCTTAGAAAGGATAGCAGCTCTGCTGTGCTGTGGATCACTGTGGAGAAAATTCCTTTTTCAGCAGTAAAAATTGTAATAGCTAATCATACTCTTTTTATTCTCTTTAATAGATTGAGAAATTGAGGCATAAGGAGGTTAAGTTAATCTTCCACCATCGTTCATAAAGTGGTAGTGGTCAGACTTGAACCCAGGTAGTTTGGCTGCTTCCAGTCCCTGCAAGTAACTCAAATGCTGGAAGAATAAGAAAAGAAAAGTTGGATCTTTCAACTCCCCACAAATGTGCCCCATCTGACCAGCGGACAGAAAGCCAGTCAGTGTCACCTGTTGCCTCATTCTCCCCCTTGACACTTGTGTGGAAAGAGACCCTGGAGAACAGGCTATGCGCAGCGACAGCGGCAGCTACCACTCCGGAGTGCATGGGCAGCAGAAGCAGAGAAAGGCCAGAAAACACAGAGTGGGCTCAGCGGCTTCACAGAACGAGCTCGGTCCCAGCCAGCAGCAGCGCCGGCCCTCAGCCAGCCTGAGAGCCAAGACCCAAGGCAGACATCTGCGCTGCTGAGAGCATGCGTCGCAAGTGCCACCAGGGGCTTGGACTCATAATGATATTCCTGTTTTAGTCTCCCCAATGTGGGAATCGAACCCGGGTCTGGCCCTTGCCTAAGCGGAGCTTAGACTGCTAGCCCCAATAGTAGCTTTCTTCCAACTATTTCTGCAGCCACTATAACTCGCTATCATTCCCTTTTGTTCATTCCTTCAGAAAAGCAGGAAGAGAAATGCGAAGTTCCCACCTCAGTGCTAGCCAGATTTTTTAAAAGGCAGTTGTTCCCGTAAAAAAAATATTTATCAAGTTTCATATAATGACAGAATAGAATGATTAACTGAAATGATCAAGTCGGGGAAGTTCTCGCCTGGCAAAGAAGGAATGAGTGAACTGGGCCGCTGACACTGAATTTCAGAGGAAGAGGAAGGCAAGCCAGGCATGGTCTGAACAGCCCCGTACCCCAGGCTTCGCAGGGGCTAGGGCTCAAGAGACAGACTTGATCTCCACTTCTGTAGGAGTGACGTTAAAATCGCAGAGCAAGAGGTGATCCTAAGAGCAGTGCGGTAGCTGGCAGACCCGAAGGACAAAGACGGAGTCAAAGTAACTCTATTCCTAGCTCCCTAACCATTCTAAGAAAGTTCTGAAATTATTTTTGGGGAATTGGATGTAGTGTTCAAAGTTTTCATCTTATAATATTTTAGTATCTCAGTCATTATTTTTCCATAAGTCTCTTGGATGCTTTCTGAATAAAGAATTTAGAAATTAGAGTAACTTTGTAATTAACAGCTCTCTCTCTCTCTCTCTCTCTCTCTCTCTCTCTCTCTCTC
>NW_004524753.1:1688977-1695422 GCF_000260255.1 Octodon degus | reverse complement strand
GAAAATTAATTAATATTCTAGTATAGGCTTCAGAGTGAGGTATTCATTTTCCATTACTGGTGATATCAAGAAATAGTTGATTAAAGGCCACAGCTCAGGAATTATACCTGGCCTGGGTTACAGAGTTAACAAATATTTGTTGAATAAATACAGAGGGGGGAAGCAAATATACGCCATCAATTGTAAGCACAAATCACAACTTCTGATTTCTTTAGAGAGTGACTTCCACATCAGTCTTTCTGCCATGCCCATAGAATTGTCATTGAGAAAGGAAAGCAAAGATTGCCCCATAGCTGAGCCCTGCACAGTGTAGAAGAAGAGACATTCCAGAGAATTTCTTTGAGGAGTAATATAGTAAGGTTTGAACCCAAAAAGAGCCAGAGAGAAGACAAGAGTGGATAAGGCCCCTGTTGCATGGCGGGGGATGGGAGTGGAGGGGAAGGCTTCTCTGCACCCATCTGAATTGGAGATAAAGTGGTTTGTGACCAAACACCAATGCTAGTTCATATCAGGCAAGTGCATCTAGGCAAACTCTGTATCTTGCTTTTGCTTTTAACACTGAGTTGCCTCTCCTAAAACCAATCCCATGTTGGCTTAACCTAGATGTCCTAAGCCCTAGCCTCATGATTGTGGCCTTTGGACAGACTGCAGAATGGAATCCGAAGCTGGCTTATGAGTTGTTACTCTGCATAGCCTTGGCCATTTTGTTCAAGTCATGGCAACAAGGCAGCAATGAACCAGCCGTCACAGCCCAGAGGTGATGTCCTCCCTACACCGCGTGAGCTGAAGTGTGGCTTGGGAGAGTGAGTGGATGAGAAGCGTAGTATGACTGAATTGTGGTTAGGAGGTGGGGTCAGGCCAGGAGAGGTGGGGCCATGCAGGTGGGGCCAGAAGCATAAATCTTCCCTCCCAGCTCCTACCTCGATCTCTCTCTGTTTTCTGTCTGCCATGAGCTGAGCAGCTATCTATCCACCATGCCCCTCTGCGACGCCTCCCTGCCTTGGAGCAAGTAGACCACGGAATGGAAGTTCTACAAACTGTGAGCCAAATAAACCTCTCCTCCTTTAACTTGAAAGTGTTGGGTACTCTATCCCAGAAATGAAAAATGTAATACACAAGCCAAACTTATTACATCAGCCTTTTATTCTCATAACTGTTTTTAGTTACTGATTCATAATGATGATGTTTTCATGATAATTTGGGTCCATTTCCTAGGCTTATAATAAACAGTTTACTTACCCAGGTTAGCTAACTTAATTATATTTTCTGCAGTCATGACATGCGATGCTCTGTGTCTTACTTGATTTCATTAGCTTGTAATTTTTAGGACAATATCTTAACCAACTAAGCACTTAAGCCAACAGAACTAATCATTATTTTGTGTCCACCAAAGTTTCCTGGCAATAAATAGCCCAATAAATAGCTGGTGAGATAGCTTAGTGGACTAAGTGCCTGCTTTGGCAAGCACAGGGATCAGGGTCTCATCCCCGGACCCACATGCTGCGCCAGCCCCACCCCTGGGGTGCACTGAGTTGGTGAAGGAGTCGAAGTGTGGTGGCACATGCCTGTAATCCCAGCATTGGGGAGACTGAAAACAGGATCACTACAAGTTGGAGCTGCATAGTGAGACCCTGTACCAAGTACATAAATGATAGAAAAATAAGTAAATAGATAGTCCTGTGAGTTATGTAGCTCCCAATACAAAGTACCTAAGATAGAATTTGAGGATTCATTGTAGTTAACACCATATTCAAAATCCGTCTCTTTCAGCAACTGTATCAACAGCTTAAGTGTTTACCAGGGATGTGATGTCTGTGGTTCTCTGGCCACTTTGACGAAGTTTCTATCTAAGGCTGACAAACCAGGGCATCTGGGTAAGGGATGGTTAAGCCAATGTGTGCATGTGAGAATTGTTCAAACCTGAATCAGTCCAGAACTGATTTCCTATTTGAAGGAAACCTCCCTCCACATCTTTGTGAAGAAGGATGCCGTTCTCAGTGAACATTGTAATCTGTTTCTGTTCCTCGACATGATTCGTGCATTCAGAGCATCAAGGTGCCAGACAGGTACTGTAACGAGGAACACAGGTGGGCAGTCGAGTGTGGAAGTCCAGAGGATGCACAGGTGAGAGGAGTTCATGCTCATGGCTACCGGGCTGCAATCAGGTTTCATGGCGACCAGAGTTTTCTACTTGTCAGCAGAAGATAGGAATCTTAACTTTTCAAAACAAATTATTTGAAGCTTAAGTCCTGGTAAATAATTCAAAACCATTTTGAATATTCTCTGAGCCAACTAAATGTGAATGCAGAATAGATTCAGACCAGGATCACCAGCTTGCAATCTCTTCCGTAACATGTTCTTTTTCTCTTTGATGCAGGGTCTCGCTATGCAGTGTGGACTCTCAGCAATCCTCCCATCTCAGCCTCCCCAGTGCTGGAATTACAAACCTGTGCCACCAGCCAGGTTCAGGGCCTGGCACCATGCATCTGGGTGGGCACAGCATGCGGTACTGGGGGTCACACTCTTGACCTTGCACTTTCCAGGCAGGCACCCATGGCATGTTATTGTAATGTCTACTGACACTCACATCTCACTGTATTTTTCACTTCTACCACAAATTACTCCTTAGTGTGAAGAAAATGAAATCTATTGTTACCATGGTAACCTCTGCATTTTTTTAGTAGTGAACAGAGATAATTTGCACTTAAACAATCTTAGCTAATACTGAGGTAAATCAGTTTAAAATTTCTTACCAAATTGATGTTCAATTTTTTTTTTTTTAAAGAAGCAAGCTATTCCGTTTTATTCATTTCCCACATAGAATCAGTCTTAGAAACATTTCTGGTTTAATAAAATCAACACTTTTATCTGTAAGCATTTCCTTTTTAATTTGAAACTCCTGTACTTCTAAAGGAAATGCAATATATCCATTTTCTGGTTCATTTACATTAAATCATTAAAATGTTGTTTGATAAAACCCTTTTGATGTCTATGATGGTTTTGGAAGTCCTTCAAAAAGCATTCTGGTCCTTTTCCTCTGTAGTCACATCTTGACTAATATAAACAAGCTCAAACACCAAAGCATTCCTCTTCTAGGCTATAACCCAAAATTTAAGGATTCTGTGACTTCTATATGGAGACAAAAATGAATTATTCTTTCTCTTGTTGTCACTATCGTCATTTATTCTCTCGCAAAGAGATGATGATATAAACATATTAAGCAAAGAATTCCCGTTTTCCGTTTGGAAGCCACAGAATCTATGCATTTGAAGTACGGCTCCGAGCTGAGGTCAAAGGTTTTTGTTCTTAAAATAACATGAACTTGGTGATACCATGTGAAGATCCTTCTTGCTGCGCTTCCAAACGCAACCAGGGCTGAAAGGATGTGCCATATGGGAAAGGAATATATATTTATGAGATGATTCTTTATGCAGGGAAGACATGCATTGCTTTTTGTTCATTTTTAAACAGACAAAAGAGATCTTTTGTGAGAGATGGGGCTATCCCCACATTACCAAGAGCTGTCACTTACAATGCAATTGTGATTAATGTCACTTGCAAATTGAATTCTGACTTGGTTCCTTTCCTCCCAATAGGAAATGCAGTTCTGGAGGGATAGAGGCCGAGAACATATGGAAGCCCTTGGGAATGGACAATGATGAAATGACCCAAAGCATGATTATTCCTTGCTACTTCCTGAAATCTGTTCCTCAAATCCCCAAACTAACAGTTCTCTGAATTTATGGTTCACAAAAGTGTTCAAGGGTTTTCAGACCCCTTGCCTGACTCCACGGAAAGTGCGGAAGGGAGGGATTTCAAAGATGTGCAGAACTGGGTCAGCCAAGGTTCACTCCTTGAGATCTTCCAGATATTTATGAGGAGTTCATAGGAGGGGATGTTCATTTCTGTAGACACAGGATGGCTTTTCCAAAACAGAAAATGCAGGTACTTTTAAGTCTCTGGCTAGACTGAGATAAGCTTCTCTGCTGATGACAGGAGCCTTCAAAAGTTGGATGTCTAGAGGCCACCAAGCAAAGCAAGAGTGGAAGTGGGAAGCAGGCCAGGGAGTTGTATATGGAGGAGACTTTCTTAAGCTGGAGGGGCAATTGTCAAGTGAATCTGCCATCTCCATGCCAAAGGCTGTGCTGACCCTGTAACACTAAGTGGCTATTCTGAGGTCTGTTTCTCACCCTGCTTTGAGAAAAGAGAGACAAGCATATCATGTCAAGGTGTACATAAGTACCTCACAGGACATCTAGAGTAACTACATGCACTGAGATGCTATATGCTTGCTGTTGTTGGCTTTAATGGACCGAGTATGTTTACAAAGACTCAGTTGCAGTCCATTCACTTCTGTGTATGAAGCAGTGAGCCAGGCAGGAGAGTAATAAGGGAAGCTGGGCCTGCTCTTTTGCTTTCTCATGCCTTAACCTAGTATGTACTGCACAGCAATCTCTTCTATCTGTTCTAAGAAAAACCCACTGTGTGCTCTTGTCAGATTCACTTGTGGTTGACAGTCACAGGTACATTTCATGGGAAAGAACTGGATTTCCTATCAGAAGAACAAAGGGAACTAATTTTAATGATTTAAAAAGTTTTCCTAAATATCATCACAGGTGCCGTACCATGGCTTCCACTAAAAATAGAACCCATATTTGATGGTGACCCCACATGGTTATGAGAGCTGAAAAATCCTGGAGGCCTAGTGATGTTGGATCCCTGAAGAAGTCACAGTATGATGTGTTACTAACACGTGTGCAGTCACATTGGTGTAAACCTGCCTACTTCACTGCCAATCACATAACAGTGTCACATACAGCTATGGCCAGTACCTACTGCTTGATAACAAAAGGCTGTGTTACTAGGCTGTATGTGTACTATGCTGTGCTTCCATTGATGTCCTAGAGTGTTCTCTTTTTCCTTATTAAAAAAAAAATAGTTGGCCTAGCGTAGCACTCCATGTGACACAACACCTTCATGTGTCTCATGTTTGCTGCCCCTCTTGATCGCATCAGGAAGCTCTGTGGAGTGACTGGCCCAAGCCAGGTAGGTCTGTCTGAGTACTCTCCAAGCCACCTCTCAGCAAGTAATCCAGGACTGCAGGCTCTTTTTGCCTCTTATCCAATAGCATGCGTATAGTCTGTGTACTGATTTCAAATATGTGATCTGGTGAATTTTTACAAACATATATATCCATGTAACTAGCACACAGAACAAGATGGTAACAGTTCCACAAATTCCGGAAGTTTCTTCCAACTCTTTTTCATTCAACACTCAGACTTCCCAGGGTAACAGCTCTTCCCACTTGTGTTGCCATGAAAGTAAACTGTTCTGGAGCAAATACATTCTTACAGGACTGGCCAGATAGCTCAGCAGACTAAAGCGCTGGCCTGGGCAGAGTGCAGTGGCTGGGGTTCAATCCCTGGTGTGCTGTGCTAGCCCTGCCCCCGCGGCGCACTGAGCTGGTGATTAAGACTGAGCGTGATGGCGTGCATCTGCAATCCCAGCTCGTGGAAGACTGAAAGGAGAATCACTATGAGTCTGATCTATGTAGTAAGACCCTGTAGACCCTGTACCAAATACATTAAAAAAAAAGAAATATAATAAAAATAAATAAATACATTCTTACAGGGCATACTTGCTTGGTTGGTTTCTTTCACTTGACGTATCATCTTTGAGGGATATATATATTGCTTGGTGGAACAGTACATTCTTTTTTAAGTTTATATGTAATGTTCATTGCATAAAATACATCAAAACATATTTATGCTTTGTATCACTGATGGATATTTGTGTAATGTCCAGCTTTTGACTGTAATGAATATAGCTTTTGTGTCTATGTTCCTCTTTTTTTTTTGGAAATAAACACTTATTTTTTCTGGTGTGTATAGCTATGAAAAACCATTGTGTTTGGCAATACTGATGTCGCCAAGTAGTTTTCCAAAGTGATTTTGCCATTTTGTACTTCCACTAGGAACACAGGAGCATTTCACTTGTATGCAGCCTTGCCAACACACCTTTCTCCATGTTTAAAAAAATCTTCAATTCTAGCCTGCCTGGCAAGCACAAGGTGGCAAGTTCAATTGCCTGTACCAGAAAAAAAAGAAAATCAGTATCTAGCAAATGTGAAATATTATTTCACCATTTTTAAAAACTGGTATTATCCTAATGATTATTTTTTCCTTTTATTCTTTAATTTGCATAGTTTTAACATTACACTTAAATTTCTTGTTAAAAAAATACATCAGTTGACATATATTCAGTGATTTGATAGAATTTGATTCTACCTTAATTGATTCTACCTTATTAGCCTTTCTGATTTGGGGACCACTTATTTAACTTTTTTTTTTAGTTACTAGTTTATTTTATTTTTTAATAGATTGCAAATTGAAAATAAATTATTTACAAATATAAATGAATATAATAAAAACTGTCCAAAATAAAA
>NW_004524753.1:1673233-1681672 GCF_000260255.1 Octodon degus | reverse complement strand
GATTAAAACTATTTCTATCAGCTCATGAAGTAGGCATCTTAAGTTTTCAAAATATAATTCCTACACACTTGGGTTTTCTTGATTGGTGCTCCTAGTTTAGAAATTTGCAAGTAAAATGAATTCCAAAAGTGAGAACCGACATAGACTGAGTAAAACGGTAAAATGAATTCATACAAAGCAAGGGCCTTGGCGGACCAAGACTGGGATCATTAAATACGTATTGAATTGTGACACGTGCTGAGCATCGCTCCCCTTTCCTGTCCCCCATTCCACTCCACCCTCTTTCCCAAGTCTGATGCATGAGTGGATTAATGTGGAGGGTGCCTACTGCCTGCACCATGTTTTTAATCTGATTCAAGCCTGTGTCACCATGTCTGGAGAGTGAGGGAGAAGGAGCTATGTGGGCAGGGACAAAGGAGTGGTGCTCAAGGGAGAATTTATTGGATGCATAGAAAAGATAATAGCGGCCACCCAGCCAGACCCCTGGACAAGACCTGCCTGCAGTGTCAAGTGCTGCTGCTATTTCTGGAGCGCACAGCATGGCGTTTGAGTATGAAGTCGTCTACACCTCTGCTTCCCTTGGGGGGCATTAGTCCACTCCTTGAAGAACAGGAACTGTGTATGTAAACTGACAGGTGTTGCAATAAACCTTGTCCTAATCTGTGCATGGAGGAGCCACACTATGACCCAACCCCCACCATCTGAAGGTGACAGCAGGAGTGAATGTCTTCCTTTCTAATTTACGAGAGACTGTGAAGCTGTCAGGTGCTGCTGTGACTGATAGCACTGGTGGACAGAATGGATTAGCCTGGCCAGGCAGAGATCCACTGGAAAGGGTCCAGGTCAGAGACAGGAATGTGACTCAGGAAGACAGAGTCC
Source organism: Octodon degus (assembly GCF_000260255.1). NCBI lineage: Eukaryota > Metazoa > Chordata > Mammalia > Rodentia > Octodontidae > Octodon > Octodon degus. Next base: position 1,680,793 of record NW_004524753.1, on the reverse strand, counting down.
GCAGGAGTCTGCAGCTGTAAATGACAAAGGCCAAGTCACGGTGGGCCAGGTCAGGACAGTGATGGGCCGTGGACAGCAGAGGCCCTGGGAGGATCCAGATGTTCCCAAAGGGAGTGGGAAACAACGTTCCCAAGGTGACTTACAGCGATGAGTCATTCTTCTGATATATATGGGAAGAGGGGCTTGTGGCATTAGAACAGATAGAGGTTTTGGGCTTTCCAAATATGGGCAATAGTAGTTATACCACTTCATAAGCTGGTATGTTTGAGATACGTGGATCTACAATGGTTGAAAAGCAGCCACGTCCTTATTTCAGTTATGTATACATATATCAACAAATCATGGCATGGAAGAACACATTTGCAATTAATTTAAAACTACTTTTAAGTATTAATGGGTGATTATAAGTTGCTTAAACATAGTTTGTCCTCAGACATCTTAATACTTGAGTTCATTCTTTATCTCCCTATAATTTATTTGCATTATTAATTTGCTTAGCAAATATTCTCCAGGTAATGACCCATTTGTCTGACTTATGCAGCCACAGGGGCTCTAGTTCTGCTCCAGGATAAATACCAGACAGCTGGAGCCCAGAGGGACAGGGTCACGTGTGCTCATGGAGGTCACTGTTTCCTAGAAGGGACAGGATGTCCACCATATTGAGCAGGGGTCTCAAGGAAACCAGAAACAGTAGGAGACTCTGTGTGTGTGTGTGTGTGTGTGTGTGTGTGTGTGTGTGTAGTGAATCCACCAGATGCCAGCAACACACACACACACCACACACACACACACACACACACACAAAGCCCTAACAATCAAAATTATCTCTAGACACTGATGAACATCCTCTGGTTGGCACCCCCCGCCCCTGCCCTAAGAACCACCATCCTAGCTCCTTGGTACTCAGTGCATAACAGCATAAGCATCTCCTAGAATAAATAGTGTTAAGTCTTGGGCCCATCTAAAACCTTCTGACTCAAGGGCTGGCGACATTGCTCAGCAGACTAAGCACCTGCTTAGGCAAGCACAGGGACTAGGGATCAAACCCTGGGCATGCTGAGCTGATGATCTAGTCTGGACGTGGTGGCGCAAGCCTGTAATCCCAGCACTGGGGAGGCTGGAAACAGGAGAATCTCTGAGTCTGAGCTGGGTAGTGAGAACCTGTCCCAAATACACACACACACACACACACACACACACACACACACACAATAAATAAATAAACAAATTTTTTAAAAAACTTCTGACTCCTAGTCTGTATTTTAATGAGATCTCTGTGTAGTTTGTATGCACATGGAACTCTGAGAGGGACTCCTGATTTTGTGGAGTCCTGTGTCCTGCTTTGTCAGAGCACTATTGGGGGACTACCAAGGGTAAAACTTCCTTATCTTGCTCTGGGTATAGACTGATAAGCGAAATGGATGTAATCTCAAATCTCATTAACCACGTAGTTGGCACTTGCTCAGCTGAGCTAAATGTTTTACACAATTATCCTCACACATGTGTACACAATCAGATAATATGTAGTCAAAATTGTGATGCTGTGAGATACTTATTTACATGTATTGATGTTCAAAACATATTTTGTTAAGTGAAAAAACAGATTGCCAAATAGAATACACTGTACAATATGATCGGTTTTGCAGATGCAGATTAACTTAATTTAAATGATATGCACATAGAAATATGTCAGAATATATAAACAAGAAGAAATTTTAGCATGTCTTGAGTAAGAGGATTATGGGCAACTTTTATCTCCTTTCTTAAATATTTTTAGCATTTTTCTGAGTTTTTACAATGAGCACATATTAGTTTTATAATTAGAAAAGACAAAAATCACTTTTCGATTTTTCAAAGGATGATCTTAGCAGCTACATCCGCCCTGCTTCAACTTCTGTTCTACCAACAAGGTGAGTAAGATGTTCTCCAAAACTCCTAAAACATGCCTGCAATATTCCACTTCGGGTAGTTTGCCTGTTTACTCATCCAATGGCAGGGCCAGAGGTATGGTGGCCACGAGTATGCTGTGGTGCCCGTGTTGGGGGCCTCATGTCCTCCGAGTGGGCCAGGATCTCAGCACAGGAATATGAAGTAAACACATAAGCACAGCCGGAGCCCAGGGATGCAGAAGTCAGCCCAAGAGTCACCAATCCCATTTGCTTTTCCCTTTGGGCACAGAGCTGGGCTACTTCTCACACTTTTGTCACGGTTCACTTTGGTCTTCTTGTAAGTAAAGAAGTGTGAGCAGAAGGGATTACGTGGTGCTCCGTACACACACTGCAAACCTCCTGGTGTAAGCAGCCACATTTCTCTTTGTGCAGCACTGGCCCAGCCCATGAAGCAGACGGCAGCATCACGGGTGGAAGGACCCAGGGTCCCTGTGTCACACTGAACTGGAGCAGGCTGCCTATGGGGAGCATACTTTGGACTTTACATAAGGAAGAAATAACACAAACCCTGACTCCACGGCAGCCATGATGCCTTTGGGGGTCGTTACAGAACGTTTGCATGCAGTTCTGAATGAAGTACTGTCCATATGTGGAGAAGAGAGAAGCAGGAAGTGATCAATTTGAGAGCAGGAGGAGGACTGGTTTCAATGACTCCCATTACCTTGAGTCTCACATCTAGACTGAGAGTGGATACATGGAAAAGGCCAGACGTTTAGGCTCTGCCTGATAACTGATGGTGGAAGGGTGCATTGGAAAGCAATTTTTCTTCTCTAGAAAACTGGTTGGCACCAGGACTCTGCAGTTACTGGTGGCTGGGCAGAGCTGTGCTGTCATTTTATTTCCACTCATGGGTAGGTGGTACCATGCAAGCCTGTTAAAAGGCAGAGTTTTCTTTTTCGCTTGATCATAGTAGCTCTTCCATTCAAAATTGAATTAGCTTGAAACTTGGCACCAGCCTTGTCAGACCAGATGTGGAATTTTATTGTCAGGGGGGAAAAAAAAGTTTAAAAGTTTCCAGTAATCTTGAGGTTGTTGAGATTTAAGTTTAGCTTACTAAAAAATTAAGCCAGTAGAGAGAAGCTTCAATTAAAAATATAAAACTTTGCAAATTTACTATTTTTAAAAAAATATGACCGTGTATACATTCAAAATCCTTTGAAATAATGGCCAAAAACAAAGGCAAAATACTGAGCCTGTTAATAAGCTGTTTGGGTGGGCCTGGGAAGGTTCTTTCCTTCCTCGCCACTTGAAGGAAATCTTGATGTTAAATAACAAACCTTGACCTGAGATAATTTCTCTGTGTTCCAGTTTCCTTTTTGAACCTTTTATGAAGCGAGCCGGCGGTACAATCTGCACAATATCTTGGCCACCAGTACTTCCCTTTGAATGAAGGAAGATGACTGTTGTTACAACGGGAGGTGGCCCGCACGCCAGCACATCTGAGCAGTGCTGTGCTGTCGCAGGACTGTGATGCAGCGGCAAAGGCGTGCAGAGCTAACCAAAGCCAGGGGAAACTAGAAAATCTAATGCTTTCGAGTAAAGGGCTACATTTGTCAGGACCAGCGAACACTCAGGCCATCCAAAGCTGTCAATGAGTCAGCATCGTAAAAAAAAAAAAAAAAAAAAAAATGAGGGACTGGGTGGGTATGGACAATGTCACAAAGAGAAACGAGAAGAATGTATTTAAAAATCTGGCAAGCTATCAGAAGGCATAGCGCAAGTAAATTACAAACCCCTCCTGGAGCTTAAGCAGAGACAGTGCTATTGAGAAGCGTGACTGCCCCCGGAGGCCAACCACAGACCCCTGGAAACCCACTGCAGACCACCGGGGAAGCTAGGACCACCCCTGGAGGACCACTGGGCTAGTGGGTAACTCTGGGAGCTCAGAGATGGCAGTCGGTGGCCACGGCTTCTTTTATTGTCAGAGAGACAGAGTGATACTTACAACCCATTCTGGGAGTCTGCAGGGCTTAATAAGCTCATGTGTGTAGGCACCAAGACACTTGGATAAAAGACTAAAATTATGTTATTCCTGGCACAGAATGTTCCCTTTTAAATGCCTTCTAATTACAGCGCCACCCTTGTAGATACAGACCGCAGTGAGGCCCCGAGCTGTATTATAAACTTATTACCACCTAATAAACCTTCATTCTTGGAATTTTCCCCCTAACACATTTTCCTCTAGCCCTACAGCTTTCTGAATCCTGGCCCTGCCAACTTCAGAAGCAGTCTCTGGGGGCTGGAACTGGGTCAGACCACTAGAACTGCAAGTCTGCCCACTTCATGTCAAGATGACATGGAGTTTTCGGGGATAACACGGTGCCGGTTCTGAGCTGGAAATTACACTCACCCGAATGACTCTCAGGCCTCACTTTTCAGGCACCAGGGTCCCCAGACTGTACCTGTCATATACTTTGAAGCTAATGGAGTTTTCTGCCTCCCCAGCACCCCAAACGTAGCATGTGTTGAATATCTTCTGTTGTAAGGAGTTCGTGATTGGCATTTTCCGGCACTTCTTGGGATGAGAACTGAATAGGTTCTATCACTTAGCAAAACCACTGTAGAGATACTTCGTTAGCTTGAATTTAACTTATCAGTAACTCGTGGCCTTCTAGAAAGTATACCTGTGCTTCCAGTGCTCTGCTACCTGAGCGCGAGGAGGCGTCTGCCCCACCCCCACGGCCCTGGCTTCCTCTCCCTGGATTTGGGCGCACGGGGAAAGAACTCATCTTGACTTGATTTGGAGGAGAGATGCTGTGAGATGCAGGACACAGAGTGCCGCTTCCAGGGAGTCCCCAGAGCGCTGGGGTCATGCGTGGGAGCTCTCTGCCCAAACTGGGCCCTCAGGCTGCGAGCTCTGGGGACACTAGTTGCCAGGATCCTTTGTTTTCTGAAGCCACCACTGACTGCAGCCACAGTGCACTGCTGTAACAGCTTCTTGTACAGTACTCCTTGACAAAGCAAAGAAATAAAAGGAGAGAGAGAGAAGCTGTGGGTTTCCCACGGCAGTTGTTCAAAACTCACAGATGGATTTGAGATCCATTTAAATGAATCTTTGAAAATTCCAAGAAATGTGTGTGTGACTAGAGGTAGGATTCCTGGGGTGGTGGTTAACTTTTTTTTTTTAAGGGAGAAGGAACTCGCTAGCTTACAGGCAAGAGCAAAACAAAGCCTTTCGGGTTATTGGGGTTCACCCTAGCTCCTCATTAGCCACAGGCTGGGCTGATAGAGCCCAGGATGTGTGAGTTACATCAAGTCAACACTTTTACCAAAGATTGCATTTTCTTGTTCACAAAGAAGAGCAGCATCCCAGGGACAGACAGTGCTATGACTCCTCCCAAAAGGCACAGCCAAGGCAAGAAGGACCAGAGCTCGAAGAAGCGTCAACAGACACAGGTGAAAATTGCTATCATTGAGTATTGGAAAACTGGGCTTGAATCTGGCCCTTCATGCTATCTGAATTGGGCCAAACTACTAGACCTCTTAGACCTCGATTTTTTTGCTCCATGGATACAATAATGTCAAACTCACAAAATGCATGGAGAGGCTATTCATTTATTCAATCAAAAATATCCACTAAGACCAACTCTACGTCAAGCACCAGAGATAGGATGGTGGATAAAAGACAGTACGTCTTCGCATGTGGAGATGATCTTCCTGTAGAATGCATAAGATAATACATGAAAATGACATTAGTACAGTACTTTACAAAAAGAGCTTGCAAAGGTATGAGTGTTGTTACTGTTTTCTATGGCTACTATTTCCATTCATGCCCACAGCATAGAATCTCCATAATGATGAGGAATTTCACTCATTCTGTGCATTACTAAATAGCACTTAGTAGGCAACCAACAGCTATTTGCTAGGGCCAGGGAGATGGCTCAGTAGAATAAGCGCTTGACTGGCAAGCCGCAAGGGCCTGAGTTCAATCCCTGGTTCTGCCAAAACAAACAAACAAACAAACAAAAATTAAAAGAAATAAATTTTGGGGCTGGCCAAATAGCTCAGGGGGTTAAAGCACCTGCAAGCAGGCACAGGGGCCAGAGATTTGATCCCCAAGCCTGCCATGCTGGCCCCACTCCAATGGCATGTTGAGACAGCAATCGAGACTGGGTGTGGTGGAGGGTGCTTGTAATCTCAGTTCTTGGGAGGCTGTAAACAGGCGAATCACTGAGTTCAATCTAGTAGTAAGACCCTGAACACCCCGAAGACCTCTCCTAAAATATAATAAACAAACAAAAATAACTATTTGCTGAGTGAAAAGTCTAAATATTTCTCATGACTTTTTAACATATTAGCTTAGCTCCTGCATGAGTAAACATGTTTTAGGGTGAAAATACATATATTTACCCACAGGTCATACTGCTGATTTGTTAAGATGATGCTTGCCTCTGAAAAACATTGCCTAAAAAAATGGCTCTATGCACATATACTTACTTCCACATCATGCTCAACAATCTAGTTCAGTAATTGTCAGTATTTATTTGCTCCATCCTTTGAGTAAGCTGTATGACTGGACAGAACCGCCAGCACAAGTCTCTCCTGCTTTCAGAGATGAATGTGCTGTGGGCATGTAACCCCTCTCTTGACACCATCTTGTTTTCTGGGGCAGGCTTTTGATCCCAGATCAGTGATGAGAGATGCACAGGTGCTAAGCCATGGCTGCTGAGTGGGAGCAAAGCATGTGCTCCTGGAGGGGAAAGCGTGACCCTCACAGAAGCCCGTATTACCTTCAAGGTGAGGGTGGTGGAGGTGAAAAGAAAGAGCAGAGGTCTGTCAGGGTCCAGTGTCAATCTTTATGCATTTTGCATGGGACATGTCACAGCAGCTGGTGGAGAGTAGATGGAGGGATGGGAGAGAGTGCCTGGCACATACATGCCTGGTAACTTTAGCGACCATGACTAGGAGTATGCCTTCAAGAGATTTCAAGGTACGGAGGAGCCATTATTTATTTATTTTCTTTCTTTCTTTCTTTCTTTCTTTCTTTCTTTCTTTCTTTCTTTCTTTCTTTCTTTCTTTCTTTCTTTTTTCGTGGCTGGCTCAGCTCACCCTGGGAGCAGGGCTGGCATAGCATGTAGTGCCAGGGATCAAACCGTGTTCCCTGTGCACTTTCCTAAGCTTGCCTAAGCAGGCACTTTAGGCCGCTGAGCTACCTCGATGCCCCACAGAGGAACCATTATTAACGATGAGAAAATACCTCTCAGAGAGGATGATGTTCTGTTCTAGAGGGCAGTGCAGTGTGAGCTCCTAAGTGCTCTATCTCTTACAGTATGACCTGTGTGGCACCTAGTGAGCTGGAAAACCTGTCATTAGCATAACCCAGGAAAGAATTATTCAACAGTGCTTCCAAAGAAGTCAAGGCCAAGCATGGAGCAGGTCTCAAAGTAAACTAGAATCTGAGGGATAAAAGCACTAAGGAATCTCTTTGTGCTCTTTTCCATGATTGATTTTCTTTCTTTTTTTTTTTCTACAGTTTTATTGATAAACAGATAGCAATGAGATGGTTTCAAATCAAATTGGAAGTACAGTTTCAACAAATAATACACTGCATATATTCTTCTTAGTGGTTAATTGCTGTACAAGATGCGGACTTGTGATCCTATTTACAAAC
>NW_004524753.1:1649589-1670128 GCF_000260255.1 Octodon degus | reverse complement strand
TACTGAAGTTCAGGTGGAGCTCTACAGAGTTTGGAGTTATCCAGCTGCGTCTGGCTTAGGTCTGGCTGCTGTGCTCAGCTCCTTCCTGCTGTGGACCTGGGCTAGGACTGGGTCGGACCTGGGCTAGGACTGGGTCTCCATGATTGATTTTCTCTCTATTCTCTTTTTACACAATGACTTCTGCTTCTGTGCACAACAGCATGAAACATAACCAATACACATAACCACCAGGAAAAGAACTGTCTTCCCTTTATTTCCTGTGCTTAAGAAGAGCTATTCTTGTTGACCCAACCTGGACATAGTGACTACCTTGGATCTGCGGCTAAGGGTTGATCTGCAGCCAATGACATGAGCATCAGGAGCTGCACTGGGGAACGGGAGGGAGAAGCATTTCCCCCCGAGAGGCTGGGGGTGGGGTGGAGGGAAATTGCAAGAAACGTGCCCAATAGATTTCTACCACACTTTTTAATTTAGACCCCGTCTGTAAAAACACACCAACTACTATGTATTCTGACAGGAGACTGTAGGTTCTTAGTTAGATACAAGATCAAGCAGACAGAAGTAGCCCTCAGCATTGCAAAAATAGGATCTTGTGTTTGCCTTGGGACCTGAGGCCCAGCCTTCTCTCTGGACATCTGTTTCCTCTTCCAAAGAGTGGAGAAACTGCATTAACCTCATTCTACATAAATCATCTCAGATCTTTTAACAATTCCTATGTTTATATATCATTGACCATAAGACTGATTAGGAAACTAACTCAGAAAAACTCTTCACCTCTTGCTGGAGATATGAACACTGATGTCTCAGATGAGAAGTTTTGATGGGGTGATATTAATATATCTGAACACCAAAAGATGGGAAAGAAAATATGCTACTAATTTATAAATGCAGTTTTATCAGTAAACTTCTAAATAAAAGGCTTTTGGGGTAAATAATAGGAGTAGTAACAGCAAAATACCCTTTTTCTTAGACAATAATGGTACTTAACATCAAAAGACTCTGGCTTAAGACATCCTTTGATATTTTGTTTCATTTTCACACTAACATTATAAAGTAGATACTACACTATTATTATTATTATTATTATTATTATTATTTTAATTTGGTAGACTGCAGTACATGGCAGCTGTAAAAGTTGAATGGACTCAGAAAGAGTAGGTCTCGCTACACAGCTCAGACTCATAGTGATCCTTCTGTCTCAGCTTCCCCAGCACTGAGATTACAGGCATGCACCACCTTGCCTGGTTTCAGTGGCCAGCATGGCATGCCTGGGATTCTGGGGCTGGCATGCAGTACCCAGACTCAAACTCAGGTCCTTGTGTTTGCCAGCCTGGTGCTTAGACCACCCAGCTATCTCTCCAGCTCATAGGTACTACTTTTCATTCTCATTTTACAGATAAAGGACCTCAGTGCTGGGCTTAAAAAGCCACCTGGTAGGGATGTGGCACAACTACATTTCAAGTTCACTTCTGGTATAAAAGATTGCAAACTATCGCTGTAGTTGATCTGTGATCCTTAAATTAAATGAGATATAAAATTAATAAACTACAAAATTATGCAAAATGATACTTGTGTGTGTATCATATGAAGTCCCTGTCGTCTCTAGTAGCCACACTCTCACTGCATACATGGGAAAGATATAGGTGCCTCTGAATGTTTACACTTCTCAATGGGATCTCTGACCTTGTCTGAAGGTCACAACAGCATCCCACTTGCAGAGACAGTGCAAGGAGAGCCCTCACTAGCACAGGCTCACTGTATGGGGGCACACAGTGAAGTTTTTATTGGCTTTGAGACTGGCGATTGAAGCCTTGATGTTTTACTGCTTGGGCCATGTGGTTGGGGAGGTGCTATTGCTGGGGGTGTGGGTCTGTGATTGCCCACGTGTGCACACGTGTGTGTAGGGCTGAGTGTTTTCCAGAGTGGAACAAGAAGGATTAACTTTCAGCATTTGGCTCACCCTAACCTATAGCAGATGGGGGCTGGCTTTAAATTCTCATAAAGTCAACCCCTGGGGACTTGTTAAATAATTTATCCTCAACTTTGGAAGAGCAAAGGAATAAGGTGATTAAGAAAAATGGAAAGCCATCTGATAATGTGCCATTGACGGAGTGGGGTTGTCTTTCACTGTGGTACATGGCAAGTACAGCAGTTGAGTGGACTCAGAAGGTGTGGGTTGGGGTGACGACTTGGGCCTGGGGGTGGGGGACCCCTAGAGCAGACAACTTCTGACTTTATCCCCAGCAGCTGCAGCAAAGAAAGTGAGAAAGCCTCTATTCTACACCCAGGGCCTCAACTTTAAGACATATTGAACCATGTTAATTTTAAGGCCTCTCAATATAACCATTTTATTTTATCCAGCTGTGGGGCCTGACTGTTGGTTGGAAAAGGGGAGTCAGAATGAGAGGGAGGGCAGAGCTGGAAAAGTAAATCCACAGGATGCCTGTCAATACCTGCTTTTAAATTAAGGGTATGTGAGCTGGAGTTGCGTCAGATGGGTGATTTACCATAGACCACCACTGCCACCTCCTTACCTGTTCCCTACTGCTAGCAGCTGGAGGAACAAAACCCTCTGAAGATCAGTCATGGCCCCTTCTACTCTTATGCTTTTTGTAAGATGCCTTGGGCAAAGCACTCTCCCCAGACTCTTACCCATCTACTGAAACAACTTTATGGACACAGAATGAGTCAGGTCCAGCAGTTGGAAGCAACACAAGCTGTATCCAGTTGCCTTGAACACAAAACAAATGTATTGGAAAGAGACTGGATAACTGATAGAACTGAGAAGAGTTGTGCATGGAGAAGGAGGCCTGGACAACGTACAAGTGGCCAGGGAGTTGGTGCTGGAAACACTTCCAGGGTCATGCCACAGACAGTCCTAGATGTGGCTATGCTTCCCCTGAAATCCATACCATCAAGTACCTCTTAATTTGGCAGGTACCCAAGAATTAATTACTATTCATTTTCCCCTGTATTATTCACCTAAGAAAAACAGCCCAGGGCAGCTTAGTTCTTCTGCACAAACCAGAGATGGTATAGCCAAAAAGGACTTTGCCTTACTTCTGCTCTGTGGTGTGAGGCAGACCACACCTCCAAGATGTCTTAGAAGGCTCAGAGGCTGAGAAGAAAATTACTAGGTAGTCCCAACAAAGTTTTCTTGAACACTGAGAATTCCTGTTTCTCAAAGAGGGACAAAGAATGAGGAGTTCCCAATACTCTGATGGGCTTAATAACTGATATATAGTGTATTAGGCAAATGCCTCATCATGGAGACATGATACTTGATTTTCACAATTTAAAGGAAGAAAGATTTAGTTTGGCTCACAGTCCTAGTGGATTCAGTCAATGGTCAACTTGCTCCAGAGCAGAAATACCACAGAGGACGAGCATGGCAGAGGAAAGCTGTTCATACTGTGGTGTCCAGGAAGCAGAAAAAGGAGGGAAGGGCCAAGGAGAAGGTGCACTCTTTAAGTCATGTCCCTGGTGACCTATCTCTTCCCACCAGACCTGTCACCAAGCAAGACTTTTGAGGGACACTTTAGATATAAACTGTAATGGATGGTGTACATTTTATAGATACCAGGAGGTTTGTTTTTTCTGATCTAGTTTGAAAGAGGATTCATTTTGAGTTGCTTGCTCCAGGAAGGCTCTTCATGACAGCTGAAGGCATAGCTCTGTTACTCTACTATCCTTTGACTGTGGAAAGGGAGCAGGAGCTAGGGCTGGAACAGCAATGTATCTATAAAATAGTGATCCACTACTTACAAGAAGCTGGAGTGATTTGCTCCTAGAAGAAAAAGAAAGACAGATGTTTCTTTCTTAAATCATATATGGCCTATGTTAGGTTGGAGATTTAAAGATAGAGCACAGAATGGGATCTGTTTGGTCTCTCTACTCAGCAAGTATTTATTACTGAATCTGTGTACGCCAAGGCAAGCCTATAGGACCAGTCCCTCCTCTACTGGCTGTGCTGGGGGGAGCAATTCCCAGATGATTGTCAAGTAGTGTCTGTAGTAGCTAAAAGCTCTGGTATTGCTATGGGAATGAGAGGATAACGTAAACTGCTTCCCTGAGGTCTGAAGTTTCCAATGTCTCAGATAAAAGCCAAGTTGCTTCCAAATGTTGAAAAGCGTTTGATGTGGTGAGTGCCCTAGTCACTCACCTGAGACTCACTAATCTTGTCAGGACATTTCTCCCTGCCTCCTGCAACTGAAGAACTTGTATGCAATAAGATGGTTCTTACACAATAAATGTGTCAAATGTAGTTGTGATTTAATTCCGAAGATGGAAATCCAACACAGAAGATAATAAAAGAAGTTCACTGAGATGATGAGCTTCATGGGTGACAAAGTGCAAGATAAAAAGAAAATGAAGAACAATCAGTGATCATCTGAAAGGCAGGGTGGACATGAGCAGAAGTAGCTTTGCCCCTCACTACGTCCTTCCCACCCTAGCGCTACCGCGCCTCCCAAAGCCAGCCCATCGATTTGTCTAGGAATGTACTTGGATGGAGAGGAAGTCAATGAATCAAGTTCACTGCCACTTTGTGTGTAACAAAGACTCTGATGTTAAGCATCAAAGTCCAAACAGTTGGATGTTTGGCTCAAGTATCTGTGTGCGCAATGGCAAGGCTTTTCTCTGAGCCTTTTTTTTTTTTCTGATTTGCCTTAAAGAAACAGAGTAACAGAAAAAAAATCACATTTTCATCCATCATATGTCCTACAGATCCTGTCCTTTCAGACACTCAAGGCCAGGGAAAGGGAACCTGGATTCTTGTCTGGCCAAACTGGCTTGGCCTGGCCTCTGCAGACTGGATGAGCACAAGCAACTTCGGGAGCTGGAGTTGGAAAGAGGCAGCTAGCTCCACTCTCCTGGTAGGCTCTTGAGAGAGTTTCTCCTCAGTCAGGGTTCAGGATGAGATCTGCATCACCTGTACATCGATGGACCTTTTGGATCAGTTTTTATTTTATTTTAAGTGCTGCATCACTGAACTCACCAGAAACTTGCTGTCCTATGTCTTGACTTCTGAATAGCAGGTCACTGATCCATCCAAATAGTAGGCTTTATTTCTGCTTTTCCTATTTTCAAGCTAAATGTTCTGTGCAAAAATATTGATAAGGGTTCTGTTCTTGCTAACACAGCAAACTACATATCCTGAAAAGCCTTCCTACTACAAAAAAAAAAAGCAAAAAAAAAAAAAAAAAACATACAATCCCTTTTAAGAGCACGCCCCAAATCACTGGAGGACATTCCACTAGTCCCTACCTCTTACAAGTCTATAGGACTTCATGATAGCGTTGCCCCAAGGACCAAGGACTGTAGGTGAGCCTTTGGAGATGCAAATACAGTCCTTGGCACCATTTACTACCTCATTTTGTTCCATTATTGAGGTAGCATAAAGGGATACATTTAACTTTTGTACTATTGGAACAAAACAACAACAAAAACAACTCTCTGAAGTGTACAGAGGGTGAATACCTAACTCCTTTGTCAGTGGTAGAGACAGAACTCCTGAGGCCTGTAAAGTTCAATTTAGTGAACTCTCCTGACTGTCAGCCTACTTCATTCACAGATAAGCAATCTCTACTGAGTTACTCTTTAGTGGTAGGACTTGGAACTGAATCTACCATGCAGTTCAGGCTGCAACCCTTGATAAGATATAAGGAATAGAAAGAGGACTGCTGCATGCTACTTTTGGCTGGCTGCTTTTGCTGCCTTCTCCCTGTCATGAACTGTTCTCCTCTGTGACATTCCCGTTATGCCACTCTACCTTGGAACCAGCCTGTTAGGAACTGAAACCTCTGCAAACCATGAGCCAAAATAAACCTTTACTCGTCTAAATTTGGCTGTTGCATATCTTGTCTCAGCCATGTGAAATGTAACGAAGACAGGCTTAAAGTAGCTTGGGGGGACCTGAGTTACCAAGGCAACTGCTTACCTGTGTCCCAAATTCCTCTGTCTAATGTTTTATTCTTGTTCTTCTCCCTTGTCAAGACATTGCTGAGGCCAACTATCAGAATCCCACACAAAATTCACAAATACATTGAACCAAAATCTCTTTGCCCTTCAGAGTAGGCACAATCACACCACACAGCATTTTGTAGGTGTTTTAAACCCTCTGTTACACACATCTCATTGGGTCTGCATAGCGAGCTGCTTAAGTAACCATGGAGTGTACAAATCTATTTTAAAATGAAAAGTAAGTACAGTCAGGGAGTTGAAAATGCCTCCACTTAGAGGTCTCAGCCTCCCAGTAACCATGATCGGCTTCCCAGAAGAGCCAGAGTCAGCTTCTCTTATGAGCTAGACTGAGATGGTTATTTGAGATCTTACCAGTTTTGGAAAGGAAAGATGCTAATTTGCACAGCCTTCTGGAAAGGATCGAGTGTTTTGTTTTTTACCTGCAGATCAGATTCTTCTTGACAAGGGGATGAACTTGATGAGCTAACATAAGAAACTAGTTCTTACAGACTTGGTTTGTTTGAGTTGTATTTGTGAGGTTTGTTTTAAGATGTGTCTACCTGTCACCCTGACATATACCAGTGCATTGTGCTGAGACAGCCCTTTTAAGCCCTTCTCCCTCCCAAAAGGGACTTAAAACCTGGTAGTTAACCTTTGGCATTCATATAAAGACATACGTTACTAGATGCTCCAGCCCTGTCTTTAACGATTGTAGTCCCAACTTTCCTGGGCCTGGTGGAAAGCCTTGGAAAAATATATAGTCCCATGTCATGAATCTCATCCTTCTGAGCCTAAATCCTCAGCTTTTCAGACATGTGGAGGAGTGGAAGCCACAATCTCTAGTGTCCCTTCCTAACACGTTCTGTGTTCCAACAGGCCTGGATCTCAATGTAGGACTTCTGGAGATAGGTGATTTGGGGCAAATAATAAGGAATAATAAGGATCTCAGGAAGCCCAATGATTCAATTACCTAATTGTGGCTGTCACCAGAATTCCTCTTTCTACTGCAGTCCCAATTAGTAAATGACTTTTTGATCAGTGACACATTTTGTGGTTTGGAGCTCTCCTTAAACCTTCAGTACCTAAGCCTGGCTATATCTTTTATTCATTCAGTTACACTTTTCTTGCAGTCGCTATCCCATGTGTGTTTAGATGGCAGTTGCTTTACTAAGCATTGTTCATGTATCATTCTATCCTCCTCCCAAGAATCTTTCAGGTACTGTTGAAAACTAAGGTCCAAGGAAGTTGGAAGACACGCGGAAGCAGGAATCTCATGTTATACAATGTGATACCAGTGACCAAGGTCTTGAATATGCTGCACAGGGAAATTCAAGCTGGGCATGGTCCCTGCCCTCATGAACTCGTGGATTACAGAAGTTATGAAAGAAACACAATGAAATGTAAATGGTACACTAAAGAAAAGTGTCTTTAACTAGCATGGTAGGAGCACCTCTGCATGCTAGGTAGGGTAGCTGGGCAGTGATCAGGAAGGTGACCAGAGGTGGCCAAAGGAAACTGGGCTTCCAGGAAGACATGACAGCTTCAACCACTCTCAGACTTTCTCTGATACAGCCACAAAGTCAAACCCAGATCATGGACTCTTAGAGGGCCCGTATCCTTTGTGGACTGGGTGAGCCATTGGCAAGAAAAACGTAAGTGCTCCCTAGGAACACAGAAGTGGGAAGTTGGTATAGCCTTGTCCTCAGACAGTGAAAACATCAAAAATAAGAATTCAGGAGGGTAGGCCAGATAGCTCAGCAGATTAAAGCACCTGCTTTGGCAGATTCAGGGACTGGGGTTTGATTCCTGGCATGCCATGCTGGCCCCACTCCTGGGGTGCACTGAGATGGTGATTGAGACTGGGTATGGTGGCACATGCCTGTAATCCCAGGGCTTGGGAAGATGAACACAGGAGAATCACTCCAAGTCCAATCTGTGTAGTGAGACCCTGTACTAAATACATTTAAAAAAAAAATCAGAAAGACAACACACATGTGACTCTGGTTCTCTTGCACAGCAAGACCTACCTGAAAGTGTATTGTAAGAAATAAGGTATAGTTGAACCTGAGGAGGCTTGTGCAGCCCTGTTTAGGTTCTTAGATAAAGAAAGATTCAGAGCAAAAGGTGAGAGCTGGCCCACTCAGCACTGTTTCAGAGAAGGAGTGTACTTACAGACTAAACCTAGCCTAGGATTAGGTTTCTTGTCCCTGAGCCACAACACCCAGTGCCTGTGACTTACAGGAGGAAAGGTTTAATTTGCTCATGGCCTCAGCCCATGTTGGGCTGGCTCCAAGTCCGAGAGGTCACGGTGCAAGAGCATGGAGAAGCCCGGCTGCTTAGTTCAAGGCAGTAGGGCAACAGGACAGAGGAGCAGGGCCAGAGAGGAAGGGCAAGGGACCAGACCCAGACCCCAGAGCCACAGCTCTGTGACCACCCTGACACACCAAGCATGTGCTCCACCCATCCCTGGGTTGGCTCCCAAAGTCAATCCATTAGAGACTTCATCCTAACTTCCACAGAGGGTATCCCAATGTGTCTCCTAGATCTACCGCTGGCTCTTGAGGACAGCACTACATATTCCCCTTGCAACATAAACTATCCTATTTGTGACCCCATAACTTTGCTATGCCAGGACCTGGTATATAAAAAGAGAAGGCTTTGGCTCACCCATTTGTATACCTGACAATAATATTTCTCAGTGCAAAGTTATAAATTACTATTATCTCATGTCTTCTACGTGAGGATGCTCTAGGCCTAGAGAGGTACATACTTTCAAGGAGTCTCTAAACTAGGCTCATCAAAGTGAGACAGGCAGGACTACCTACTTCTGTACTATAATTTCACTTTCAAATATGTTTGAGAATTCATGAATACATTTGATGTACTGTGACTTATGAAGGTAGAATTTGAATAATAAGGAGAAAAGTGATCTTTCCACATTTGTTTGCTGTTTAACATGTGTGACTAGATATTATCTCTCCTTGTGCAAGTCCAGGAACTAACCTATCTCTTTTCCTTCTCTACTGTCAAATGCTCTGGTTCTAGCTAATTTCATATCTGTCTGCACAGACAAAGGTCATAATGCTGTCATTACTGATGGTACTGTTGCCCTTAGAACCTGTTTGTATTGAGACAACATCTATCTGCTTACCTCTGCAGTGCCTCAGTCCTGCTGATTTAATGCTGGTGACATCTTTATTCATGGTACGACATCATTTGTCAAGCTGTTTGTGAATGCTGGCTGCCAGGGACAATATCAAATGTTATTCCTGGGCTTTACGGATGATGACCATAATTGCAAGTCATGCCCAGAGGAGGAAGGAAAACATGAACAATAATTCATTTTCTGGTTGTGTTAAGTTTGCCATTTGGAATTTTATGGGGTAAACATAATACAGCACACTCACCCAGCAATTCTCGTCCCGAGCCCTTTAGGCTGTAATCAGGGGCCTGCTTAGAATGTGATCCTTTCCTTGTGGACCACAGTCCTACCTACCCCAGTTTTCCCCTGGCACAGAGGATGGGCAAGTGGCCCCGAGCAGCTAGAACCTGGGTCCATTCTGTGGAAATTGATTATATGATAAAAATATTCTTGTCATACACCCCTAAAATAAAGCCAAGAGGCCAGGGGAGGAAGCACTCAGATCACAAATGGTCATGCCACAAACTGCCCGCCAAGCTAATCCAGAGTAACAGCTCATTTTATCTTTCAAAATATCACTTTTTCTTCTTCACAACAGTGGAAGAAAATGAAAACATGACCTCAGCTTGTTTTACGTGGTCACTACAGAGGCTGGCCCCTGAATCTGCCACCTCCTGCCAGCCCTAGAAGTGCCAATGAACTCTGTTTCTTAAAAATTTGTGCAGATTACTCTGTCCTAATAAAACCCTCCTCTTGTCCTTTGTCCTCCAGACACAGCAGAGGCCTTCCTGGCCTGTCCATCTGTGTCCCAGATCACAGTCCTATTCCTTAATCCCAAATAAAATTCTTCTGATTGAAGATTGGTCTCTATATTTTTGTTTAGTTTTAACAATTCAAATAGTGTCTGACATTAATCTGGTAGGGATTAAGACCCATTTGAGAGAGCCAGGGGTCACTACAACTCTTGGAGGCAAGAGATGATACTAATTGGAAAGGTTTGATGGAATCACAGAGCAAAAGAATTATAAGTCCTTGTGGAAGCTGATGTGACCACCCCTGGGGAAAACTTGTGTGGTACATGTAGTGGAGGGCAGGATGACTGCCCTGATTGCCAGCAGGAAGCCTGGTACTACCTCCTTGCCAGTGTGGGGTAGAATCCTTCTAGACTATGTGGATAGCCTAGTTCACATTGAAACATTATTCTATACCTCTAACATCCATTGATGATTTCGTAGAGCTGTGATTTCCTCTACATTTATTAGTTAGCGTTCTGATTAAGGAACAATATTCTCTTCTTATTTACGTGTCTATTTATATCAGTGTAGATTGGGATTTTATGTTAGCCAGTAGGTTAAAGTGCACTCTGATTACTTCTTTTGATGCTCAAACTGTCCCATATTTAAGAAGCAGGGATTTTAATAGCAAACTATGTAACCTTCTGCAGGTAGGTCACTTTGTTTCTCGGGTCCTTAAGGACTTTCAAAACAGGGAAGCTACAGTGGAAAATCATTGATTTCTTTCTCTATGTGTAGATCTAAAGAACAAAAATGCATAATTTTCTTGTCTCCTTTTTTAATGACTTTTTAAAATTGTTGCTTTGGTCTTGAGAGTATTTTTTTGTTCAACTTGATTTATATAAATTATTTAAATAAGCCATAATAGTGGTTTACATAGAGCAACAAAAGATTAATTAGTCCATTTATTTCTTAACCTGGGGGGAAGGGGATGGAGTATGGCCTTCTGTGCAAAATAGGATGGTATAATTTAAAGACTGTTTGACCCTCAGCAGGACGTATTGGCTGCCTCCTCTAATAGTGATGGTCCTGCTCTAATGGCCCCTTGTTCTTGGAATTCCATCCCAAGAAGAAGCAATTCTCAGCCACCTCCCCATCTTCTCACAGGTATCTTACCATTTCCTCACTTGCTGGAAGGCCCAATACCAAAAGCCCTAACGCATTCCCTCTGCCTTGTATGCTTCTACAGCCTGAGTGGATTTGATTGTGTTCCTGAGAACTGGCATGTGATTAGAAAGGAAGACGTTGCCTGAGAATTCTGCTTTGCATTTCCTACTGACTCTATTTACAGGCAATCGTGTTGCATTGTTCGGATAACAGATACGTTATGTGATATGTAAAAATATTCCTATACAGAAACTCCAAGAAGAACTTCACTTACTCCAATCTTCACCACCAGCTTTTGTTAAAAAAAAAAAAAAAGTTAGATAGAAAATCTATTATTATCTCATTGAGTTATAATTTCACTCTCTCTACAATGCTGATGAACTCCTCAGGAACTTTTTTTTAAGTATTAGAAAAAGTCTCAAGAAACAAAGGTAACCAAACAAGGGAGCATTTGTACGACTTGCTTGCAAATATTCTCTTGTCTCATGAATTATCAAAGATCTCATTTCCTTCCCTTAGTTTTGCCTTCTCATTCTTCTAGTCTAGTCTTGCTGCTCAGTGATGGGCCAGATCAAATGCAAAGGGCTTGGTCTTTGTTTTAAATGCTCTTCTCAGTGCTCCAGTGCAATATTTATCTCATCAGAAGAGCTCTCGCCGCATCTTTTCAAAGACCATAATTTGGAGTGGAAGGAAAGGAGAGGAGATCATCTATAGACTCAGAGCAATGTTTTTAGGCAAAACTGAGGCCAGTACTTCAGCCAGCTTTCCTGTTGTTTGAAAACATAGATTATTTATTTATTTATTTATTTATTTATTTATTTAGTATGTTTGCTAACAGCTCTAGCTACTATCTTCTTTGGAGAATTCCATGGAGGAAAAAAAAAATCCTACGCTGACCTAAATATCAACTGTGCACCAACTTTAGGATGATCCCTCCACAATTCAGAAATCTAACATGTGAAAGGGTCACGAGGGCAGCACGGAGTTTTTATTCCATTCACTCAGCGCACTGTAGAAGGCTCATTCAACGGAGAAGCTTCTAGAATCTAATGACTCCAAGAAAATGAGTTACTCTTGTCACCAACCGGAGACAGTTGCCATTCAAGCTGGAGAACAAAGCCGATCTACTGTTAAGGCATGAAATTAAAATTTCCAGGTAGCAGCAAGTAATTGATACTGAGGGGTGACCTCTGCCTGCGGCAGCCGATTCCAATCCCGAGTGCAGAGCATGAGCGCCTGCTACCCAATCTGACCCTCACTAGTGGAGCTTAAGAAACAACTTCCAAGTCTTCATCACCGATGCATGGTTACTTTTGTTCTTTCAGCCTTTGTTCCAAGTCAGATGTCCCTGATGGACTCATTCATTTTTTATGAAATTATTAATTCATCCACCTGAGACACTTAAGTGGGAATCAGATTTATCTACCTACTCTATGGATCAGGGCTTAGAATTTTTAGTGTTTGTTTTCATCATACAACGTTACTTTTTTCTGAGTTTTCAGATCCTATTTTTAAACAGCTTTTAGCAGAAACGTTTATGGAAAACAGAAAAAGGTAAGTCCAGATCATCTTTTCCCTCCTCCTGACTACTCATTTACTTGTTTTCAAAATTAATTGGGTGCTTCACAGTTAAGGCAGGGCATCTATCACCAAGACTAAATTTTAAGATGAATATGGAATTTAAATATTATGTGAAGACAGGAAAGACAACCAATAGGAAAGAAATTGCGTGCCTGTCTTTCAGAATTGCTCAAAAGTAAAATCATTTTGGAAATTCACCGTAACATATTGCCAATCTTGAAATTATTGACATTGGCTATGTAAGTGCTTCCAAATTAGAATTATTTGGCTCAAAGCTCCAGATGTTTTCCAAATGCCTTAGGTAAGGAAAATGGCCTGCTCGTCCTTAAGTAGCAGTTTGGGGCATAGATTATGTAACTGCAGAGAACAGGCACAAAGACCACAGCCCTGAGAGTCAAGTTAGAATTTAATCAGATTTTTCATTCCAACTTTAATTAAAGTGTTTGACTTAGAAAAATGACTATTGGTGGACCTGACTTCAGTACAGCAACAGAGAAAAATTAACTGCGAAAAAATATACCCTGGCTGCTATGAAGATTCATAGCGTACGCTAGGAAAGGCAACAGAAGAATGTTTTAATGAACTCGTATAACATATAGTGTATTTCTCTTTCTAGACATATAGAAAAATGTATGTGTCATATTTTTCTCCTTACATGCTGACATAAGTGAACAGCAGACAATTTCTTGTATTAATTTAAAAGCTAAAGATAACCTCCAAGCGCTAGGCGATAGCTTATTATTAACTTCCTCTGCCTGGTTCAGTCAGACTAATTTCAGTAGCTATGAATCAGTCTGCTCATATTGGCTGAAGCTGCTTGGCCAGGCACTGGAAATATGACTGAAGAAGTATCAGATACAGTTCTTGCTCTTGGAAGGCCTGAAGCCTTAAAGAGGAAACAAATGGGAAAATCCCAGTTCATCAAACAGCCTAAAACGTTGGGTGGCGAGTTCATGAAAGCTGAGATAAGGGACATCTGCCTCATGTCAGCAGCTCCACAGGGCACAGTGAGAGGGAGACTGAAAGGTGTATTTGAGCAGGTGGAGGGGAACCAGAGGCTACTGCAGAGAAGGGGAAGCTGGGCATCCGAGGCAGGGCAGCAGGAGCCAAGCCAGCCAGAATGCAGGGGTTGGATTGGGGCAGCAGGTGCACAAGTTTAGGCTGTACTAGACTGAATGCCAGGCAGAGCCCCCCACATGATGCATCTAGCATTCATTAAGTGCGATTACTATTTATGTCATGCATTTATTTCTCTGTTATCCTATGTATTTCTGGTTTTGTAGGCACTGGGAGTCTCTGGGTGAGGATGTAATTTTTAAAAGAACAGCCTGGAAGTTTTATCAAATTGTATTATCTGAAGGAGACTGGTGGCAGGTATGGCAGGAGGTCTCTGCTGGGTCCAGGGTGAGAGGAGGGGCCTATCTGTGCTGGAACAGATGCAGCAATGATGGATGAGAAAAGGAGAAGCCAAACCCTCTCATTCAGTGAACATTAGTGGACATATTCTGTGGTCAAGTCCTGGATAATCGATCAATCACAAAGAACCAAACCAATTAGTGAGACTCGATATGGAAAACTCATAGTTCATATCCAGCTAACAAGGACACAATGTCAGGGCTCTGGGAAGCACAGAGACAGGCTCTGTTCCCTTTGGTTTAAGACAGCATAGACTGATGTGGCAGGTGTGGGCAGAGGTAGCAAGAAAGACTCACCTGAAAGATCCCATCCAGCCTGGCTTTGAAGAATAGGGCAGATTTTACCAGACAGAGAAGAAAGAAAACTCCAAAGCAGGAGCTTGAAATTAATTGGAAACAGGCCAACAAATTAAAGACAGAAGTTTAAAACTTGAAGTAAAGGGCTGCTGGCATCTGCTTTAACCCTGTGTACATCCTGTCTGTGGGATTTTCTTCAGGGGAAATTTTGAAAAGAAAGGGATCACGTATTTTGGCAAACACAAAAGGACAGAGATAAAGAGAAAAGATTTACTTAGAAGGATTGTCACGGAAAATTTAGGGTGGATTTTAGCAGGGGTTCTCTGAGAGAAAGAGAGAGAGACAGAGACAGACAGACAGACAGAGAGACAGGCAGACAGAAACAGACAGGGACAGAGGCAGAGGCAGACACAGAGAGACAAGACAGACATAGAGAAGGGAGGGAAGAAGGGAAGGAGGGAGACAGTCAGGAAGGGAGAGAGCAAGGGAGAAGCACAAGAAATCCGGGCAAGGCTTCTGACCTAATCTCCTGTTGGGAAATACAAGTTCAGAAAGCAAAAGAGAAGGAAAAAGAAGGAAGGATGGGATAAGCAGCACAGACCAGGGCATGCATGGCAGCCTAAGCCACCAGGCCCCAAGGAGCCCCAAGCCAACAAAGCCAGTTGTCTGACGAGCACCAGAGAAATATGAGACTCCTTACTGTAGAACTGCAATCAGAAGGAGGAAGAGAAAGGAAGTCCTCTGCCCATTGCCTTCACTTTGCTTCCTATTTACCCATCTGAGCCCAAGCAAGAGGGTGCCTCTGTGTATTATTTCTGGGTTGAATTTCCTGGCTCATTTTGGCAACAGACTTCTTTGGAGAAAACATGCTGTGGCTGATGGGGTGACATTCTGTAGGTCCCACATGGTGTCATCTTTTCCATCTACCACTCGAACACCTGAGGATCTAGAGAGCAAGTGAGGCAAGAAGAAGGCCATGGGTGGTGTCCAACACCAGACTGACTAGGACCACACACAGGTCTCATGCTAACTGTGGTCCATCCGCCTATGGCAAAACTTTCCAACCATGTTGTTCCTTTTATTTCTCAATTCTGTCCTTATTGTGCTCAACTATTTGGATGTTCCAACAAGGAAGTATGAGGCAAGACAGCAGAGCCCACATTGGTCAGAACAAATTATTCAGAAGTTCACCAGCAAAACTGGTGACGCAAGATGGAGATGAACAAGAACAGTTGGTATGAAATTGAAGAATAGGAGAAAAAGTAGGTTTCTAATCATGTCTTCTTTCTTGGCTTTCATGAAAATATTCTGTCTTTGAAATGGGGGTGCTAGTGTGGGTTATGCTGAGTGTGTCTAGTTCCTTGAAACTCGATCCTCTTCTGATGACAGAGCAGGAAGAAGGGGTAAGACCAAAGGAAAGAGAGAGAAGCACATGGGCAACTCAGGACTCAGGAAGGAAGAAGCTCCCCTTATAGGCAAGGTAGCAGCTGTTGCCTCCTCTGCCTGACCTGACAGACTCATGAATTTAGGACCGACCTGTGAAAACAAAAGAGATGAAAACAGAAACCAAAACGATGCTTTGAGTTTATATACAGGGTCCAGCTGATCACTAGCCCGTGGTACTGATCCTGGTCTTCCTGGAAGGCTGCTTCTCAACTTGAAAATGAAGGTATGACCAGCAGGCCCCAGAAGCTTCGGGGCCACGTGAACCTTGGTTTGCTGGTGGCTGTTTACCAACCTCTGTCCTACTGACTCCACAATGCAGCAGGGCCTGCAGATGTACTGCTTTAAGTCAACAGAGACTGTCTGCTCATTCAGGATAATCCTGCTAGTGCTTTAAGGGGCCCAAGAGATGGAGGAGGGGAGGGACAGGGACTGTGAAAAGGAACTGGGGTGCATTACACATGAGCACCAACTCCACACATTTACAAAAAATAAAAGGAAGGGGATCAAGAGAAGGGAGGAAGGGGTAGGGAGAGAAGGGGAAGGTATGGGAAAGGAGTCAAGATGTGTTAGGTAAAGGTGTCAACTCCACAAGAGGAACATAAACATCATGTGCTGCAGAGAGGTACTAATAAAAAAGATACAGCTGGGGCCGGGGAGATGGCTCAGTAGGATAAGCGCTTGACGCAAATGCAAGGATCTGAGTTCAATCCCCGGTTCCACCAAAAAAAAAAAAAAAAGATACAGCCATAGTTATAACAATGGAAAGGACTACACATGACAAGACTTCGAGAGTAGAAGCAATGAAACCGTTATTTTGCCTTTTGGTTTGTTTCGAGGGCTATTTTTAATCTGCTCATTATTACTAACTAGAAAAGAGAATCCTGAGTACATCTTCTTGCCACACTGGTACTCAAGCAACCAGTTCATTTTTTGCCTATGCAGATTTGATAGTGCCTACATTTGTTACTGAATGTTCGTGTATCATTGTCAAAATCCAGTCATTTTCATGCCACCTTTGGCATTTTTCCTCTCTGGATCACCTTTGGATTGGCTTACTTTTATGTAATAAACTAGCTACTGTAACTCTGTGTAAGAAACGACATTGTAAAATTACAGTTTTGATGCGTTCAGTAGGTGGGAACGTGCTCATGCATGCATTGCTGTGGAAAAGTCAAATGTCGCAATGTCCAGCTTTCCTAGGCCTTTGGAGGGGCGGTAAGTACGGCTGTGGGAGCTTTTAGTTAAAGCACCAGTGCAACTCTGAGCGGCTAGTTTGAACACCACAGTAGGCAATATAACAACCTTTGTTGAATTCCTACCATTTTGCTTGGGGAAGTTCTGTGTTCTTTTTAAATAATTTTATTGAAAAACAAAAAGCAATGAGACAGTTTCAAAACCGATTAGTAGGACAGTTTCAATAATTAATACATTGCATATTGTTGTCTTCTTAGTGGTTATCCATAGTACAAGATGCAGACAGGATATCCTGTCCACAAACACTATTCGAACAAATCTCTCTTTTTATTACATTCAGAGAATGCAGCTGTGTATCTATCCTAACTATTTTGAATATACAGATACAAAATGGTCCTTCCTTTGTATCCCTTTTTTGTTTAGTTTTGTCAGAAATTGATATTCCTGTGTTGTTTCTAATGGTATCTTTTTCAACTATTTTATATTCTTTTTAAAAATATTTTTTAAAAAATTAAAAATGGAAAGATAAACAGTATCAAAGAACTTCTATGTTCTTGGACAATCCTGGAAGTTTAAACTGGACTGCATATTTGTTTTTATTTTTATATAAAAAAATAGTTTTTTGCTCTTTTTGAGACAGGATCTAGCTTTGTTGTTCATGCTGGCCTTGAACTTACTTTGTAGTCCAAGCTGGTCTTGAGCTAGAAATAATCATCTTACTTCAGCTTCTTTTTCTTATTTGTATATATTTATTTATCTATTTAGTTTTCGGTACTAAGAACCAAACTCAGGACCTTGTGCTTGCCAGGCAGGTGCTGTGCTGCTGAGCTATGTTCCCGGCTCTACCTCAGTTTCCTGGGTGCTACAGTTATAGGCATATACCAATCCATCCAGCTGTGTATTTGTTTTCAAAGAGCAATACTGCAAAACTTACCACCCACCACTAATTTTGAATGTCTCTAAAAAGCACTAAATTGTCTGGGTTTTTTTTGTTTGTTTGTTTGTTTTTTGTTTTTGCAGAACTGGGGATTGAACTCAGGCCCTTGCGCTTGCCAGGGAAGCGCTTATTCCTCTGAGCCATCTCCCCGGCTCCAAATTGTCTGCTTTAAATGGATAAGTCATATGATATGTGAATATCAGTACTGCTCTTATAAGAAAAAAGTGAAAATTGGTCCTGGAGAATTTTTTTTTTTTCATAAAGCAAAGGAGACCTAGACAAGCCTATACATAGTGGCAATTTCTTTACTAATTAAGATCAAACATGAGGGTCTCAAGGTGACCATCAGGATGAATTTCATCTACACACCAAGAATTAAATGCCTGCAAATAAGTAAGTCTTATAACTTGGAACTTAAAAAAAAAAAAAATTTAGACCAAATCATGTCTGCCTTGGGACTTTAGGAATATTGAATGGACTTTATTTAATTAGTGCTCTGAACCAATTGGATGTAACGAACAACAAATCAAAACTCCTACATTCCTGGAAATACTTGGATGCCTAAGCCAGTTTGTTTATCTTTGATGGGAAGTGTTACAGCAATTTCTAGGCAACCGCCATGAACTTGTAATGCCTTATAGTTGTCAAGAAGTTCTCTTTACCAAGTGTACTGAAACAAAGACCTAGGGCCATATAGTGCCTCTCAACCATCAGAGAACATAAGGATAAACAGCAATGAGTGTTGCTTGCTTTCTGGTTGTACTAGGAGTTCAGGGATTCCTTTAATTCATGTGCGAGAGACACTTATCAGAGCGGAAAGATGTAGAAGAAACAAAAGGAAATGGGAACCCAGACCCAGTGGTTGGATAGCTACCTCCTATGTTTCTGATCAGAGTTGTCACTGAAATGGCTTGCTAAGGTCCATTCTACCTTTACTTGGTTCGTTCAAGATCCAAGATATATTCTTTCCTTTTGATTGCAGTAACACATGTACATATAAGAACTAATACATATGAAGAGTTAGACAAGGAGATATACATGGCTGGCCTCTGCATCCACAGGCACCACATCCACAGATTCAACTCATCATGGGTCTGAAATGTCTAGAAAAATACTACACTTGATCTGAGTATGGACAGGCTTTTTTCTTGCCAATATTCCCTAAATTGCACAGAATATTGACATGGAATTTAGACCATGTGTGTATTACAAGTAATCTGGAGATGACCTAAAGTATATTGGAGGATGTGCACTTGTTTGATACAAATATCCCATATGGCATTTTGTATAAGGAAGTTCAGCATCCCCAGACTTGGGTATTGGTGGCGGTCTGGGAATGAAAGACAACAGAAGTAGCAAGAGACAGGATGCATTGGATAAAAATTTTGCTGAGGCTTTAGACTTAGCGAGTCCAAACTCTAGCTCTCTTACTCACTAGCATAGAACCATGAGTGCTGTTTCAGCGCCTTAGTTTCCTCACCTATAAATAAGGAAGAAACCCATACCTATCTCTGTGGTCACACCAGCTATTCAACAACTTGATGAACAAGTTAGATGGCATATCAGACACAGTGTTTACATTATGTGTGTCTACTTGATCATTGGTGGCACAATAACCACCATCCTGTTTCAATTATGCCCACTATGCCTACAGAAAAGCACTTCCAACTGAAGTAATCTCTCAATTGCTCATTATTTTTTCTACTTGGAAAATTCATTTTTAAAGGAATACTTGTTGGTTTTTTTTTTTTTTTTTTTTTTTTTTTTTTGATTAGGAATACTTGTTTTAGTTACCAAAGTCACTTATCCTTGACAAGGATCCTTGGGAGCAAAGGGTAATTACTAAGGAGGAAGTAAAAATTGGCATTATTCTATCGTATAGATACAAGTAATAAAAAAATCACAATTTCCTTCCTATGTTTTTTGTGTGTTTAACTTCCTTGAGATCACGTTATTTATAAAGTTTGTGCGTCCATTTTATTGTGAGTACTAAAAAATTATCTCTGCCATCAAAATTATTTATAGACTTCAATTAAATATGGCATGTCAACCACATGCATTTATATTTTCTCCCTTCCAAAACCCATTTAACATGAGAGCAAAGAAATCTAAAGCATATACAATAGCAGGGACAGAGAGAGTGTCAGGCAGAGCAGAGAAAATGAAAGGCTACAGTGAAATTTTAGAAGACAACAGAGAACAAATGCAAGGAATTTTTAGACCAAGGAAGGCTACAGTCCCCAGGTCTGCTGTGGGAGATACCACCAGACAGACTCTTGGGCCTTACGGACATTGGACAACTTGAGGACTTTGTCTCTGTAGTTTTACTGAAGAGCAGAATGAGATGGAAGACCAAAAACAGGGGTACTGGTTGGAGTCTGAGCATAGACTTTCAGTCTCAGCCTCTCCTCTTGTCTTCCACCAGAAACCTGAGTGTTGGTCTCTGGATAAACTGAACCAGAAAGAACCTGGTCTCAGGGATATCTGATGCAGTAGGGCTGATGGAGTTAGAAACATAGATACAAATTCAAGAGAACTAAGTGAAATTCTGGGTATGAGTTGGAAGAGTTCTCCTCCCCTCCTCTCTCTCTCTCTCTCTCTCTCTCTCTCTCTCTCTCTCTCTCTCTCTGTATTTGGCTGTTGCAAGGTCTCCTACGCAGCTCAG
>NW_004524753.1:1647923-1649469 GCF_000260255.1 Octodon degus | reverse complement strand
CTGTCCCTGTGCTTACCTAAGCAGGCCTTTCAGTCAGCTGAGCTATCTCGCTGGCCCTGCTTTCCTATTTCTTTAAAACTGTCAACAACCAGATGTGAGCATTTATATTTTCTCGTGGAGGAATCTTCCTGAAAATGTCTGCTTGTAGGAACCCTTGGAGAAAAGCACTTCAGATGCTGTTGTTTCAGGGTTTTCCAATGACTACAGAAAAACCCAGCTGGGGAACCCAACACTGTCATTTAAGAAATGACATGTCCTGCCTACACACATACAGGGCTGTCAACAAGTATTCCAGTCTCACTCTTCAAAATGAATAGAGACCGGAGATCATTCAACAAGGATATCCTCCACAGAAGAGGCTGCCAATGTTCTCTCCTTCCAGACAATCTCCTGAACTCCCCTGTCTGGCCTTTTCGTTTAGCCACAATGATTAGTTTTCTCCAAAGGAATGTGAGCAGGTGGCTGGTGCCACTCCTGTACTCCGCTGTTTAAAAGTTGATGTACTTTTTCCACATGAAGATATGGCACCCCTCAGCACAAACAGGAAATAAGTGAAGAAAAGGATTTAAAAAAAAAAACATGAAAGCAAATACACCCGTCTTGAAGGATACTGTTAGGAAGTTGAGAATACTAAAAGGAAAGGGAATTGTAAAAGCTTCCAGGGAGGAGGCGAGAGGTCAGGAATGAGGTTTACACGAGACTTCCTCATACCAATATCCTGAAGTAGAATGTAATGAGTGGGAGTGTCACCATTCTAAAGGAAAATTATTTCCTATATAGAATTTTATAACAAAGAGTGAGGATAGCATGCAGTATTCCTTACTCTTGTCCAATTGCTCTGACCAGGGCCTCCACTACTGTGTTAGATGGTAGTGGATATTCTCGCCTGAGAAAGTCTATTCTATTCTTACACCCCTGTCTAAGCAGTATTTGTGCAATGTAGATTAGTGTGACCACTAAGGGAAATAGTACCGAGGTGTGCTCTGCACCAATGCAAAATCACGTGATCTAGTAACCCCTCCACTGGGTCTGTAACCAAAGGAAGTGCAGTAAGTATTCATCGAGATTTCTGCACTGTTCTATTTACTGCAGCACTTTCCCTGGTAGTCAAAATAATAGAATCAATCCACAAGTCCTTTAACAAATAAATGGGTTTTAAAATGTGCTCTCTCTATACAAATGAAGCGCTACTCAGCTCTGTAAAAGAATGAAGTCCTCCCAGTTGCAATGGCATGGATGAATTTGGAGAAGATTATGTTAAACGGGATTATTTGGGCTCAGATGGCCACATATCAAATGGTCTCCTTCATGAGGAACCCTTAAAACCAAGCCTCATGTGGGTAGAGAGTACAGCAGTGTTATCAAGAGGGAGAAAGGACAGGGTACACAGCTGGTACATAGTTCTATGGCTTAGTCCAGTATCTGTAGTTAACAATTTATTTTACATTTTTAATTAGCTAGAAGAGAGGATTAAGAATGTTCTCATCATAAAGAAATCCTAAGTGGGGCTGGTGAGATAGCTCAGTGGACTAAAGCAACTGCGTAG
>NW_004524753.1:1645992-1647303 GCF_000260255.1 Octodon degus | reverse complement strand
TTCTGTTACTCTGGCTTCACAATCATTGTACTTTCATTGTTTATTTCAAATCTACTGTCTGAATGCAGGCATGTGTAGTGTGCAGGGCTTGAAACAGAACTTGAGCTCTGAAGGCAGCTGAAATGAGTCCAAGCCATACGGGAATCATTCTCAAAACACATGTAGCTGAGACTGAGTGTGGAGGATCAACTGTGTACCTGGGGGTAATCAGACCGAACATCTCTATGACATGCAGTGATTACCGAAGGATAAATACTAGAAATGTGCTAATCTAAAGCTGACCTATATGTGATCAAAAACTCGAGAGGAACTGAAATGATAGGACAAGCGTGTTGCAAGCAGCGGGGAGTGGTTGGAGGGGGATTATTGACAATGTGTCTTTTACTGTAATAAATTTTAAGAAATTTAAACATGCACTGTATGTTTTGATTATGCTTCAGTGAATCATGCCATATTTGTCCTTCTGTAACTGGCTTATTTCATTCAATATAATAGATTTATTCATGTCATCAGAGATGCAAGATTTTTACTTTTTAATGGCTGACTAGTATTCCATTGTATGGGGGCTGGGGATTTGGCTCAGCTGTAGAATGCTTGCCTAGCAAAGTGGAAGCCCTGGGTTCGGTCCTGGACACCAAAAACAAAAACAAATAAACAAACAAAAAAACCCAGGCTCAGAAAATATATATGCAATGTACTAAGATCATGTGACTTGTGACTGGACAAAACTGGGCTTCATAATATTCCATTGTATGGAACTGTATTATATTTTGCTTATCCATCCAACTGTCAGTAGACAATTTGGAGACTACTTGTTCTGTGTGTATCTTTCAAATACTTTTGTGAACAACTTGTATCAATCTGGAATGAACTGCTTCTTGAAGTATGAGAAATATCAACTGTATAGCTCTCTTGATGGAGCATTCGAGAGGCAGATACTTGACCCTTTTAGGGGTTTGTTACTTTTTAAAATCTTTTTACACTTACTTTTCTAGGCAAGTTTTCTAATTACTCTTATACCTATTTGGCCATTTTATATCTTATAAGATGTATGTATCTTACTAAGTTCAAATTTTTATAGTCTTTTCTTATTCACAAAACTTTCCTGTAGTAATTTCTTCCCTTTCATACTGGACTTGGTTATTTGTATTTCTTCTTGATTATTTACTCTAGAAGCCTGCCTACCTTATGGATATTTTCAAGCAAGTAACTTTGGATGTGGTTAACCTCTAGTTCTCATTTGCAGGTGTGTGGGTACCAGTACCTGTACCACGGGGTCCGTGCACATACTCAGGCTTAGCTTTTTCCCTC
>NW_004524753.1:1637453-1644952 GCF_000260255.1 Octodon degus | reverse complement strand
CTTTCTCCTTTTTCTTGTTTCAAAACCCCATGCTTCAGTGGAGAAGCAATCAACAAGCTGTGGCCATCTGCCATCTTGACAGAGGCCAGAAATGCTCTTCATTTGCAACATCTGCTTGGCTTCTTCTTTACTCTTTGTACCTTTACTGTTTGAATTTTTAAAGTAGTTTCTTAATTGTCTTCCAAAGAAACGTCACTGGGTTGCTAATCAAAATACTCGTCTTACAACTAAAAGTTGATTTGTGAATAACTGACGTATTTATGGCGCGCAACATGGCCATTCCAGAATCTACTGTGTGACTTGAAATGCTCAATTATTATTTTATATCCCTCAATAAAGTTTTATCATTTTATATACACAGGTCATACACATTTCTGAAGATTTTTTTAGCTATTTAATATATTTTACTCCAATTGTGTGTGAGGTTTTTTTACTTTATTCTTGTAACTAGTTACTGTTGATCTATAGAAAAGTTTATTGACATTGGCAAACATATTTACTATTTAGTGTTTCTTCTGTTTCTTCCTGTAAGTTCTAATCATGGGAAAATGGATTTTAAAATATCCTTTGAAAAGGAAGTAACAGTATTATACCTTTTCTTTTAATGGTACATGGAGGGTAAAGTATTTGTATTTAAATGGGGTTTGGCAATTTTCTTTGAGAATTCATGGTCAAAGAATTAATGAATTTGGAGCCAGGGAGATGGCTCAGTAGAATAAGTGCTTCCCTGGCAAATGCAAGGGCCTGAGTTCAATGCCCAGTTCTGAAAAAAAAAAAAAAGAATGCCCTTGCTTATCATGAATGTAGTAGAGTGGACACTAGAAAAGAAAATTTAAAAGGTCAGTGAGGTCAAGAAGGACAGCAGCTCAGGGATAGCCAATGTTTATATTCCTGTGTTACATATGTGTACACATTAGGCAATTATGTCTGAAAGGTGCTCATAGCTAAGTTTTTGACATGACGACATGCTTGGTAGTGTAGTAAGTGGCAAAGATGTGTGTTGCTTCTTTTGTTTATTGAGCCAGTTTGGAAGGCAAGTCCTGAGAAGCTTTCTTGGAGCAAAACGGAAGAAACCAGATATTATAACTCACCTAGTGACAAGACCTTAGGTAGGGAGGACCCGAAGGACCCAGAAGGTGGCCAGCCACCTAATTCTGTGTATTCCCAGTCCAGTCCCCAGGCGCATCTTTAGGCCCTGTGGAGAGAGAAAGTGACACAGCTGTCCAGGATGGGACACCAGAAGCCCTGTGGAGAGGCCCATAAGAGGAATCCACACCAGAGGATCCACACTCTCCCTGCCTGGCTACCAGGACCACACAGAACTCCTGAGGGGCTCCAGGAATCAATAGCTGGGACCTTGAAGCTACAGCAGCTTCCAGGGAGAGCCTCAGCATCTCTGAGGCCACCAGCATGCTCCAAGAGAAGCTCTGAGCACATGACATGGCTTTGGTGACTCTGAGCACCGTTAAGAGAGTGATCTTGGAAGCTGTAGGTGAGCAGATAGAAAAAAAGCCAGAGCAGTCAGCTTTAAGAGTACCAGTATAGGGGTTGGGGAGATGGCTCAGTAGAGTAAGTGCTTGCCTGACAAGCACAAGGGCCTGAGTTCAATCCCCAGTTCTGAAAAAAAAAAAAAAAAAAAGAATACCAGCATAGATAGTTCAGTGGTTTAAGTGTCTGTCTGGCCAGCCCAAGGTCCCAAGTTCAATTTTGGATACTGAAAAAACAACAACAAAACAAAAACAAACAAACAAAAAACCAGTGTGAGGCCTGAGGAGTTCTGGATCAATTAAATGTGTACATTTACTCTTCAATCACACTTATACACTGTATTGCACTAACCCAACATATATGCTCCATTATATTCTCTGAGTACATGACAAAGATGGAAGTAACACTTTCTTATATTCAAAATGCTGGGAACCACTTTATTAGTTGTCAAATAGCTTTTCCACTCATCCCAGTAGGTGATGAAAGGCACCCCAAATTATGATTGATGTGATGCTATCAGGCCCTAACATCAGCAATTTTCAACTCAAGTTTCATCCATGTCTAGATGATAGTCCAT
Organism: Octodon degus; assembly: GCF_000260255.1. Lineage (NCBI taxonomy): Eukaryota > Metazoa > Chordata > Mammalia > Rodentia > Octodontidae > Octodon > Octodon degus. The sequence continues at coordinate 1,642,887 of NW_004524753.1, read as the reverse complement.
ACATTTTTAAAAATTATTTTTAAATGAGGATAAGCCTGCTATTTGCTACTTTACTGAGAGGAATACTGGACCTGAGGAGTCTCGGTTTAGTTTGGGTGCTGAGGAAGAAGTTCTCAGTTCAGCCATCTTGTCTCTTTATCCCTTGCTCTGGGAGGAGTTTCAAAATGATAAGGACTTGGCTGAACATAAGGCAGCTGGCCTTCAAAGAGTCAACTCTCTCAGATACATATGCACACCCACATCCACACCCCCTACACACACACACAGATACTCACAAAGATCTGTTATATACCCACAAATGTATATCTATATGTAATTCTGGGTAACATACCCAAATATCCACCCTAGCGTGCCTATTATGGAGCACGATGAAATTCTTTGCTCCCCATCTAACTCAGAGTACTGACCTTTAGCTTAGCACACAGTTATGTACAGCTGGGCTTCCGTACTGAGACTCTCATGTCTGCCCATCTGCCTGTTAACCGGCCGACTTCCCCATGACTAAGCTTGAAGAGCGCCGTCTCTAGGGAAGGTCACTTCCGCACTGCTCAGAGGGAGAAAGAACTTACTTGCCCCAACTTAACAGAATAATCGCAAAATAATACTTTACCTCAGAAACAGTGTTGACATCAGCTTAGCCAACCGGGCTGCCTAGCTTCCTTCATGACCTGGAGGTGGGCTGTGTTTCCCTGCCTGCCTCCCCACTGCGAGTTGCCTGGGGGCTCCCTGCCTCATGCCCAGGCCCTGGTGGCTCATCCTTCAGGTCTCACTGAGGAGATATGGACTGGTGCGTCCAGTTCTTTTCACTTCCTAACATTCCTTACCATCGTCACACCTACAGCTTGGTGCTGTAAAGTCTCCCAAGTCCTGAGAAGGAGCAAAGCAGCATTCTTCCACACACATCTGCGATCCTAACCTCCAGTCATTCTTCACACAGAAGTGCTTTAAAGGAAATAAGATTATTGCACCATTTAATTGACTTAAGAGTTTCTCAGAATTTATGAGCGAGTAAAAATGAGTTGGTACTCATTGTGAGAGAAGAACACTTCAAACACAAGCAAAATGTCCTTATCTCATTATTTGTCTTTTCCCATTCCCAGTGTGACTTGCTACGGCCCTTGTGACATGGGGCTTATGACCTTGGCTTGTACCTGGTCCCCTCCAGCTCCTCTCTGTGCAAGGGGGTGTGGGTGCGTGTGTGTGGTAAATACAAAAGCCAGTATTCCTGGACAACGGGGGAGGTGAAGACAGCTCGGCACACAGTGCCAGGGATACCAAGAGACAAAAAACAACAACAACAACAACAAAAAAACCTCAGTTTACACATTATGGTGGTGCACACCTGGAATCCCAGCACCCAGGAGGCTGAGGCTGGAGGATCACTACAATATGGAGGCCAGCCTGGGCTACATAGATCCTGGCGCAGAAAAACAAAAACAAAACAAAGAAGCAAACCAGTTCACCTTCTCACAAAAACTTCTACCATCTGGGAAGGTGGTTGGGTGACACAGGGTTTCTGAGGCACAGCCCTAATGTCCAGGAGAATAAATCTTCCCAGCCCCAAGACAAGGCCTTTCTTTGGATACTCTTATTTATAGTCTGACTGATTGGAACAATCAATACAAGAGGGAGTGGGGGGGGGGCAGCGGCTGGGGGACCAGAAAAGGGGTTCCCAGCTTTGTGTGAGAAGAGAAAAAGAGGGGCAGCTTTCACAGATCCATTGGAGTACTTTTCTCCCAGCCAGACTGCAGAGTGCCAGCTGAGGCCTGACACCTTGCCTTATTGTGTGAAGACTGGAAAAAAAAAAAAAAAAAGATCTCTCAATTATCTTCCAATTAACTACCTCTCGCCATTATCTGCTCCCTGAGGGCCAATCAGAGTGTGTGTCTGAAAAAACGCTGGGCGTCGGCCTCACACTTCAGCCACTCCCTAGGATCCCTTCCCACCCTCCCCCTCCCAGACAAGCGCCCAGCCAAAATCATCTGTGGCTGCCATTTCTCATGACAAACTTTAATGCTTTAATTAGGAGGCATCTGCGTGTCCACTCTTCACAAACACCATATGGTGCTCCGTACGAAATATGTTTCATTTTCATGAAGGCAAACCCTTAGGAGAGGGCAGCGTTTTGAATATCAATTGTTGTTCCCACACTGGGTGAAGAATAAATTTGCTTCAAGAGACCACAGCATTGAAAAGAATGAAAGGGTTTGTTCTCTACCTGGCAACCATGGGAGGAAAGATGTCTTATGTTACAATAAAGCAGAATTCTACGTTTAAGAATCAGAAACATGAAACCCTTTAGAAGCACATTCCAAGGCTCCTCTAAACATTCTAAAGATTCAAGATAAGAGATGTCCTATGCCAGTGTTTCCAAACTGTAATAGACTGGTACAATAGCCATGTCCTACACGTTGAGCATTTAGCCGATCTGAGAGCAGACTCGGAATGTTGGAAAGGGATCCAGCTACCAAAGCATCCTCTCTCTGCTCAGTACAAGGGTGCAAGGGTATGTGCACACAGCACGTTGGCTGCTTTCTGTCTTTGACTACCTTACACTGACTTGGAAAATGTAGCCCGGTAGGACAAGATCAGGCCCTTGCATTTGTTTGCGTTTCAAATACTATGTCTTTGTAGTAACAAATCGTAAGTTTCCAAGGTTCACATTTCTCAAAGGTTCAAGAGTAGAAGAGGGACAGATAGGCCAAATTCCAACATGGGCCTTTTTCTGCTTTTATGCAAATCACTCAACATGCAAATGACTAAATAATTAAACCATTGTGGTGTTTAAACAAGCCATTTATATTTTCTTCCTTGCTCGGGTCAGCTACTATTTCTTTGCTGGAAGCCATTGGAAAAGTCCCTGTAGAGCGGAGAGATTGGGCCAAGAGGGCCATAATTAGTCATTTTCATTTTAAGATAAATAAAGCAGTTGAGGCTGTGGAGTGAGCACCAGTCCCCTGTCCCCGGATGAGGGGACTGGTTTCTTTCTTCCCTCTCACCAGGCCCTGTTCTTCACTCCAGCTTGGGTGCCAGTCAGCTCGGTGTCCCCTTCAACTCGGCTACATAATTATGGCGACCACATGTGGCTTCTGAGGCACAACTTTAATTACTCAAACTGGAGCACACAACAGAGCCTGAATTGAGTGAACAAAAGCCTATTAGAAGGTGATCCCCTGTGGTTACCGCGTAATTACAGTCAGGGCCACGGCAGCTACGGAATTATCGCTGCAATAGTTCACTAACCTTCCAGGCTAGAGCCGCATGAATGATGATTTGTGCCCTAATCTCATTTCCTTTAATGGTGTGACACTGACAATAATGAAGTGGGGGAAAAGGGGTGCTGCCTGCCTGTGACCTGGGCCTCTATTTAGAAGCTACCACAGATGTGCAGAAAAATGGCAACGACAGCCTGCAGCTTTGAACCCAGCAAGCAGAGACGCACAAGCCTTCCAAAGTCAGCAGCAGGTAAGTCACACAGTAAGAGCAACAGAAGCCCTTGTGAGCCAAGATGGACAGTAACCATCCCATCAAGGGGCTCTGTGTGTCTTTTCCCAAAGCACAGAGAATGGCCGGTCCACTGCAATGGCTAGTCTTGAACTGGAAGTCATTAATGGGGTGCATGAAGGCCTCTTCTCCTTGCTCTAATTAAACATGCATTTTTCCCCACAAGGTGCTCTTATTTGATCCTTTGGGGTCCTTCAGCCTACATAATGCAACTCAGTATAGATGGTTCACCTCTTAATCCCACGAAACAGGCTCCTCAAAGTGCTGTTCAACGGATGAGCTTGATCAGTAATTTTCCTGTAGGCTTCAAAGCTACTGCTGTTTGTTTGTTTTACAGTACTGGTTTTAAACCTGGGAACTTCACTCTGAGCTGCATTCCAAATTCTTTTTTTTTTTATTTACTTTTGAGATGAGATCTCACTAAGTTGCACAGGCTGAGTTCAAACTGGTAACCCTCTTGCCTCAGTCTTCCAGAGCGCTGGGATTGCAGAACCGTACTACCATGTGCAGCTGCTTCTTTTGTTTTAATTGCTTGTTTAACAAAACTGCTTTGATGGCTTTCTTCACACTTTATTGGCTGGGCAGATAATTACAATTGAATCACAGCACAGACTCCTATATTACAGGCGTAGGAAAAGCATGACCTGTCATCACCAAAATTAATGACAAACTACATCATATTATCACAAATTACTTTTTCTTTCCCGCAGTTCCAATCTTTTTCTCAGACCTATTATGCTTTTGAAAGATGTGCTGGAACAAGTCTACCCACCCCAAGGCAGCTTTCTCTCATCATTTATATAAGTCTATTTGTCACCAGTTAGCATATGTCCTTGCTTTCATAGAAAGCAAATTAAAATGAAGGCACACATTTATAGAAAAAAGCTTTAACTAGAAAGTCTGAGAGAAGAAAAGACCCCAGACTGAAGAGCTGATAGAAGCACACTCTGATTTAGGAGCTCAGAGTGTCCATCTTTGCCACACGCACACAAGGGCAGGAGGTTGGCTATAAGGATCAGCTAGTGGACCAGGGTCTTGAGGATTACAAGTGTGAGCCCAGCCTGGGCAACTTATCGAGATCCAGACTCAGTCATTACCGGAGTCCTAGTGTCAGAGCTCTGGAATTCCCTTGGCTAAAGGATGGATCCAATCTTATGAAAGGATTGTCTCCGTTTATGGTGGTTTCTGTCACTGGTGCTCTGCTTCACCTAGAATCCAAGTGATCAAAGAATTAAGCCAATAGCTGGAGGCTTCCGAATATATCCAATACATGTGTCCCTATAAACCTCTTACCTTGGTGTCCTCAGCCTTGACAGGTGGCTGAGATCACGTAAATTCAGGGCTAATCAACCTTGACCAGCCAGCTCCTAGACAGAGACCCTTAAGTAGTCAACATATACCTATGCTGAGCTAAGAGGTTTGACCCCAAATTTATAGTAACAAAGCTATAAAGCCATGGTTGAGCTTTGTTCTGCCTATAGTTACCTATTGAGCATCTGCTGGGCTAAACAAAGAGTCACGTTTAGTGGAAATGGATTTTAAATCTCTCACTGTTCCAAAAGCCAACAAAACCATCCTTATAATAAGTAGCAGACTCTGCTTGTCTCCTACCCCTGTGGAGCTCTCCGACTACATCATGACTGTGTCGTGTTATCATTTCCAAATTAGCAGATGAAAGCAAGAACATAATGTAGACTTGCTACTTCTCCTCCACATATACCATCTAAATGAAACTCTTCACAGTGGTTCTGACTTTGCACCCTGCTGTAATAGTTCATTCTTTTCACTCAGGTAGAATGTCCTACTGACAAAGGTTCTACAATCTGAGGTACAGGATCTCAAGATAAATCCTGAGGGGATTTCACTGACCTTCTCAGACCCAAAAGCTACAACTCTTGTTGCATAGGTCCTGCTTTACCTTGGTCTTAAC
>NW_004524753.1:1596533-1637008 GCF_000260255.1 Octodon degus | reverse complement strand
AGGATAGAATGTCCTCCTTTACTTCATGTCCACTCCACCCTGATTTTGATGTTCTATCTTCCCTTGCCAGGCAAGAACCACTCAGCTCTACAAAAATTCCCGGGAACTGTGGTTTTTAATCTTTATGAACCTAAGCATTGCCTCCTCCAACATGTTGCTCTGTCTCTAATTATCATGTTCCGATACATGCGGGCATCATCTGTGTGCTTCTGTGTCCCTTTTCAGAGTGGAACCTCTTCAAGGCAGTGACAGGAATGACTCCTTACTCTAGTTTGGCTCCTGAATGTCTCCCAAAGGTGCATGTGTTCAAGCCTTGGGCCCCAGAATCATGCTACTGAGAGATGGTGGATCTTTGAGAGGTTTGCTTAGTGGGAGGTCCTTAGGTCTTTTCACCTTGTAAGGGACAGCAGGAGCCTAGGACCTCTCACCATTTGGGGTTCATGCTATAAGTAGTTTTGCTCTATCACATACTCTCACCATGATGTGCTGCTTCACCACATGCACCATAAATGGGGCCATTTAATTATGGACTGGAACTTCTAAAATTTTGAGCAAATACAGCTTTTATCTTTATAATTTAATCATCCCAGGTATCTAACTAACACAAAACTAACATACTCACCAGCCACACGTTCATCCACCCATTTATTAATAGTTATTTGTTCCTTGTTAGTCCAAAAACATTTATTGAGCACCTATTAAATAGTAGGGATTGTTTCTGGCATTGAGCTCGAAGAATGAGACTTAGCAAGAGCCAGTCCTCTCAGCCCCTCATACAAAAACTTAAAATTCAGTGGACAGAACTATTGATTTTATCACAACTCCAATAAAAGTGGCCCTCAGAGTGTACCCATCCCGGCAACCGATACATGACTACTGCTCAAATGGTACTCGCTGACCTTTGAGTTATACCGAGCAAAAGCCAAGTCCTCCTGAACTTATTTCTGAACATGAATATTTTAGCTAAATGTGCTGAGATAGGTTATCTCTGATAATTCCTAAACTGAACAGCTTTAGGAAAATATAGCTCCTTGACAGTTATTCAAGAAGAAAAGGACTCAGCACAAATTCTTCATGAATCAAACCTTTAGAGGCACATGGGTAACCCTGGTAGGAGGCGGCCAACAGCAGGGAAGGAAAACTGCCATGACTGCTACTTGAGGACACTGTGGTCCCCTTCTTTCTTTTCTGTGGCATTTCAGTGTCTATGAAGTATTAGACTGTGCAATTCAGAAAGCGTTACCGAGTTTTGTGCTTCACTGTAGACACAAACGATGCAGTCAGGAAAGCCTTCACAGAAAGGTGCTCTTGCAGCTCTCTGGGTCTGCATGATAAAAATTCATCCCTATTTTCATGCTGGGAAAGCAAATTCCCTGTTTTCTCCATAACTCTCTTCTCTAAAAGATAAGGACAATCAATTTTTAGAATCAAAATCAATAGGTTCTTTGATATTTTATTTTTATATACAATTCTTCCCGATCAATACAACAGAAAAGAAAAAGCAACATAAAAGCTGTAATTAAGTTAAGGGTAATGTTATCAATGTCTATTTCCTATTTTTGACAAATATACTTCTATAAAGGGAAATTGAGTTAAAGGTACACAACAGTCCTCTATCTTTGCAACTATAAGTCTAAAATCTTACCAGGGTGTTACAAAAGTTAAACACCTAATTAGACACCTAAATCGACAATAAACAGGAATCCCATTTGGAAATAGATGCCTCCCTCTGGCTCAAGTCGATCTATATTTTTGTTTTCATACATCCTTTGTTCAAGTTGACCTCACCCCCTCTGCAACCTCTTGAGCTCTTGAACCCTCTGAATGCAATTATAGGTCAAAGTCTTCTTGACCAGACTGGGTGAGGTGGCCCAAGTGACATTTTGCCTTAAGGTGCTAATGGTGACAGAGGCTATCCCTAGGGCTTTGACCACAGCCTGTCATTAGCCGGCTGCCACTGTTCTGTTAATCTAATGAATGGTTCTGTAAGAAATAACAGAGTAAAGGCTTATTAAAGGTGAAGGCTTCATCCATTAAAATGTTCTTCGTCCTTAATGAAGGTCAGGGGAAGACTGATTGTAGGAGGAAATCTTGCTTTATGCTTGCCCATATGTCTTAATTAATCACTGTGTCAAGCAAGCTCTCACACTGGACTTGTGTTGGGCTTTTTCCATTAAAACTTGCTAACAAGGGGATACTGAGCCAATCCTAGCAAGTTCTGGCCACAGAGTACAATGTGTGACATACAGTACCTTCTCACATATTTGAGTGTATTTTCTAAAATAGAATATTTTCAGGTTTTTTAATCTCTAATCTCCCAAAAACTTTTAGATTTGTATTGACCAATATGGTAGCCACTAGTCACAAATGATTATGGAAAAATCAAAATACGGCTCATATGAATTGAGTTGTGGTGTAATTGTAAAATTTGTGTGCTGAATCTCAAATAATTATTGTAAAATATAAAGATATCTTGCTGATAATTTTTATATTGATTATATACTGAAATGGTATTTTTAATGTGTTGGGTTAAATAAAATATTTTATTTCATTTTATTTCACTTGTTTTTGTTTTCCTCTTGTTTTTTAGTGTACAGTATGATACATTTTTATGACTTGCATTAGCATGTGTTTGCAGCCCACAAGGATTATATTCACTGGAGGGAATTGGCACATGGATACAGCACATTTCAATTCTTTTTTTCCCCTTCCTTCCATCCTTCTTTTATCTTCTTACCATCAGATTCATTTATTTACTTCTTAAGATCTCATAAAATTAATTATCCCATATACAGATTGACATTTTCATTTTTAAGAGCTGTAGGAAATTTGACACTGCATATGTGGCTCAAGTCATATTTCTAGCCGATCCTTCTGCCTTGGAGGAGACAGAAAAATATTCAGCATCTTCCTGGCCAAATGTTTCCACACAAACAAACTTGAGATTTGACTTGCAGGCAGGTGGATCAGATGAAAAATGTAATTTTTAAAAAATCCTCCATGAAGCAATAAATTAATCAAGTTAGGTCTAGTTGCTCACAACATTTTAAAAATATTATTTGGCTTACGACATTTTAAAAATACAAGGGCCAGTCAAATAGCTCGGCAGATTAAAGCACCTGCAAGCAGGCGCAGGAGACAGGGGTTCAATCCCTGGGCCTGCTATCCTGGCCCCGCCCCCAGGACATGCTGAGATGGCAATTGAGACTGGGCCTGGTGGTGCATGCCTGTAATCTCAGCACTTTGTAGGCTATAAACAGGAGAATCACTATGAATTCGATCTAGTAGTGGGACTCTAAACACCCTGTAGATCCTTCCCTAAAATTTAGGGGAAAAAAATTTTAAAATACAATTGGAAATGTCCATCCTGTAGTGTCTGTCTGTCCAAGCCATCAGGGAAAACACACAAGATGCCTCCTTTGCTCCAAAGCGATTTGATTCTTTCTCTACTTGATTGTTTCTGTCTTCCTACTTTTGGGGCTATCTATCAGGGACTTTGACAGCTTCTTACTGTGTCTTCCTAAATTACCTTTGTCTTTTGCAAATGATCTTTGTCTTGAGGACAAAGCCCATAGCTTAGTAATTGTCCTATCTTGTCCCTAAGAACAAAGCATATATTAGTTGCGCCATTCACATGAATAATAAATAGTAATAGAAAGTAATGATGGTACTGTCAGAAGGAGGGTCCTGTGGGAATTGTTCCCAAATTCTTGGGGTTTTGAACAGGAATTGGACAACATACACAGACAGGGCACTGAGTGTGTACATTTATTGAAGTACAACCTACAGAACAAACATGAGCTGTGGACAGTCTCACAGTGGCCCAGAGGATAAGGGAAAGGGGACTTGGGCATCCAAAATTCCTGGATTGTCTCCCCTCTCATGCAGGTGAGGCACTGGGACAGTTGTTCTATCGAAAGCTCCTGTGGCCGGGCCCTAGAGATATGATGCTCTGTGGAAAGACTCTCTTGGCTTCCTGCTAAATGTAAGTGAAGGGCTGAAAGTAGCACCTCTCTGACTGGTCCTACAAACAGCACCGGACTCAAATGACAGATTGAAAATAACCGCTTTCCAATGGATTCTGTGTCCAGTACTCAGGCGCAGTGGAGTCATGCTGGATCCTGTGTTCTGTGTATGTCTGTTCTTTTTATCCCCCATGAAATAGTCCACCAAGTCAACCGTCTGCTTTGCCCCAGCCCTAATCCCCCACCTCAATGTCACTAATGCACGCCAATAATATATCTGATTTATTTTAAGTGCTTCTTTTACTCCACTTTCTCACAGAATCCCTGCCATAGCCCTCTGAGGCACATGCTAAAAGCATCTATATTTTTCACCTGAGGAGGTCAAAGCTCAGAGAGGTAGGAAGTTTACCAATTCTCACACAGCAGTAAGTGATGGAACTGGACTTTAAACAAGTTACACAATCCACATGGTGTGGGGCAGGCGGAGGGAGGTGGCAATAAGTAATATGAAATTGCTTTGAGAGGACAGCACTTTCAAGCTGCCATGAAAATATGCACCAGATGGAAGTGGCTCTGAGTGCCCTTCCACTATGAGCCCTGGCCCCTAGAAAAAAAGATAGAGTCACGTTCCAGCCTCCCCACCTGCTACTTTGACTCTGGGAAGATGGCTGCATGAACACTGAGGTATTTTAATTTAGGTAACTGTCTGTCCCACACAGCAGAAAATACAATTGTTGGCACCTTATGGTGGTATCCTTAGCATGCAAGCCCCAGACGCCAAGGTGACCATCAGTCTTCATACCCAGATAACCAATGGACCATCAGCCGGGTAAGGGGAAATCCTCACCAGTCATCCTGACCAGGGAGAATCAGGACAGTGTCTTTGTTCTTTGGGGAGTGTTGAGACCTGGGCCTTCTGTGGGAGCTGTGTATGATGCTTCTAGGAAACATCATTCCCCTAACAGTGAAAGAAGCCAGTGACAGTAGGTTCATGACACTACAGAAACTCTCCACTGACATAAGAAGCCAAAGCATTACAGGGACAGGTGAGTAGAGGCAAGGATGGAGACAGAGAGAGCGCTGAGAGAGTCAGGGAGAAGAGACAAACCAGCCACCCACTGGCCCAGATGACTGTTTCTAGTTCCAACTCTGACGTTAGTTTTATGGCCTTAAAGAGACTCTCCTTACCTCAAGTTTTTAGTATATTCTTCATTAGATGAATGAGATGATTTTTTTTTCTCTTGAGTCACCCTGACAAAACATATGGGCATATCAAATCATATTGTAAAGATACATCCATTTTCTGACAAACAGGTAAATCCGTACATCGAACTCAACTCTGCTAGTTCTCTTACTTATAGGTAGTACACGGACAAGTTACGTTCAGGGGAAGTCAGTGGAGGTTCAGAGCAAGTAACGTACAAGCGCTTATACTTCACCCACTAACCAACAAGAGATGTTAATGCAACCTGGCCGGATTTCCTACCTTGCATACATGGTTTTCTTATTGCTTGTGAGTTATGGCAGTGTCCTAAAGGTCGCAGGGCCTCAAGGAGGTTGGCTGGATCTACAGAACCTGCTTTCTCCCTCGGGTGAGCAGGTCAGTGTTTTTCAGTCCACTGTTTGGGAGATATTTTCTTTTCATAACTGTATCCCAGGAATTAGAGCACACAAAAAGCCCTTCCTTGTCTGTCACAAGATCTGAAATAAGAGCGCAATGCACTTGCCCCAAATGTTTTCGAAGGCATTGCTTAGGAGTGGCACCAGCCATTTCCCACCTATGTAAAGTGTCATCGTGGACTTCCTGGAAAGCATACGTTTCCAGGACTCACAGGAGGAAGGATGGACCTGCATGGAAGGAAGGAAGGATGCGCCACAACACAGAGCGTTGCATCTGACTTGTCAGGGCTGCTCGGTGCTCTCACGAGGTCTTACTATTTATAGATGTCAGCATCTGCCTAATTTTAGACTTGTCTGTCTAATAATTTTAAGTAGGAAACTCTTTAGGCAGCAACCATGACTAACTGTATGTTTGGAAGAGTACTTAGAGCATGGCTGGTGCTTAATAAATGTTAAATAATTGAAAATGTTAACAATAATCATATTTGTAAGCACACTGAGCAGAGACTGTTCCTAAATATGTTTGAGGGGCGGTCTCAGTGCATTGTTGGCAAGCAAACAAAGTGGAATGATAATAACACCAAATGGTGCTTTTGGTTTTTCCCAGAAATAAAAGAAGAATATAGTGAGACTCTAACTGATCGGAGGGTTTGCAGTAGGCAAATGATGGCCCTCTAGGGATGTCAGTGTCCCAATCTCTGGAGTCAGTAAGAAGGCCGAGCTGCATGGCAAAGATCAATTAGGGCTGCAGCTAGAATTGAAGTCACTTTGTCAGCTGGCCTTAGACTGAGGAATGAGAGTGGAAGAGAGACGTGGGGGTGCCTTGCATTGTAATAGCTTTGAAGAAGCAGAAAGGGGCTGTGCGCCAAGGAATTCAGGTGACATCCAGGAGTTGCAAACGGCATGGTAAGCAGGTTCTTCCCAGAGCCTCTGAAAGGAACACAGAACTTCTCCCATCTTGATTTCAGGACTTTGGTCCTCCAGAATTCAACCATAAGGAATTTGTGTTGGTTTAAACCACTGACTTTGGATTAATTTGTTATTGCAGCGATATCTACGGCCATACCTCCCGGAATGTGTCCGATCTCATCTGTCATGGCAGTGATGTAATGCTAAGACAGGATCTTATCAGTGTAGACATACTGGCTGGCTATTAGTGTCAAAGAGCTTATGGGCACTCTGAGTAAAACTGAAATATTACCCAGCACTACTCCAAAAGATAAGAACCAAAATTGAACCAAAAAAAAAGAAAGAAAGAAAGAAAGAAAGAAAGAAAGAAATACATGAAAGTTTTCATCTCCTTAAGACTACAGTTAGGGGCCGGGAAGATAGTTCAGTGGAATAAGCGCTTCCCTGGCAAGCACAAGGGCCTGAGTTCAATCCCTGGTTCCACCAAAAAAAAAAAAAAAAGAACATTTGGGGGAGACATATTTTAAGGGGCCAGGGAGATGGCTCAGTAGAATAAGCCCTTCCCTGGCAAGCGCAAGGGCCTGAGTTCAATCCCCGGTTCCAAAAAAAAAAAAAAAAAAAAAAAAAAAGAAAAAAAAAAAAAAAAAAAAAAAAAAAAAAAAAAAAAAAAAAAAAAAAAAAAAAAAAAAAAAAAAAAAAAGACTACAGTTAGGAACCATAGAAGTCGAGGTAAGCGTGTGGACAGTTATTTGTATAAGGCCAGTAAAATTGGGACTTTTCTCTTTTTAAAATTCCTTTAAATTCTGTCCTAGAAATTTTAGTAAAAAAATTTTTCAAGAATGAAAATGAAGAAAAATCAAATTTTAGAAAAAAAAATACATGGACCGGCATTCTCAGAAAAATACATGTACTTTCCAAGGTCGTGTGATCACATGTAGTTTTTACTGAATTTTTTTCCAAGAACTCCAAGTTCTCTTTGTACTTTTTCCTAAAATTAACCCAAGAATGAGAATGTGCCTGCCCGCTCCCCGCCCCAGTCCTTCTCCCGTCCACAACACCGGAAGCCTCGCCCCTCACTCATGGGGACTGGTCAGGATGTGGCAGCAGAACCCAGTCTTTCCATGCCAGCAATCAGAGGAGGTGCACTATGTGGGGCCCCGAAGCCCTTCGGCTCCCAATCTTTGCCATCCATGGGACACATTGTCCCAGGCCTAGTGTCCTGAATTCAGATCTGGAGGGGACCGGCTTATGGAACAGTGGCTTCTTCTCAAGTCTCTTCGTCCACTTGTCCACTATGATAGAAGGTTTCACTCTAGAGAGAGTTCCAGCCATCAAACTGGAGAAAGCAGAAAAAGCTGACCTGTGAAAACAGCTCTTCACCCAGATACTTAAATAAAAGTTACGTTAGCTACTTTCAGGTCTTCTCTGGAATATATTACTATTCTGAAAGAAATACACAGTCAAAATAGTATGTCTTCTGTATATTCTTTCAAATGTAAAAGAATATGCTCTGAGATTACTACAAGTTTCAAGTTACACCAGAACAAACCCTTGGAATAAAACTTTGAATAATTTTATAAGACATACAGTAATACTATATCTAAGTCTATTTTGTCAAATAATATTAAATGTAATTAGGTATCTCAATATGGTCAACTTTTATTTCTCTCCTTTTTTTTAGGTTTTTTGAGACTGAGTCTCTCCACATAGTTTAGGCTGGTCTTAAACTCACTGCGTAGCCCAGGCTGGCCTCAAACTTGCAGCAGTCCTCCTGCCTCAGACTCCTGAGTGCTGGGACTTACCAAAAGTTGTCATGCCAATAACCAAAAAATTCGTTGAACTTCTTCATACATAGCTTTTCATTTTACCTTCACATTACTTTGCATTATTATAAATTAGGACAGCATATTAATTTATCATTCTGTATTTATAGCATTATAAAAATGAACTAATTATATTTAATTGTCATCATTTATCTTGAATTGACCTGTCTTACAAGATGTATTTCACAGTTTTTCTTTAGCTCTTATAAGTCCCAAAACATGTATCAACTTCTTTATTTCAATTAGATATTCAAACCATATTCTTTTAATTTTTTTTATTTTTTAAAGAGAATAAGAAATAGAAAAAAATAGAAACAATACAGAATTTCACTAACCAATAGGACTTCAGCAATGGTTGTTATATTGCATATTGCTGTCTTCAAATTAGTTGTTCATATTACCAGATATGAGCATGCAGAGTTGGTCAAAACAGTTAAAAAGAAGAGAAGAAGAAAAATATCAAGCATTATTTGCTATTTTCTTTGATTAGAGCAATGATGAATCCATTGCTGGAAAGTGGGGTCTGCTTGGAAGGGGCAGGTCAAGAGAGAGGAGGGCTGCGTCAGACCGGCGCAGAAGGGTGCAGCTCCCTGCCTGCTCCCTTCTCTTCCTGTTTGCCATGATGGGCACACAGCCTTCCCCCAGCAGACCCTCCCTGCTCCTCCTTCCTTGAGCCTGCACACTGGGGCTGAACCTTCTAGAGACTGGGCACCCGACTGAAGCTCTACTCCTGAAATGGACTGTCTATTGTGTCTAGTGCAGAAAGTGTGACTAAGTCCTGTGACTGAATCACTGGAAATGTTGGGAATTAGGTGTCACCGAAAGATGAACTGTGACTTTTTAATACTTAATTCCAGTCACTTTGTGTATATTGTGGTATTTCATATGCACTATAAGTATTAAAATTCTATTTTGCTAACAAGCTAAAGTCAAGAAGATTGAGTAACTTGCCCATGGCCCTGTTTCCATGGTAGCAGAAGCAGAGTTCCTTTCTAGGGCTGACGCTCAGGTTTGAGGACTGTCCTCTTCATCCCTCTGCCTTGTCACGGTGTCAACACAAATAAGGTGACAGGCAAGGTAGGGGACAATTCAGTCAATCGTGAAGCCAATAAAAGTAAGAATCACTTCCTCAAAGCAAGGTCACCACTTTACTTTCAGGTGTGTGTTTGATTATTCTGATTAAATATATTTTGTTTCCTTTCATACAGAAAGTACTAACCCAGCTGCCACTTAACTCGGTTGCGTGCATCCAAGCTTCTACAGAGACAAGGAAGAGCTCTGGCCAGTTCTTTGCTTAAGTTATAACCATGTGAAAGAGGTTGTTTTTGTTGTTGTTGTTGTTGTTGTTGTTGTTGTTGTTGTTGTTGTTTTTCCCTTGGGTTTTTCTGGTAGCTAAGTCTACTTGTTCATTTAAAATAATTGTCAGGGACTCACAGAATAAAAATTTTAACTCCTAAAGATAAACCCTCAAGTCAGGAACATTTTAAAATTATATGGCTTAATATTATTGTGCTGGAGTGGGAGTTGTTAACAAGTGACTAATAGCTCCTGTCTGACCCTTCAGAGTCCTGCGAAGTCACCTTGTCATATGCAACCCAGTAAACACAGTGCATATAATGTGACACCCTTGATAGAGAAGATGGAAAGCGTTGGGTGCAGAGTACCCCAAATGCATCTCTAATTTCATCATTCAATCTCACACCCAGTCAGCTGTGCACCAATAAGCAAGAGGAGGATTCGGCCATTGGGTTTAATGCAAAGTGATGAAGGGACAGGGCTGGGTGAAAAGGGAAAATGGAATTGGAAAGAATTGAGATGTGTGACACACATATACCAACCCGCCCCTCATGATGAAGGTGATCATACTGTACTGAAAACATGTACCAACAAAAATTTTTAAACTTCAAAAGAAATTTAAACATAAGATCAGAGAAGGGTTGGGTCCATTTGTGGATAAGACTTTGCCTAGCACAGAATCAGTTGCCTCTATGGATCTGTCTTAAAGTGGGGAAGGAGCTTACCCAGCCTGAGGCTTACCAAGGGCCAATGCTGTACAACCCCTTGAGGGGGGTGCCTCGTCAGGCAAGCAGCTGCAGCTAGGAGAACGTAAGCTGCAGAGGCATTTACACCACCACGAAGTGACTTTGCTGAGTCACGGCCAGTCCTCAAGAACTCCACAGACCACATTCTTTCCACTTGGCCATGGACCTGCTACCCATGCGAGCCAGACTGGATGCTCTGGTTAAGAAGCAACCAAGAGGTGTCAATGAGGATTTCCCACAAGAACCCTGATCTGTGACATGCTAAGTTATATTCCTTTGCTTAACTATATCCATTCCTGATCTTCCTGGTTCCAAGCTCAGATTCACAAACCCATCATATTCACGAGAGAGTTCACCTCAACATGCCACTGCCATTGTATTACTCCTCCAGCAAGACTATATTGCTTTAAACAGAGGAGAATAAGAGGTATACAACAGTAGTGTTTCAGTTATTCTTTTGTGTCCAGCAGCAGAATATTTTCATCAGCACACTCTACAAATGGACTTCTCTTCCACCCTATGGGTCATGATTCCACCTGAGTCTACAGGGTGGATTTCAAAGAAATAGCTGTAGCTCACTTCCACAAGTGATGCCTAGCCACCAGTAACTGTCACAGTCATTATGCATGTCTACAACATACTAGAACTTTGTGCGATATCCTGTCCTCAAACTGTTGGAAGTGCTGGTCATTTTCTTGCCATTCCAGTATTTATCTTATGTTTTACTCTTGGTACTTCTTTGCTATCATGAAAACTTTTTCTTAGTTCAATTGTTTTGAAACATTTAATTTTCTGAATATTGCTTAATCTTAATTTTTGTTCTAAAATCTATACTGTATCTTTGACTTAAAATTTACTTAAAAGACATTGTATGATATCTTCTCCTAGTATTAGAAACTTTAAAGAGTATATTTCCATTTTCTGTTGACTTAAAAAAACAAAGAGGTTTGTGCCTATGTTATTCGCTTATTATTTCTTGCCTATATCTTGTAATATGAGAAACTACTTTGGCAGTAACAATACACAGTGTACTAACCATTGTTACTCTCCTAAAATTTTGTTTTGAGATTTTGTACCATTGTTTTTATTTTTTTTCTTTAAAATAAAAATAACTGATGTCAAAATAAAATAAAATAAAGCAAAAAAAAAAAAAAAAGACTGTATTGCTTACATGGACATTTCGTAGGATCTTGCCCTAGGAAAGAGATTGAATTGACTCTTAAGAGAGAATCACTGAGAGCACAGTGCTCCATAGAAGATTAAAAAGGGTTAATTCAAAGTTATAGGAGGGAAATTAACCTGCACAGGAGGAAAGAAAATGTCATTCTTCTGAGATAGGAAAGCTGAGAAAATGAGTGTAAATCTAGGCTCTCGGAGCTGCAACATGCTTAGAAGGGAATCCCTAACAGAAAATATATATGTGAAGCCCCACAGAAATTCTCCACAGCTGTGTGATCCCTGGGCATCTGCCAAGAGTCATCAAAGAAAATCTGGCACAGGAGATGAAAGTAACATTATGTAATAATGAGAAAACGCTCCACACTGGGATCCCGTGCTGCCCAAGCACTGGGCGATGATGCTAAGGCAGATCAGGCTATGGAACGCCACCCTCTGGGAAGGGAGGTCTTCTCTCCACACTCTCATCCCTTTAGGAGAGCTGCCCAGCACAAGGTCACCCTTTGCAGGCAGCTGTGTCCAGTGCCCGAATGCTCAGGATGTGAGATAACCTTGTTATCTGGTTCACCTTGGGAAAGGCCAGTGTAGCTCAAAAGCTCCTCATGAGGTTGGCCGAGGCCATTCCTGGGCCTGGGTCATCATTAAATTCTTCTACCAGTCTTGCATAAGCCCTCCCCCATCCGAAGGTGTGGACCCCAAGGACCCTCCTTAATAATTATTCTGCACATGAAATACTCAGCCTGCTCCATTGGCAACCAACTTAGCCTGAATAAAGTACAAAATACTTACTATAGCACTAAAATAGCACCAAAAAGGCCAACTTAAAGCCTTTATGTTACCAGGTTCTGGAGAGCTGGAGACTCCTTCTAGACATTCTAGATTCTTCTTGTGCTCACCCAAGTATTGGACAAAATAAGTGAGAAAGGTAGTTAGGTTTTACATTTTTTTAAGGTTGGAAAATAAACATGCTCTGCAGAGCAAGTTTGGGCCAATAAAATATAGGAAAAGAACATGAACTCTATCTGGTGAGAGGAGGTCACTGTGCAGAGAAAACACAGCAGCCCGAACTTAATGGCAGCTCTTTTGTACCTCCCGCTCCTCAGGCTGAAGTCAGGACAGGCTGTCCTACCAAACACATGTTCAAGAGGGCCGGCCAAATAGCTCAGTGGACTAAAGCACCTGATTAGGCAGACTCAGAGGCCAAGGGCGTGCCATTCCGGCCTCACCCCCGGGGTGCACTGAGACAGCAATTGAAATTGGGCTTGGTGGTGCACACCTGTAATCCCACTCTTGGGAGGCTGAACGCAGGACTACAAGTCTGATCTATGTGGTGAGACCCTATAGACCCTTACTAAAATACAAAAAAATAAAAATAAAAATAATTTTTAAAAATGTTCAAGTTCTGGCAAGAACTGAAGGTACCACTTGCTGATTGAGAGGAAGCGCAGGGTTTGGGAGTTTGTCTTTTGGATCTCCATATTGACAGGTGCCTTGCCCACTGGCCAAACCCTAATCTCCCGCCTCATTCCTAAGAACCATAGTAGGAGGTGGGGAAGTGGAAATGGAAAAAAAGCCCCAGCTATCACGGATTCAGATTAGTAGAAGGCGGCACAGCCTCTGAAACATGAGAAAAAGCACTCCAGTGGTAGCATTGTCTTTTGCAGCCCATTGATGGCATGGTTGGAGTTCCACAGTGGCACAAGGGGAAGGGGCCGGAAGGCATGCAAACTACTCCCTGCATCATAGGTATCCAGCTGTGGTCAAGAGGAATATCGACCCTGGAGATAGAGCACAAGTGTTCAAACTGAGCCTTCATTGCTTCCTAGTTCTTGTTAGGTAAGTGACATAACCTCTCTAGTGCTCACCTTTCTACTTTATAAAATGCTGTTTGTGCATTAGTCAGCACAGGCCACTGCAACAAGCAGAGACTGAGTAACTTAAGTAGCAGATATTTATTTCTTACATTTCTGGAGGACCAGAAGTCTAAAATCAAGGTGGTGGCAGACTTGGTTTTCCAGTCAGGGGCTTTGTTCCTGGTTTTCAGCTAGCAGCTTTGTCTCTATGTCCTTATATGGGGAAGTGGGGGACAGGGACAGGCTCTGTGGTGTCTCTTCTTATGAGGACTATAGTTCCTGTCAGTCTGGAGGGCCCCACCACCTCAAGATCTCATCTAAACCTACTCGTCCTAAAAACTCTACCTGCAAGCACTGTCAATTTGAGGGTAGGGATTCAACATATGAATCCAGTTTATAGTAGTAATGCAAATAGGGCTCTCCTCTTGGGACTGAGGATTAAATGAGCCAGTATGCAGAATGCCTAGGTCAGGAGCTGCTACACACCTAATGCTCCATTTGTAAGTGCTTGTAGTTATTAGAGTCACATGAGTCAAGTCAAACACTGGGAAATATCAAGCATGTCAAGGCCTCTCTTGCTGGAGCTCAGTTCCTCGGGGTCATATTGTCTCAAAGGAGGGGGAAAATGAGCTTATTCTTGGAATGAACAGATCTATTCTCATGCAAATATTGGCTTGGAGCGTCCCTTTGCAATCAATTACTACTAAGGTGAAAATCTTAAACCTCATTTTCATTATTCGTCCCTCTGCTTTTCCACCTCTCCTTTGTGATCAAATGCCTTTTCAGTGTTAGAAACACATCCACTTAGAGGATTACTCTTGTTAGTGAGTGTTTAGCTTTTAATCCCACAGGGAACAAGCAGGCTGAAATATAAGACATCATAGAAAAAGAAGAATTTAGCAGGGTTAATCTAGAGGTGAGAGGTGAAATGGATGAAATGGAATCCAAAGTCAACCCATCTCGATGAAAATAGTAGCGCTAAGAGGGGCAGACACAGGTTAATTTTTTTTTTTTAGCCCATCAGCCAGTCTGGAATTGTGCACAAAAATAATTCATGTTATTTGGCTTTCACTCCTTCTTTACCTATGAAGAGCGTCAGTCCATTTTCTACAAAAGGCAGGCTGTTGACTTCAATTCATCATGCAGGGGGTGTGATAGGAACATTCCTGGTTATGTAAATAAATCCTTTACACTGGAAGGAATGGGTCCTTCCTCTCCTTCTGGAATTCTTTTTTTTTTTTTTTTTTTTTTTTAAATTCAGAGGTTATTTCTGATCTGAGTTCCTCTATACCTGTCTGCAGTTTCTTTATTTCAGATGCACTTGATTCATTGCTTTCAGCTGTGTGATTCCTAATTTGTTCTGTGCTAGTGTCCTCTGCACTTGTTCCAGGTGGGCTTGGGGCCTGAGCTTGTATTTTGCTCCTTCTCTTTGTCATTTTGTATAGCACTGTCCTCTGACCTTTGGTGTAGAGCTTTGGTGCAAATATAACTTTAACACCTACTGAAATTTGGGTGCAGATCTACTAAGTTTGAGTTCATCCAGTTGTGCCTGGCTTGGGTCTGGCTGCTGTGCTCAGCTCCTTCCTGCTGCCCTTGGAAGTGAACCTGTTGTACCCCTCTGGCAAGATATTCTGCTCCTGAATTAGTTGGGTGGTTCTGGCCCCTAGTCTCTCTGCAGGGACTTCAGCTGCAGAGTTTCACCCCAGGCCTGTATGCCAGGCCTGGGCTGGGTCTGGAGGGGCCCAGGGGGATCCAGGGAAGCTCAGAAGCTCCCACACACACTTGTAGCCCCTGGGCTTGGCCTGGGTCTGAAGGGGTCCCGAGAGCATGATGGAAGGTCTCACTCACATGGTGGGCTTGGGCTGGCTCCAGAAGGGTGAAGCCCTTTTGAAATTCTTAAGTCTCATTCCTTGATTGTTTTAGTTAATTTGCTAAATTCATTGGCTACTGTTGACCATGCGACTGTTTTGATAGTTGCCATTTTAGCCATTTCTGTTACTGCTAGACCACAAAGCTGATAGTATAAACCTGAAATCCCTGCTTGGGGACCTTCTGATCTTTTTACTCATTTCCTGATGGTCTTCTGCCATTGGGAAGAACAGAGACTGTTGTGATTACAACAGGAAGAATAGGGCTGGTGAGATGGCTCAGTGGTCTAAGCACCTGCCTGGCACGCTCAAGGACCTGGGTTCAATCACTGTACCACATGCCATGCTGGTGCCATGGCGCACACCTGTAATCCCAGTGCTGGAGAGGCTGAGAAAGGGAGTCTGAGCTGCGCAGTGAGACCCTGTACCAAATGAATAAATAAATAAATAAATAATTTAAAAAAATAAAAACAGTAAGAATGACAAAATGTGAAACACTGTCAAGGGAGGTGGACAAACACATACTCTTACATAATTCTTTTTATTTTTTTTTAAGTAGCTTTCTTAAGGTAGAATTCACGTGTCATAAAATTGATCTTATAAAACATTCAATTCATGAATTAAAGTGCCTGCAAGCAGGAGCAGGGACCGGGGGTTCACTTCCTGGGCCTGACACACTGGCCCTGCCCCTGGGATGCACTGAGACTGGGCGTGGTGGAGCCCCCCTGTAATCCTAGCACTTGGGAGGCTGTAAACAGGAGAATCACTCTGAGTCCGATCTAATAGCGAGACCCTGAGCACCCTGTAGACCCTTCTCTAAAATACAGAAAGAAAAAAAAAATTCAATTCACTATCTCAAGTTCAGAAAATGTTGGTTGCTGCTGCTCCCTGCCTCCTCCTGGGCCTGAGCAGCACTGTTCCACCCTCTCTGCACGCATTTGCCTCGTCTGGATAAGTCATTATCCAGGAGTCACTTACAACGTGGCCTTTCTGGCTTCCTTCTCTAACTTCATGTAATCTTTTTAAAGTTTTGTGTATTCTTGACAGTTTCCAGATAGTTTATTTCCAAGAGTGTCGATTAGCTCAATAGTTGGAAGAAGATGTGTCCATGTGGATCAAAACTTAGCGAGTGGGTACTTGGACCCAGAAACTTGACATCCAGAAATTAATCCCTCAGCAGTAGCTCTGTATACCCAGAGTTGTAGAGTTGCATTCGCTGCAGCACTGATGGGCTGAAAAGATTACAAAGCCTACTAGTGAGGGGAAAATGTATGCAGTATGGTAGAACCAACCTTGTAGAGAGTGAGTCAGTAATGCATGGGATGGTGTGAAATGGTCCCTAGAATCTACTGATAAGGGAATAGAAGGGGACGTAGCAAGGTATAGAACAGTGTATAAAGCTGAGTTGGATCCGTGTAAAAAAGAGCATATATGCACAATATCCATGCTCATGTGTGTATATATGCACACATATATGAGGAAGGCTTACTCTTCACTGTATGTCTTTTGGTATTGTTTAAATTTCATTTGTCAAGTAAATATATCTCCTGAAAAATTTCTTTGGAAATAATGGCTTTCAGATAGCAGCTTATGAAATATATATATATATATATATATATATATTCATACACACACACATACACACACACACACACACACACGAGTGATTCAGCTTAACAATTTCTTGATTTATAATGCTCTGAAAGTGTTATGCGTTCAGAAGCAACCCAACTTTGAACTTCGATCTTTCCCTAGACTGGCAATTTGGTGAAATGTGGTATGACACTGGCCTGAGAGTTCAGGCAGCAGCAGGACAGGACACTACAGTTCCCTCAGTCCTGAGATAGGGAAAGAAAACAAGGGACACTGAATGTCCTGTGTTGCGAAGCTTCAAAGCTACAACTTTTGGGAGATAAGGTGCATTTTCACTACAATAGTCTTATTGTATAGCTTGTTTATCAGAATATAATCTCACTGAAAGTCACAGTGTGTGTGTGTGTGTGTGTGTGTGTGTGTGTGTGTGTGTGTTTTGAAAGAGAGAAGGGAGAGGTAGAGAAATAGAGACAGAGACAGAGACAGAGACAGAGAGAGAGAGAGACAGACAGACAGACAGAGACAGAGACAGAGACAGATGGAGAGAGATAGGGAGAGAGACAGAGAAAACACAAAAATACCACCTTTTTGAGTAGGGTGCACTAACAGTGGTTGCCTTTAGGGAGTGGAGATGCCAAGTTAGAGGACAAAGAGGGAGAGAGAGGAAGGCTTACTCTTCACTGTATCTCTTTGGGTACTGTTTGAATTTTACTTACCAAATATATAGATATAGATGTAGATATAGATATAGATATAGATATAACATATATATATAATGTTCTGTTCACTGGAAATAATGCTTATGACTCATATCCATGAGCACGGGTGGGTCTGGGGCTACACATTGAGCTCCTTAGCCTCTGTCTGTGGTGCTGTGCTCAGAGACACCAGCCCCCACACTGAGACCCCAGGTACAGAGGACCATGGTCAGTGGAGCACGGACATCTAGGATGTGAAGCTCAAGGTGTCTGTCCTCATCTTCTCGGAGGCCTGGTGACACCTGCAGTCTTTGTCCTTGCCAATTACAAGACAAGCACAGACCTTTGAGGTCAAGGATCAACTGGAGAGGTAACTTCAGGAGGACTCTTGTCCCCTCTACAAGCGCCGTATCTCTGCAGTGCTTCTGCCTTAGCCGGGCTTCAGGGGAGCAGTTCTGAGTCTATTTCCACCACGGAGCTCTTCGGAAGCGTCTGGAACCCAAGCGGTTACCTTTATGCGCCCCTTCCCTTGTGCATGGAAATGCTGACGTTACCCGTTTCCCCATCTCCTCCCCAGATCCACCACACGTTGACACCAAGGACAACAAGCGGCACGAAATCTCTGCATCAGCGCTGTGCTCTCTGCAGAATCAGGGTGGCTTCCTGTGTGGGTTTCCATCAGAGTTCCTTTCCTCCCACTGGAATTGGGATGAAAGTAAAAACGTGAGGTGAAGGACAGCTCATGTAACTTTTATTTTTAAAGGGGTGTTTAATTACAGAAGATAAGATTAATTCTATCTCAGTGTTGCTTATAAGGGCCTGCTATTATTCCTCAACTAAGAAGTGAGCAATCATATTTGCTTAGCCAAAATCTGATGCGTTTCCCCTGCTGTGTGACAGTCCTATTGCCCACCCGGATGCTAAAGCCAATGCACAGCCTTTCTTAAAATTCACCTGTGTTTACCTGACACCTTTTAAAATCTCTCTCCAAATTCCCTCAATAACCTCTGGCATCAAAGCCCGGTGAGAATATGTGGAGTTTTCCTTCCTGTTTGAGTAACACCTATTAAGACAGGTAGCAATTAAGAGCAAATAATAATTTTTGAACTTGAAGGGAAACTATGGCAGCACTGCCGAAAACATACAGTTATTGGAATGTTAGCTGCCACCTACATATTATCTGATTAGCAATTCAAAAGCAGACCCTGGTGGGCCTCAAAAGCATACTGCTCTTAAAAATAAATCATCGTGTAAGTCACACCCTTACTCACACACAGGAAGCGCCATCCTTTCTCTGTACTGGTGCAGTCTTTGCCTCGCTGAGCACTAGCTGGCTTGCCTATGCAGCTTTAGGCAGATGGGTGATTGGGGCTTGGAGCATCACTGGGCTCCAAATGTGCCAGATTTCAAGGGTTTCGATGCTATACCACCAATGCTATATACCGCTGTCTGTTACTCTTCTCTCATTACTGAGACAAAATACTCAACACCTAAAATTACGGAAGGACAGGTTTATTTAGCTCGCAGTTAGTGGCAGTTTCAGTCCATACTCCACTGGTTCCAAAGCAGACTAGCACAAGGCACAGTGTAGCAGTTCATGGCAGCAGAAAAGAGCAAAGAGAGGAGGCCCAGCTGGAGCTTCTAGCAAGCCTCTCTCCCTTCTTTCTATGCTGATTGTGAAGGTTAGGGCTCCTCTGAGGAAAGTGGCACAGACCATCCTTCCTCCAGTCTCTTTATATATCCTTTAAGTGCTGAGTCACTCTAGGGAGGGCCTTCCATGCCCTGGGGCAGGGGTGTAGAGCTACACAATGTCCAGGTTCTTCTCTTGAGCAGTTGAGGATGTTTACAATGTACTAACCCTGACTCTCTGCCAAGTCACTTAATTAAACCTCTACACTTCTCAAGTTGACACAGTGTATCAACAGTACAAACACCAATGCTATACACCACCAATGTTATCCACCACCAATGCTATACACCCCCCACCCAGCCGCTCCTTAGGCGCAGAAGCCCCCACCCATTCCTTAAGTGATGCACTTGGCTTTGACAGCCACAATGAAAAGAAACTCACCAATACTGACTTGCTGTGTGCCTTAACATCAACATTCTATTCCAAAATCTCATCCCCTGTAACAGAATCACAAATCTTGCTGTCCACTGTTAGTACCAAAGCCCTGGAGAGTCATGGATTTCTATCTGGCTGCCCATCTTAAAATCACTTGGAGAAGAGAGGCAAAGGACACCAGAGTCAAGGCTCCACCCCAGGGACCCTTGATTAGTCTGTATTGTGCCTGAGTGAGTCCTTTTAGTCCCTCTCTATGTGCTGCAAAAGCACAGCCACAAATGGGAGCCTCCAGGGCTCAGCACAAGCCTCCCTCATTGCTCACTAATGTTAAGGCAAACGACTCCGGATGGCCATTTGTCTTTTGTACCTGTGGCTCATTATCTCAGTGCATTAGAACAACTGCCTGATTTCTTGTATTTACTCGTGTTTGACATAGCGCAGTGTAAATAAAAGTAATCAGAAGGAAAAATAGCTATGCAATCAGAGGAATGACAGTATTTTATTGTTGGCTGCCACATTTTTTTCTTATGTACATGACGTGTGTATTTTAAAATAGGGTAAAAAATAAGGAGCATAATGGAGGACAGATATTGGGAAGAAGGAAGAACATGTTCAAATGGGAAGGGGACTGAGGGAGGGAGGAGAAATGGAAGGGAAGGGAAAGCAAGAAAAAGAGAATAGGAGGAAAAATGGAAGCAAGGATTTTGTCAATGGGGGAAGAAGGGTTGAAGGAAGGGGAGCGAAATGGGGAAGGGGAAAAAAATAAGGATATAGTATGTAACCTACAAATTTCCTATGATGAATGTGATCAATATGTATGATAAATATGTACTAATAAAAATAAAGATTTTAAAAATCTCCCCTGAGGTCTTGCTAGGCTAGTTCTCCATAAACTTCTGCTGTCCTTCAACAATACACTGTGGACAAATTTCCGAGTTAGTAGCTATGGGTTCACAGCCTGTTGAGTGTTGCCCAGTGTCTGAGCATCCACCCGCGCCCCCTGGCTTTTCACCAACCTTTTATATTAAGGTTGGGCATTTGTGTTTTTTCTTTGTGGTATAATCTTATTTGGAGCTTCTTTGTTTTTGTTTGTTCTGTTTCGCTATTATAAATAGCACTGGAATAAATTTAATTATTTTTTTTGTGGGTTGACCTATTTCCTTATGAGCTATACCTGAAAATAAATTTTCTGAGTCAGTGTCAGGGGTGTGAAGAATTCTGCTGCAGTCACAGGTGGAACCCTCCACTACAGGAGCAAAGAGATCCCTGCTGGAGGAGCAGTGCCCTCCCACAGGAGTAAGTAGGACCCTGCCCCACTGGTATCACCCCTGAAGGAAAGGCACGACCACCCGCCCACTCCAAGCCAGCTCTACATTCTGCTTCATCCTGGTACAGGGAAGCAGCAGTGAGGAATAGCCAAGTGGCTTGATCCTGGACAAGGACAATGCCCAAGCAGAAAGGGAGCAACGAGATTCCAGGACAGTGGGATTACACCCAGCAACCCACTCCAGTGTCCATCCTGTGGTCGACATCTAGCAGAGACCAGAGGACTAACTGCATTCTCCCTTTAGCAGTGGATACAAGGATATGTCTTGATTGGCCAGCAGCCTGAGTAGAGGGTGGACAGAGGCTCAGCTGGTGGAGGGAGGGCAATTCACAAAACTGCAGGCTCTGAAGCTAGGCATAGAAGATCAGGACCTGCTGGATCGAAAGACCACAGATCTTGGAAATCAACCACTCATTTAATAATGCAGTAATTTTTTTGACTCAATTTAAAATTTATTTTCTATTGTATATTATTTTTACCTTTCATTGGTTTGGGGGGATTTGGGTTTTTCTGTCTCCCTGATTTTTTTTTTTTTTTTGGTCTTTTTTAGCTTCTATTTTATTTTCTCTTTTCTTTTTTTTAATGTATTTGGTACAGGGTCTGCAGGGTTCTCACTACACATTTCAAACTTGTAGCAATTCTCCTGTTTTCAGCTTCCCAAGTGCTGGGATTACAGGCACGCATCACCATGCCCAGACTCAGTCTCAGTATGCCCTGGGGGATGGGGCTGGCACTGCATACCAGGGATCGAACCCTTGGTCCCTGCGTCTGCCTAAGCAGGCACTTTAGTCCGCTGAGCTATCTGACCAGCCCCCCCCCCTTTTTTGAGACAAGGTCCTAATAGGCAGTTCAGGGTGGGCTTGAGTTCACTTTGTAGTCCAGGCTGGTCTTAAGCATACAACAATCTTCCTGTTTCAGCCTCTCAAGTGATTAAAGGTATGTGCCATCACACCCAGATCTTCTATTCTCTCTTTTTGTTTCTGTTTTTGCCTTCTGATTACCCTCTTTCTTTTTTCATGTTCAACCCTGTAACTGTTCCCTGTCAGTATTAATTTCCTTTTGCTCCTCAATAGGACCCCCATTTCACTTTTCTCTCTTCCTTCTTATATCCCATTGATTTTTCAAATTTTTCATTTTCTGGATCCCCATCTCTACTTTGACCAGAATAACTACCAAGCTTTATGAATCTGTAGATAGTGAGTTTAATTTAAGCTACTGGTGTTGGGCTGGACAGATAGCTCAGCAGATTAAAGCGGCTGCTTAGGCAGATGCAGGGACAGTGGTTTGATCCCAGCATACCATGCCAGCCCCACCCCGGGGTGTGCTGAGACAGTGACTGAGACTGGGCATGGTGGCACTTTGCCTGCAATCCCGGCAGTTGGGAGGCTGAAAATAGTAGGATCACTATGAGTTTTATCTGTGTAGTGAGACTTTATAGACCCTGTACTGAACATATAAAAAATAAGAAGAAGAATTTATGCTACTGGTATGGAATACTGTTCTGTTACCAGATGCAAAATTGTTCCCTTTAGTAGATATTTACTATAGGTCAATAGTACGTCAATATTTGATTGTCTTAGTGCTTATGCTATAATTACTGATATATTTTCTATGGATAAAGGCGGTACTTTATTTGTCTTTCAGGATGTCCACATTCAGTTTGTGTCTAGTGCTATAATTGATGCTGATTTTGTTACTCCATCCAATGTGCTATGCCTGTTGCTACTAATTGATTTTCATGGGATGCCCATATCTTGTTTGAACTTACGGTTATTTATAATACTGTACCCACTTCTGGAAAACAGGAAATTGAACTAAGTATGCTGAAATCTCCCCTGTCAGATAAACAGAGGTGGTTGGAACCTAGAACAGAGACGAAGGCCAATACTTAGCTATGCAAGAGGACATAGCTGAGAAGCAAATATTAACTAAGGAGGTCCACATATACAGACAAAGCTTTTCACCACAGTCACCGAGAGGCCTCAACACAACAAGCAAGCAAACACACACATGATAAGATAAGCAAACAAAATGCCTCCCCAGACTCCTAACTTCTTAAGAGCTGACCCATGGGGTCTTAAAGTAGAGGAAGCCAAAAGCCATAAACAAAAATTACTATTTTGTCTTTTGCTCTGAATGCCTTCAGGGCAGGTTTGGCTGGCTTGAGTTGTGGGGATCAAACCACAGCAACCTGAGCCTGACTGCTTTGTTGAAGTAGCCACTTAAAGAGCTGAGCTAAGGGGCAGGCCCCCAACAAAAATTATTTGAAAGAATACCAGGAGGGAAAGCAGATCATTGTGCACTTAGCAAGTGCAGAGAAGGTATAAACCAAAAGACAAGAAGTCAAATAAACAAAACAATAAAGTTTGCTCACCATAGAAATCACTCATGAAAAGCTAAAAGAACTAAAGAAAACAATTCAAAACACAAATGACATGCACAGAAAAGAAGTACAGTCCATGAAAGAACTCCGAATGGAAACTCAGGAGATTAAAATTTTTATGGACAGCAGAAGCAACTAAGTTGAGGACGGAGTCTCAGAGTAAGAAGACAGGACTGTCATCAGCGACCAATAATAAGAGATAATTTAAACATGAGAATACACAAAAAAATGAGTCCTGGATGACACAGAAAAGACTAATGTAAGATTGACTGGAATTGGTAAAAAAATGAAAAGACAGCAAAAATGGTATCAAAACTTCCTCACTGACATAACAACAGAAAATTGTCCCAATAAAGGAAAAGAATTTAACGTGCAGATAAGCAAGGCAGGCACAACTCCAATAAGCCAGAATCACAAGATATTCTCCACATGACAAAGTCCTGGAAGTCCAACAGAAGAACAGAACCTTAAAATTAGTTAGAGAAAAATAATGGACTGTTTAGAGAGGAAAACCTATTGGGATTACAGCAAACTTCTCAACATAAACACTGAAGCCCAGAAGAGCTTGGAGCAAAGTGTTTAAAACCAAAAAAAGAAAGCAACGTCCAACCCAGGCTGATAGACCCCATAATACTTTCTTTCAAGATCTTTTTTCCTTTTGCTTTTTGCTTCTTTGTGTGTGTGTGTGTGTGTGTGTGTGTGTGCGTGTGCGAGCGCGCATGTATGTATGTGTGTTTTAAGGAAGGGTCTACAGGGTGTTCAGGGTCTCACTGCTAGATTGGACTCATAGTGATCCATTTACAGCCTCCCAAGAGGCCACCATGCCCAGTCTCAATTGCCATCTCAGCACGTCCCAGGGGCAGGGCCAGCACAGCAGGCCCTTGGATTGAACCCCCAGCCCCTGCACCTGCTTGTAGGCACTTTAATCAGCTGAGCTATTTGGTTGGCCTCTTTCTTTCAAGATTGATCAAGAAATAAGATACTCTCATCATAAAGAGCACCTAAAATAGACATGGCCACCAAACCAGCACTCCCAACCGTTCTCCAGAACACCCTAGAAGGAGACAATGAAGCCCACACTGACAGAAGGATGTAACAGGATGAAGGCACCAGGCCAGGTGAACGGTGGAGCCGAAGTGAAAGGTAGGGAATCACCAACAGGGAAGTGAGACAGAGACAGGGATAGGTCGACACATAGCAGAAATGATGCTCAGTGTGAATGCTCTCCATTCCCCAGTCAAGAGACACAGACTGCCAGAGCGGATTGAGAAACAGAACCCGATGGTATGCCATTTAAAAAAGTACAGTTAATCCAAAAAGAAACAGATTAAAAATCAAAAGAGGAAAACAATCTTGCATACAACAAGAACCAGGGCACAACAGCATCCTCCAGGCTCCTCTGAAGAAATGGAACACCAACTGGCAGCGGCAGTTTCCTCCTGATCTTGCTGTAGATGGACTCTTGCAGTCCAGATTTCTTCTTGCTTTAGTTTGAAGGATTAAAAAAAGTAAGGGGCAAAATATCCAAGCAGGACTAAAATATGTCTGTTACTCTCTTCCTGCTTCCTATACTACATTAGTGTGTGTGTGTGTGTGTGTGTGTGTGTGTGTGTGTGTGTGAATCTGTCTTCTATCTGTAAGTAAAATGATTATCTCTATTGTTTTTCTAGTGCTAGGAATTGAACAGGGTCTCCCATGCACTAGGCAAATGCTGTACCACTGAGCTAAACTCCCAGCTTGCTCCGTCCTTCTTTTCTTCTTTCTTTCTTTTTTCTTTCTTTCTTTCTTTCTTTCTTTCTTTCTTTCTTTCTTTCTTTCTTTCTTTCTTCCTTTCTTCCTTCCTTCCTTTCTTCCTTCCTTCCTTTATTCCCTTCTTCCTTTCCTCCTCTTTCTCTCTCTTGCTTTCTTTCTTCCTTAGGATAAGGCTGTTCTCAAGCTTCCAGTCTTCCTGCCCCAGCCTCCTCAGTGCTGTCTACCTGCCTTATTTGTTTCAAACACTAGTGAGTTCACACACTTTCCCGCTTTATTCATTTGAACACTGAATGCCTTCTCTGCAGCATGTCTTCTTCATTGCCTTTGTGTATTTTCTTAGCCGTGTAATTTCTCTTATTTCTGTGTCAGAGTCAGGCGTATATCGAGGCTTTCAACTGTTCTATAGCTTGTCCTTTGGAACCTCTTAAAGATTTTTCAGAAGAAACTTTTGTTACATGAACTTTGGCTAGCAGTTTTGTGGTATACTTTTAAACTTTTATATATGCACTATATCTTTACATATCCGTCTTTTTCATCTATTTTTTTATTTTTATATAGTTCAGTCTTTGTGATAATTAACTTTCTTCCTGTACTAGAGATTGAACCCAAAGCTTTCAACACTGAGTTGCATCTTCAGCCTCCTGGTTTTTTATTTTATTTTATTTTGAGACAGCTCCTCATTGGGTTGCTGAGTGTCCCACGGTAGGCTCAACCTTATCATCTTCTTGCTTCAGCCTCCCAGGATTCTGGGATTGCAGCACATATCACACTATGACGCGTGGCTTAATTTTGAAAGCGTACATATAGGATCATGTTACTCTCTCCCTGTCTCCCTACTGTCCCCGGAAACCCTCCTCCTGTCTCAGGGCAGCATCTACCCTTCCTTCGGTAGTGCGTTCCTTAAACGCACCCTGCCCTTAGGTCCTGTGAGGTCACTGGATCCACAGCTGTCTGCAGCGCTAAGCAGATGCAGTTGACGTCTCATCTGATTCTTCGCTCCGCAAGGATGGGACCCTGCTATGAGCGTCAACCTACCCAGCCCAGTTCCGACTGAATCCTCATGATGTCCCCCTGGCTTAAATTTCTGCATTTGGTGTGTTCTTGTATTTGGGAGACCAGGACAGTCTCTAAGCAGGCATCTATGTTATTAGGCGGCAATATATAGGCCCAGAGAAAACGTAACGAGTTCTAAGCAGTGCACCGGGGAAATAGTCTCAGCTGTGGTGCCCTCGTGGTAGTGCCCTCTGGCGCCCCCTCCTGGACACCATCCACCACGTCTTTAGGGACAGAACCTCTGCAGGCGCTGGCACCCTTTGCCTAAATTTAAAAATCACTTCCGGATTGGTAAGGAATAATCTAGTCAACTAACCACTTAACTTTTCTCAAAGAGTGTTGTACCTAAAAGTAATATCTTTTCTTTAAAAAAAATGAAGAAAACTGAGTTACTCATCTTGCTGGCTCTTAGCTCCCTTTAGCTTAGGCATCTAATAGGTTTTGTTTTCCAAATCCTTCAATGTATGTTCCTGTCCTTATATACTCTAAGAGCTTTCTCGTCTAAAAGCCCCCACCCTCCTCCTCTTCATGCAGAACCACTTCAGAGCCCCTCAGTTAGTAGAGTGTCCACTGTAAATAATAGCAATAAATGCCTCCTCCGCCTCAATTCCCTCTGCCCAGAGCGCTTAATGCGTGCACACTGTGTTCTAAGGCTCTGAGAAGCAGTACTGAAACCCTTTAGGATGGCTGAATTACAGATTGGTTCCACTTAGCAGCTTGGGACAGGATCCGCGTTTTCTTTGGATGACATCAGTGATCATAATCTCCGACACTAACTGATCCTGGGCTGCGATAGTCCGGCCCAAACTTTCCTTTCCTTATCTGCAAAGCAGCGAGCAGGGTGAGTCCATCTGATCCCCCAGGTTCCTTCCCACCCAGAGTGGTATCTAATCATCTCTTCCAAGAAGGTAGGCACAGAGACCACCCAGGAAGTGTGGGGAGGGACGGCCATCTATCCTGCTATCTGGCCCTGTAACACAACCTTCTGTCAGTCACCCGCTGCTGGTCTGGTGCCTGGGAGTGACCCGCAGTCCAGTTGTAGGGACATCAGACCACTGCGAGGCCTGTACCTGCCCTTCACAATGGCTGCCTGGACAATGCACTCCTGAACCACCAGGAAGCTACTGACCTCCCTCAGTGTCTCATTGTGACTCAAAGTCTCTGAGCAATGGGGTGAGTGAGTGCCCCTTGATGGAAATTCTTTTGCTTTTCTTTGTAAAATAACTCTTGAGTTTCAATTGTCACTCATGGGGCTGCAAAACAGAACACCCTGTGGGCCCTCAGCTGAGCCTACCTTAGAGGGACTTGGGCTGGAGACTTTTAGACCCAGTTTTCTGTTCCTGAGGGACCAAGCCTGCTCTCCAGCCTGCAGGAGGGCTGTCCCCATGCCCACCAAGGGGCCTAACATGTGTCACCTGGCTCTGCCCTTCTCTTCACCCTGGGCCTTGACAAAGAGTTAGAGTGGACTTTTCTCCCCTCTACCAAAAGTTGCCCAGGGGAAGAAGAATGACAGTGAACCTCCCCTGGGCACCTCAGCTCACTGACAGCTTCTCAATAAGTCCAGTAAGTTGTGTCACCCACCACAGTGATCCCAGAGGTCCAGGAAGCATCTCTCCACAGTTGTACTCAGAACCCAGGATGCGGTTGGGCATGTGCTTAGGTGCTCGCAGCAGGTACCTTTCATTTAAGAGCCAGGCTGTGGTCCTAAGCTGCCTGTTTGGAGGGCTTTGGGGGCAGGGGCTGGCTATACAAGCTTGAGCCTCTACCTATCTCAGTGTCTCCATCAGAGAAAGGGGGCTGTTGTGATAATTAAATGAACACACACAGAGCGATGGCCAATAACACCTGGTATGGAAACAGCTGCTAAATATGAATTACTTTACATACAAAAACAAGACCATGCTACTGTATTTGTTTCCCAAGTGATGCTCATAGAATAATTGGTGTTGATGTTCATGTTTACCTCGTTTCATTTTTCTCTCATTGCTGGTGCATGCTGGGATGCCACCCCTGGAAGAGCAACACTGGTGGTGGTGGGGTTGGCCACATGGATAGTGGAGAAGAAGACAACAGCCATGAGATCCAGATCTCCCCAAAAGACCATATGAATACTGAATAACACAGATTTTACTAACCAAGCACACATAATTTTGGCTCCTGCCCTCTGCATGGAGGTAAGTTTGATTTAGGCTTGGGAGTGAGTCCAGAGACTGCAGACTATAAATCTTTGTTTCACAGATATCTCCCCCAACTCTTGTGCTACTTCAAATGGTAATAAATTACATTACTATAGAAATGGCTTCATTTTCTCTAGGGGGACCATAATCTCCTGGAGCAGGTCTATCGATGATGTCCCCTCAAGTTTGTTCTGTGTCAAGAAAATTGGATAAATTTAGTGACCTGGAAGGGTTTCTACATGACCTACTTATGCTGGACCAGGTGGAATGCAAGGGTGTGTGAGGTTGAGCTTGCAAAGCTCTCTTTGAGCAGCTGACTGTAGGTAGGGAGGTTATGAAGGAAGGGTGAGTAGTCCCGTGCTAGTAAGAAGGAAGGGCTTTTTCTAAGGGCCTGTAATTTGCAATAAGCCACCATGGACAGCTTCATCACTCTCAGGCTGGAAGATTCAGGCCCCTGCACACAGCTGTCTTGCGTTTTCCTGGGGTTAGTGGTACAGACAGCGCGGGGTGCCTGAGGGTCACAGTACTGCACACTGCAGACGCACGACCTCTTCCACTGAAATCTCTGCTGGGATATAAGGGGCTGCAGCTGATCCCTGACAATAAGAAAGGCAAAATTTGCAAATACCATAGGTCAATATTCCTTCCACAAATCCTTTTTCCCTTAAAAGATGGTGAGCGTATCGCCTGAGTGAGTGTCCACCCACATTCAGTGAACCTTCAACCTCATCTTCAAGGCCATGAAAGCGCTGAGGAAAGAGAAAAGCTTAGGAGAGGAACTTTCCTGGTACCTGCAGTTTGCATAGTTTAAGCCAACTTCCTTCCTTCCTCCTGGGCCTTAGATCAAAGCATCCAAAAATGAATATGCAAAACCACTGTCAGCTCAGGAAGAAGAAGACGGGACAGGATCTCGTTCCCTGACACAGAACAGTCCTGCTCACACTGGCCTTGTCCTCTCTCACGCTTGTTTTTGTTGTTCTTGTTGTTGCAAGAGCTGTGAATCGCATTAGCAGATTTCCCTTCAGCCCTGAACGAACTGTCAGTGACTCACACTTCTGAGTTTTATCTGCCTCAAACTCCGTTGACAGGCAGAAGATGTGACTGTGACAGACACGGGCTGAAGAGGGAAGGGCAAAGAGTGCCTTGTTTGCAACTTTTCATTTTAGTAGCTTAAAAAGCAATTAAAGAAAGGAATGGGGCTCCTGATCAGATAGGATTCAATTTTCCCCCTTTTAATAGATTTGGAGGGTGAAGGAACACCAAGATAATCCATCACTGTGTTAGCACCGTCAGCAGACTTGTCTATATTTCAGAGAGCATTTATTTACCTCACCGGACGACACAGCCCTCTGTGTGTTGATTTGAGTGTCAAGAAGTACAAAAATGATGACAGCAGAGAACCGGAAGCGGCAGCCCTCAGGCTGGAGCTGGAAATGTCAGCTCTGTATGCCGTGCGTCTTTGCTTCTTGTGAGCCCAGACACCTGTCACTGAGCTATGTTGCTGTGGGTGGCCCTATTTGTAGGATTTCCAAGGTCCTCTGACCCTAGATAAGCCCTCTTGTTGTTGAAGGGCCAGCTTCGGTGCTAGGTCAGACGGTGAAAAATTGGCTGTCTGACTAATGGATAATCCAGGGTCCTCTGATGTTATGAGAGTGGGGTTGGAGCTTCAGAAGAAAGACATGGGATCAGCAGGATGTGGCACACCAAGAGCCAACCACTAGTTGTGAGGAGGACTTTTAGCCGAGGGTTTGAGTCATTCCCTGGAAGCCAGGTAGGGGCTGGCTCGGACCTCCGCGGCACAGGCATAAAAAGTGTGCTTGTAAGTAAGCATTTTGGGATCATTCTACAAAACAATAATCACACGGGGGACACCCTTCACAATGCTGCCTCCCCCCCCAACATCTTTGGATGCATTTGGTATCTTTGCCTTTTGCCCAATTGTATGAATTAACATGCAGAGAGGTTATAAACCTCATCCAAGAGTGTGTATATCCTAAGAGACAATATCGAGGTTCAAACTCAGTTCTTTAAGCCCCGGAATCCGTGCCTTTCCCATGTCCCTAAAGTAGGGTTCACAGGGCTGTGCGGCTCGCATCTGTTTCCCAGGGTGGTGTAGTCAAAGGGCAAGAGGCTCACCTTGAAGAACACTTCTGCTTCCCTGCTCTCAGGCTGCACAGCAAGGAAAGGGAACCGACAGCCACCAATCGGAAGCCTGACGCCTTTCCTGCAGTCAGTAGCCATGAGCTTCACCAGGGACGAGTCCTTCCAGGGTGCTGGGCTGTGATTCTTCTCAATGGACAGGTCCCTTATGAGGTGTGAGACGTAGACCACAACTAGCAGCGTGATGAAGGTGCTTGGAGTCTCCTGTGGAGCTCACGAACATTACTGATGCCTATTCACAGCAATTTTACTTTCAGAACGTGAACCTACAGTGTATCTGCAAAGTGCCAGGTGAATTGCCAGGCCATGCCTTGGAGTATTTCGTAAGCATAAGATAATGGGAGGGGGCCAGCGAGATAGCTCAGCAAACTAAAGCGCCTGCTTAGGCAAGCTTAGGTGGCTTAGGCAAGCTTAGGCAAGCTCAGGGACCATGGTCTGATCCTCAGCACCCCCAGGGCATGCCAAGCCGGCCACAGAGTCTGGACATAGCTGTGCACACCTGTAATCCCAGTGCTGGGGAGGCTGAAAGCAGAAGGATCACTACGAGTCGGAGCTGCTTAGTGAAACCCTGCAACAACCAAATACATTTTCAAAAAAGAAAAAGAAAAAAAGAAGTGGGGGGGTGCAGAGGAAACGCCTCAAATCATCATCAGTAGGGGACTAGATCAATAAATTATAAAATATCCATACAACAGAGTGCTAGACAAGTATTTTGTTGTTGTTGTTTAAAGAAAGATGAAACTCTCTGTAAATTGATACAGAAAATAGAACCCTGGGCAGCTGAAGCAGGAGGATTAAAAGTTCAAGCTTAACTTGGGCAACTTAGTGACTTAGTGAGACTTTGTCTTAAAATAAAAAGCAAATAAAAGGAGAAACTGTTTGAGGATGTTTAGAAGGCCATTTTCATGTCCAATCAGGAAGAGGAAAAGAAGTTCATATTTCCATTTGGACATAAAGAGACTGGAAGAAACCAAGACCAGCAGGTCCCCGGGGACTGGGGAGAAGGCACAGGGTCAGTGAGGGGCAAGGACAGTGAGGAGAGCGTCTTAGCCCGGTTTCTGCACCCAGTCTGCCAGGAGCCAAAGCCAGCTGCCCAGCTGCTGACACAATGCGTGTGGCACGATCGCGCGCTGCTGCGTGGTGACCCTGACTCCTCAGGGACCCTGAGAGCAAGGGGAAGAAAACGTCTTCAAGGTTGCATTGGGAGTCTTGAAGCGAGAGTCCCCACGGCCGGCTGCCTTTTTGGCTGTCACTTCTAGCGCTCGTTGCCCAGGACTCCGGGCCCAGCTGCTCAGGGGTGCTTGCGGCTGCAACTCGGGCTGCTTACTCTTCACGTTGGTCTTGCTCTTCCCTGTCCTTTCACCGCAGAATATCCGACCTAGCAGTCCTGCGTTACACGGCACGCCCCCTCCGCGCTCCTGAATCTAGTGTGAACCCTCATGACAAGTACAAATAAAGCTGGCAGGTTCTGAAGGAAGGACTCTGCCCTGGGGTTGCCAACTGAAAGTACCCTAAAAGATGGCCCAAGCTACGAGCTGATCACCTACTTTGAGAAATACATTCCACTGCAGGGTTCTGTAATTGCCATATAAATGTCACTGTTCTTTGAAGGATCTTTCTTTGATATTTTTAGGTTGGCAGCAAGAAAATGTTAGGTTCTGTTACCCTAAGCTGATGAGCTCTGGGCTTCCAGCCTGTGTGCTGTCTCCCAAGAAACGATGGGGAGCTGGACGGTTCTCCTTACCAGCCTCACTGCTCCGCTCTTCTTCAGCGCATCCTCAGCCCTGAACCTGCGGCCCCTGAGCCCTGGACTGCTGGATCCAGTTGCTCCTGGTCATGCTGTGACCCTCTCGCCCTTGTTCTTACCACCCTTCCATAGCACTTCAGTGTACCCTTTTTTTAAAAAAAGAAAAATAAAATTATTTATTAATTAATTTATTTATCCAGTACAGGTTCTCACTACACAGCTGGGACTCATAGTGATCTTCCTGTCTCAGCCTCCCGGCGCTGGGATTACAGGTGTGCACCACCACGCCTGGTTTCTGTAGCCAGCACAGCGTGCCTGGGGTTCCAAGGCTGGCCCAACATGTAGTACTGGGGATCAAACCTGGGTCCTTGGGCTTGCCAGACAGGAGCTTAGACCACTGAGCTAGCTCCCTAGCCCCAGTGTACCCTTTATAAAGGAAAAGCATCTGAAAAAATAGACAAGTCAATTTTTTAAAATTAATTTTCACTCTGATGAAGTTTGCAAGTCATTCATTAAACAGTAGTCTCCATTTCTTATACCTGATTTAAACAGCAAAATATATATATTTTTTAATTTCTTAACCATTGCTAACGTGTGCTGAACCAGAGGTAGACACTGCACACTGTCGGAAATGACACTGGTGTCAGGGACGCAGCGCTGCCATCCAGGAGAAAGTGATGGACGTAAAGCAAGTGCCACCGGGCCAGCAGCTAGGCGAGGCATAGCTTTGAAGTCTAGCCTCAGCCTGTTTGCCAGGACAGCTCAGGGCAACACACTGCACTGCTGCTTATTCCTCCTGCTGCAAGCTTGCCGGCTCTTAGAACCCAGAACCAGTCCGCCACTGGCTGCTGGCCACCTCTAGCAGGGCACGGCCCCGCGGGACACAGAGCTAACAAGCATGGCTTGCACCTGACTCTGAGGCCCAGTGTCTGAAGAAGGGTGAGGAGCGAGCTTCGGCAGCCCCCACCTGCAGCACGAGGGCAGGGCTGCGGGCCGCTCACGAGAGGAGTCTTGCGAGGACCCAGGACAGGTCCTACTGCGCTCTGTATATGCTGCAGTGTTTAATCGCCACATCATTCAGGGCATAGGCCTTGTGCTACGGAAAAGCATTCCAAGACATCAGAGCAAGGAAAGCGATGACGGTCACACAGACCAGTGAGTTAAATCATGATCGTCTGCCTCTGACAGCTATGCCTCCACACAGACCTGCCCCTTCTATGGGAAGATTTGCCGCAGCATTCGCAGCCACTTTCTCTTCCCTACATACTCCTATTCCCTTTGGCCAGTGGACACAGGTCTTCAGACAGAATGACCACTATATTTCATTTTTTAAATGTATTTTAGTACAGGGTCTCACTATGCACATCAATCCTCCTGTTTTCAGTCTCCCAAGTGCTGGGATTACAGGAGCGTGCCACCACACCCAGTCTCATTCATCATCTCAGTGCACACTGGGTGGTGGGACCGGCACGGCACAGCGGGAATCGAAACTCTCCCTGTGGTTGCCTAAGCTGGCACTTAGTCTGCTGAGCTATCTCACAGGCCCTGACCTCTATGTTTCATAAGCGGATAGCAAATATTTTCTTTTACTTTCACATAGCGACTCACCAAATCTGATACCTCTGAAAGTAAGTATGCTCGTTAGCAGTCTTAGTGTACCTGAAAATATATGCTGCACATTAATATGTTATTCTTTTTCTGATTTAAAAGCACAACTCATATTTCACATTGGATTAACTCTATTTATCATAATTTTAATGAATATTATTTTTCCTAAAGCCCCAAACAAAAGTTGAAAACAGTAGAAAGTAAACTCCTGGTGTTTGTGTTATAACAAAGTTTTGAAAGGTTGATATAGGACAGAAGTTCGTGTCCCACTTCTTCCCATCTTTGTAGTCCTCTTTGCCTGGTCTGTCTCCTGACACCTTTAGGCTAATATGAAAAATGAGACAATAACAATTTCCAGTGCTATGGTCGGGTAAATGGTATGGAACAGAACTTGATGTGCAGGAAAATGTTTTCAGAAGAGATTAATGAACTTCTATGAAGTGTGCAGAACATTTTTCTCTTACTCAGACTAATGACATGCCCTTCAAAAGCGTGTGGCCCAGTGCCGAGGTAAGGGAACACTTGCCAGAGACGAAATAGAAGGGAAAAGGCCTTTGGCTATAGCATTTCACATGCAGCTCCTGGTTCGCTCCTCAATGAATAATGCCACGATTTGATCTGAAAATAGCAAACTCTAAGGATCGACCACATCTCATGCACATCCTCCTATGTTAGTCACAGAGATAACACTTTTATTTTTTAACAAAAGAGGACTCTTTAAACAGAAAGCACCCTAAAGCCCTTGATTCCAAATAGCTTTGAATTCTGTTTAGCATTATTCCTTGGGATATAGACCATCTCTCCAGGAGCCCGATCACGTGTTTCCTGCAGCCTCTTGGCTGAGCGCAGTCACACTGCCTAGGATGTCACTAGGTGTTAGGTAGTAAGATCTACTGTGACAGTGTAGACTTGCCCTTGAGGACCTACTAGCAGGTCAGAATGCCTCACAAACTTCCTCGAAGTGGCCCCAGAGGGGCCAGGGAAGGTTAAGCCTCAGTCTGGAGCTGAGAAGAACCAGCTGAAATAAATCAGCTAAAAGCTCCTGTGGGACCCCTAGCTAGATAGGCAAAAGCTAGAGAGGGAAGGAGAGAAATATGGTCTACGTTTTGACTCTCACAAGGGAGGGAGGAAGCTGGCTAATTAAATTTGGGGACACAGGTGAGGGGAAACACTCCTTGATTTGGCTAGCCCAGGAAGGAAATAAATTTGTTAGAAAATTAAAATACTGAAATCTAATTTTACCTTTGGTCCTTTGTGAATGCTAGAAAGTAGAAATACTCGTCTTGGGGAAGAGGAGGCAGCTCTGCCTATGAGGTTCTGGGGTCTGTGTTTAATATCACATACTGTTGGGCTTAGTAAGAGGAGAGTCTTGCTTGGACCCCATCCAATACAGTCTCATTGCCTGAACACCCAGAGGACCTCATTTATTCTAAAAGGGTCCTTCGGTCCTTGGGCTCCTCATCCCATCCTTTCATCTCTTCCTAGACTTGGTAGCATCATTCATCTCTCTCCTTCTGGCCTCTTCAAT
Organism: Octodon degus; assembly: GCF_000260255.1. NCBI lineage: Eukaryota > Metazoa > Chordata > Mammalia > Rodentia > Octodontidae > Octodon > Octodon degus. The sequence continues at coordinate 1,601,661 of NW_004524753.1, read as the reverse complement.
CTTCCCCTCCCCAAGGGTCTTTTCCCTTTGGCCTGTATACACGATTAGATCTCCTGATAATCAAGTGACCACCAAGCCCTCCTGCCATGGCATTCTTCCTTCTCTGGTTACTGGCCTATTTTCTTTCCATCACCACTCAATCAGGGTTCTGCTACCTCTTCACTTTTGATTATTCCCTGACTCTGTACCCTGGGCAGTGTTCCACCCCTGGGAAGTGGGTCCTAATAGACATGTCCCGTGGCATCTCTCTCTTCCCTCCCAGGTTCTGAGCAATTAACACTACAAATCACTTTTCCTAAAATCATCTTTGCTGTTGTGTGAGGTGAGTTGTTTTTTTTGTTTTGTTTTGTTTTGTTTTTTTTTAATTTTAACTACTGTGATAAAAATCCCTGAGAAAAATCAAGATAAAGGAAGAACAAGACACATTGGGTCATTATCTCAGAGTGTTTGTTAATGGCCAGCCCTTGGTGAGGCAGAAACATAGCAGAAGGTAATGATGAAGTAAAGTCGCTCACCTACTGGTGACTTAGGAGAGAAAGGGAGGGATGGAGGGAGGGAGGCAAGCAGAAAGGGAGGAAAGAAAGGGAGAGAGAGAAACAGAGAGAGAGAGAGAGAGAGAGAGAGAGAGAGAGAGAGAGAGAGAGAGAGAGAACATCCTTTCAAGTCATACTCCCCATGACCCATCTTTTCCAAATAGGCTCCACCTCCTAAAGGTCCTCTCATCTCACAATAGTGCCATCACCTGGACCAAACCTTCACACACAAACCCGGCCACAGTGTTCAGTTACCTTCCAGTGCCACCTAGACCATTCTTCCTGAATCTCCTCTGCTGTCTCTTTTTCTAATAACCACGTAAGAGTAGACATTCTGTAAGATTTGATTGTTTTTGTCCTTCTTTTCTTGTTCCTTCTGTCTCCCTTCCTCCCCCAACACATCCATTCTGGGGTTTGTTACCTTGCTGACCATATTTTGCAATTTTCCTGACATTTTAGTATGTTCTCTGTGTGAAAACACCTCCTCTAGTTGCTTCCTTTAGTTGATGCATGCTGAGATCCTAACCACACTTTTTTAAAAAATGTATTTGGTTGTTACAGGGTCTCATTATGCAGCTCCAATTCATAGTGATCCTCCTGCTTTCAGCCTCCCAGTGCTGGGATTACAAGTGTGCACCACCACACCCAGTCTCAGGGGATGGCTCAGTGCACCCTAGGGGCAGGGCTGGGCTGGAGCAGCATGTGGTGCCGGGGATCAATCCATGGTCCCTGCGCTTGCCTAAGCTTGCCTAAGTAGAAGCTTTGGTCCTCTGAGCTATCTCACTGGCCATCAACCACACTTCTAAGCTTTGTTTAAATACTGCTTTATCCAAGAAATCACTTTTGATTGGAGGACCCCGCCCCCATGATTCATTACTCTCTGTCTTCACCGTATCAACCCTGTAACTTTTGACTTCAGCAGTGGTACTTGGAGCAGCCATGAAACAGCAGGAGTGGCATTTGTTACAAATGCAAATTCATAGGCCTAATTCCTTACTCAGTATCACTGGGGGTAGCACCCAGGACTGAGGCTTTGGCATGTATGCCGGCTAATTTGGCAGCAGTCTAGTTAAGCACGCCTGCATTGCACTATGTGTTTGGACATGTTCCCACCAGATCATGACCTTTTTGAGGCCAGTGCTTGCCACATCACCAGGCTATCTTGGAAGTGTAGGAAACATGAGCTTGTTGAGCAACCACCTTAGCATACCTTAATGTGGCTCTGGGTACTGCTCATGTCCCATGATTCCACAAATCAGTAATCAGTCCTCCTGTTGCAGCTCATATGCTTGATTTGTCTTTATTTGTTTATAAGATTTAATATCAATGGTAGATAAAACTAAAAATGTTTGATTTAACATCAACATTCAAAAAGGAGTTTCTTGCCCAACCATCAATTTCTCCCAACCTTGACTCCCTACTGAATGTTAAGGGGGGGGGGGAGTGAGTGTCATTTGATATCTACTGGACACTAGGCTCTTTTGTTTAATCCTGCCAACACATATACAGCCATGCTGTGGTCATCACCATGTTAATACACACGGTTCCTCAGAATACCCCAAAGTTCCAGGAGGCTAAGAAGTTGTATGTGATCATGCTACCATAATTTGCATCTCTCTATGTTCCATTGAGGTTTCCTGTCTGTTAAATAGGACTGGACTTTTGGGGCAAAGCCAGAGAATTCTCTGCTTGTCTCATGAGGTTATTCAATTTCCCACCCCAGTTGTGAAACCAAGATTTCCTGAGTCTCTGCGTGCCCTAATTTTGCTTTTATTCTTCTTAAGCACACAGCACTCTCTGTCTATAATCATACTTCTCTGCCAGTTTGCAACAGACCCAAGGTCAAGCCACTTATCACCTGTGTGGAGCCTCCTTCCTTTTCTCAGACTGAGTGAGGGAAAATAGATGTCCCTGAAACAAATTCAAGTCTGCCTGGTCCCCGAGTCATTGGCCCTGTGATTTCTGGAGCCCTCTGGGATGAGGAAGGCAACAGGGCCATCAGGTTTTATGACAATGGACTCAGTGATACCAGGAGATTGTTAATCAGCCTTGTAAGGCCCTAGAAATTTCCAGCTTGGTAATAGGGCTGGTTGCTCACAATTGTCCCCCATGTAAGGGGAAATTGGCTTCAGACAAAGCCTGTGGTCTGGAAGGCTCTCCTGCCCAAAGCAGGGAGGCTGTACTCCTCCTAGGGCTCCCCCAGGTTTTATGGCCTGGGACTTGAGAGCTGAATAAAAAGAAAGCAAGATCACAGCTCCCTGAGGGCTCTTCTCAGGCCCAGATCTACCAGAGAGCAGGCTCATGTTTAGAACTTGAGCTCAGAAAGCTGGCTTGGTCCCCAAATCAAGTCCCAGACTATCTTTATTATGTTTGGGACATAATATATGTGGAGATGTAGAAGGGGGAGAAGGACAACTAAGCTACTTTGGCAAGTGTTTCCACCCATAATTCAGAAAGAAAACCTCCATCTCGGGCAGGCCAGCTTTGGAGCACTTTTATCACAGTGTTTAAAGAGAAACTCATTCTTCGTTCATTTGCGTCTTCATTGATTCCTTCACTTCCTTGTAGCCCCCCACTCAGGACCCTGTGAACATCGGGCATTGCGCAGGGGCTAAAGGACAAAGAAGACTCCATGGGTTCCCAGCTTGTTCAAAAGACACCTGTGTTACCTGTCTGGTGATTCTCCACCTATTGAAGTCACTCCCTACATGAGAGTTCAAAGGGTAAGGTCCTGCTGGTTCCTGGGATGCCTGCAGAGCAGCCTTATTACATCCTAAACTTCTTGGTTTCTTTTCAATATTAACTGGTTTTCACCCTCATGCTCCCCTCCTACTTTCTTTCCTGGCCAAGCTCAAAATATTTTAAATAATTCTGATCATTCATTTACATTTGATTCTCAGTGTAGAGCTGGTTGAAAGCCCCCAACTGTACCCAAGACAGAATATTTCATCATCTTGAAATTTTATTGGCACGTGAATTAATTTCAATCTCCCACAGAATCTCTGGACATGAGAAAAATGTAGACAAATTTTCTACCAGAGCATTGGCAATGAAATCCTCTTTTGCAGTGACAAACTACTGAGCCTGGTCTTTTCTGGATGCTTTACTGTCAACATTCTGGTCTTCTCAACTCTGACAAGTCTCTCAAAAAGCTTGTCTTATAGCCTTCTGACATCATCAAACCTTTTCAAACCTCTCCCACAAGCCACTTCTAAGGTAGCTGAACCATATCATCAGGTCACGCCAGAGCAACACCCCACTCTTGGTACCAAAATCTGTCTTAGTTATTATCTCATTGCTAGGACAAAATAACTTCAACATTCACAAATTAAACAGGAGAGGTTAATTGTGCTTCACAGTTTGGAGGGGTTTCAGTCCATATTCAACTTGCTCCAAGGCAGGATGACATGGCAAAGGGACATGATGGCAACAGGAAGCAGAGCCATCAAAGGAGAAGGGAAAGTCACTTTTCCAGGCTATACCCCCAGTGACCCATCTTCTCCAACCAGGCTTCATCTCCTAAATTACATTTAGCTATAAAATCATCACTAGATTAATCTACTGAGAGACTTCATGTCCCCATGATCCAATTACCTCCCCAAATCCTCACCTATAAGCACATGAGGTATGGGGGACATCTAGGTATAAACCAGAACAGGACCTTTTGTCAAGGATCAGATAGTTGAATGTGCATGTGGTTGTCTCTGCATCCTTTGTTCTGTTCCAGTTATATCTCATGTCAGATTGTGTGTCAGTACCACGCTGACAGTGGTTTATATAATTTCAAGTCGGGTTTTGTGATGCCTCCTGCTTTACTCTTTTCATCATATACTATGTCTCTTCTAGTTCTGTATGAATTTTAGGATTGTTTTCTGAAGCTTAGTGAAAAAGGCTATTGGTGGTGTTTTTGTGACTGCATGAAATTTGTATACAATTTTGAAAGTATGACTATTTTGTATATATTGTTTGCTCATCCTGGGACAGAGGACATCATTCACTTGTCTGATGTATTCTTTGGTTCCTTTAATTTATTTATTAATTTTTTTATTTGTATTTTAGGGAAGGGTGTTCAGGGTGTTCAGGGTCTCACTATTAGATCAGACTCATAGTGATCCACCTGTTTACGGCCTCCCAAGAGCTGGGATTACAGGTGCGTGCCACCACACCCAGTCTCAATTGCTATCTCATTGCACCCAGGGGGCAGGGCCAGCAAGGCAGGCCTGGGAATCGAATTCCTGGCCCCTGCACCTGCTTACATGTGCTTTAATCCACTGAGCTATTTAGCCAGCCCTGATTCCTTTTTTTTAGAGAGCTGTGGCTTTCACTGCATTTCTTTTACTTCTTTAGTTTAATTCCCAAGTATTTGTCTTTTTATAGTGTTATTGTTAATAGTTTTTTAAAAATTTCTTTCTCAGTGGATATATTATTACTATACAGAAATGCTTTTGATTTTTGTGTGTTGATTTTGTATCCTGCTAAATTTTATTAATTCTGAGTGTTTTGGTAGATTTGGGGGGAATCTTCAGTGTAGAGAATCATGTCATTTTCACACAATGGTAATTTTACTTCTTTCTTTCTTGTTTTCTTGTTTTCTT
>NW_004524753.1:1594752-1596143 GCF_000260255.1 Octodon degus | reverse complement strand
ACTTGGAATATTGTTTTCTATTCTTTGAATTTTTGATCAATGAACTATTTTTTGAATTAAATGTGTTTCTTGTAAACAGCATACCATTAGATTTTGTTTCTTGATCTGTTCTGCCAGTTGGAGTTTTTTTATTGAGAAATTGAGATATTTTACATTGAGTTATTACTGATAAGTCCTGACTTATTCCTGTCATTGCCTCATTTCCCTGTTGCTTATTCCCCGTCTTTCATTCTACTCAGCTGCTCACGCTGCCTGATGTATTTGTTCTATGAAGCTTTTTCTTTACTATCAGCTTTATTGTCTCTTCTAAGGTATCCTTGGGAATACTTGGGAGTGCTGGCTTAGTGGTCATGATTTTTTTTAAGTGGTCATGATTCCTTACTGGGTCCTCACATTTGTACTTCTGATGCCCACACTTATCATTTTTAATCTCTTGAATTTCTCTTTGGAGTCATTTCTGGGGTCTACTTCTTTTCTATTCTAATCACTCATGTTTTGCATCTCAAAAAAATTTCTTCTAGCTTTTTATTGGTATTTTCTCTAGAGTCACTAATCATTCTATTTATTTGCCCATTCTCTTATTATTTATATCTTCTGTAAGCTTGCTAACTGCAGAATTGATTTGCTTAGATATCCCCCTTATAAGATTTCAAGGAATTGGGGTGTGTGGCTTTTGGTTTCCTGTCTTTGATGCACCATGGACCAACTCCTGAGAAGTTGGTAGTTTGAGGAGGCATTTTGTTTGCTTGCTTCCTTGTGTTTCTTTTCTATTTGTTGTTGTTGCTGCTGCACCTTCCCAGTTGATTATAGTGCAAAGTATTCTTTCTACTATGCAAAAATATTAGTTAAAGTTTGATTTGCTGTGATGTCCTCTGTGTAACACTTTTGTCTGTATCCCAAGTTCCAACTGCCTTCATGTACTTGAGATGAAGATTTCAGCATATTTGACCCACTAGCCAATGTTCCCAAATGACCACAGTATTGTTTTTGTTAATGACAAAGAGCAATACTGATATTGGTATCCTGCAAAAACTAATCAGTAACAATAGCTGTCACCTTCACTATAGTTAAAAAAAAAGAGCATCAATTATAACATAAAATACAAACTGAGTATTGATATACCTTAAGAACAAGTAAAGTACCACGTTTAATCATAGAAAAGGGAGCTATAACTATAGCCTGAGCACTAAGATAAACCAAACATTAATGTACTATTTGCCTGAGGTATTTACTAACTGGAACAACTTTATTTCTATAGTGGTACCTCAGTTCAAAAATTTTATTTGTTCCACTATTCTGGAAAAAATGGCTACATTGGAGGCCAGGGAGATGGCTCAATGGAATAAGCACTTCCCTGGCAAGTGCAAGGGCCTGAGTTCAATCCCTGTTTC
>NW_004524753.1:1591167-1594462 GCF_000260255.1 Octodon degus | reverse complement strand
GTAAACAGAGAGTAAAAATAGAAAAGTAAATGAAGATAAGAAAAAGAAAAAAGTAGCACAGTAGTGCAGCCCTGTAATCGCAGCATTTGGGAGGCTGAGGCCAAAGGATCATTGCAAGTTTCAGGTCAGCCTGGGTGACATAATGAGATCGTGGAGACTCTATCTCAAGAACAAGGAGGAAGAGAAGGAGGTGGAGGAGCAGGAGGAGGGGATGGAGCAAGAGGAGGAGGAGAGGAAAAAAATCTAAAGGGTAAAGAGGCAAGGAGAGAAAAGAAAAAGAAACGAAGGGTTGGGAAGGAAGGCAGAAAACATAAACACCCAAAAATCTATTGAAGGATAAAAGAAAGATAAAAATAATACAAAAATAGAAAAATTTAAAGAAAAAAAAAATACTCCTATGCTGTTGAATGAATGAGGAGTTTCTTTCCAAGATCTCCCTCTTTAGAACCCAACCAGTCATGATTTTCTATTCCTAACTCTTGGGGCCTTTTGAGATCCCCACCCTGCACCAGAGGCCCCTTGTGTATTTTTCCTGCACTGCAGTTACCATTGAAGATAAGCCATTTCCTTGTGCCCTTGACACTGGGGGAACACAGTCAGCCCAGTGGTCCCTGCTTAATGCAGCCCGCAGAACAGGGTTTGGAGTGGGCCGTGCACTGCATTTCTGCCCCTGTGGTGTCTAATTGTTGCTTTTGTTCTTTGGGTCTTGTTCTCATCAGTATTAGGTCAGTCCATTAGTCCTCACCTCTGCTTCCCAGGCTATGTGGAAGCAAACTGTATGGCCAGCTTGGCATTGGTGGGCACTACGTGGCTGGCAGGGTGTGCTTGTCCCCACAGGTGATAGACACTACCCTCCTGGAGGTCTGCTGGTTCAAGTGGGGGAATTCAGTTTTTGAATTAGGGACTTAGAGGAGGCTTCAGTGCCTACCTGGTAAGGAAGAGAACATGACTATACTTCAAGGTACTTTGCTGAGAGAAGAGGTCAGAAAATATAATAGGGTGAGCAGACAGAAAATATGATTCTTTATCTCAGATTTGCCTTTTTTTGGTAACAAAAGCATTATGTACTAGACACTGTGCTGGTTTTGGAGCCGCCAAGATACCTAAGATACATCTCATGGAGATTACAGTTAATGGGAGAGAAATAAGAGTATAACAGAAGGCTACATGAGAGCTATGCAGGAGTCAAGGCAGATAAACAAGACAGCAGCTAAGCAGAGAATTAAGGATGGTTTCCTGAAGGAGATGGTCTCAAATGTGCACCACGGCTGTGACAAGCATTAGTTAGGAGAGAAGTCCATGGTGGTGATAGTAGAGGGATGGCCAAGGACATCCAGACTTCTACAGGTTGTATGTGCCGCCTTGTTTGTTCTCCTGCATAGCAATTTTGGGATTCCAAATCTACCTGAATGATTTGCACTCAAATTGTCTAAGTTGCAGTTGTTTGGGAGGCTTTTGCAATATACTTATGCCTGGGCACCCCTAGATCTACCCTGAAACAGGAGAGTTGGGGTTCAAGGTCATTCACATGTACAGGTGCTCTCCTTGAGCTTTGTTGGAAGGGACTTGACGGTGTACTCTTGAATATATGCTTTCGTAAAATTTGCAGGGGTTTTTTTTGTTTTTGTATTTAGTACAGGGTCTACAGGTTCTCACTATGTAGATCAGACTCATAGTGATTCTCCTGTTTTTAGCCTCCCAAGTGCTGGGATTACAAGCACGTACCACCACACCCTGTCTCAATTGCTGTCTCAGCTTGCCCCAGGAGCAGGGCCAGCACAACGTGAATTGAACCCCAGCCACTGCGCTCTGCCTAAATAGGCGTTTTAGTCTGCTGAGCTATCTGACCAGCCCAAATTTGCAGTTCTTATTCTGTTCTTCATGACAGCCCCCACAAGGTTCTTGCGGATGTGCCCTAGACACTGTTGTGTTTGGAAAGCTAGCTAAGTGAATTTCATGTATGATAAGAGTTGAAATCATTGCAAAATGTAGGATCTGGAAAAGATCTGAATCCTATTAAAAATTGCCCTCTTTAAAGATAACATAAAAATAATGCAGAGAGAGGGATAACTAGGTTAAGGTCCCATAGCTTGTCACTGAAGACCAGAATTCAAACCTATTTCTTCCATCTCCAAATCCATGCCATTTCTTCTTGGACAGTCAGTCACAAGTACCACATATGGAAACACAGAGGCCAAGGTTCCCCTGCCTTCCTTCAAAATCTAGTTCTTCCAACTGTTGGTCATGGGGCTGGTACAATCAAAGGAGGCCCAGCCCAGACTTCAGTAAGAGGTTTCAGGGCAGGGGAGCTGAGCTGTGTGACAAGGGCCCTCAAAGGCCAGAACTGAACAGGAATGCTTTCAGCTAATCCAGTTAAAAGTCTCAGAGTCAGAAAGAAGAGGCACACAATTATAGCTATTCATGCCAGAATATCCCATGAGAAGCTTTTGCAGAGCCACCCTTTACCGTATCAGTCTATGTAATTATCACCTGGGCCAAGCCTCCCTTTTTCAGACAACCCTGCATTGTAGGAGCCCATCAAAACCACTGACGTATGCCCCAGGGCCCCACTGAGTCATACAAATGCTTTACCCTAAGTCTGCATGGCCATTTACCTCATAATGGTGCACTTCCCAGTGTGCTCATAATTAATCTTTAAAGATTTCAAAATGCCTTTTAAAAAGTGCTCTTATATAAAAAATATATCATCAGGGAAAATGGCAATCATGAGGCAATTTGGGGAAAGTAGGATAACTGCACCTTACCTGACCTTGGCAGCTCTTGGGCCTATAGCTCCCAGCTCTGTGTAGTGGCGGATGGCAAGAGAGGCTTTCCCACTCCATCCCCAAAAGAGCTGTATTTTAAAAGCCCACCTCCTTATGCAGTAGATAGAGAAATGGTTGGGTTACTATGAAAGAGAAAGAATGCAACAATATGCCCACCTTGGGGAGACACACATGAGGGACATAGAAAATCTTTCCCCACCATCCCTTCTTATCCCAGCAGCAGGAGAGCTGCAGAGTAGGGGAGAACTGTTGGACTCTGAAGATCTCACTGGTACTATTGCTCTATCTAGTGCTCATTAAACATGGCCATGCTCTTCAGTAGCTATAACTTCTGCACTCTGACACACACCACATCCACACCGTCCCTTGTCTCCCCATGAAAGCCACCTGGATGAATCTTTGAGCACCCACAGCAAGAGGCTTGTGCTCAGGAGGTGAGACACTTGCTTGTCCATGGTTATATGAGATTGGGTTTGCTTGAGAGACAGAACCAGTGGAGAATATATATA
>NW_004524753.1:1569238-1590912 GCF_000260255.1 Octodon degus | reverse complement strand
TGCAGATTCTTCCTTTCCGGAACTGAGAAAGTGTCAGACACTTGAACAACTTTTGGATTTTACTGTACTCCACTGGGAATGTTTCTTTATTGATCTACACACACACACACACACACACACACACACACACAGAGTGAGCACAGAGGCTACAAAATCAGAGGCAGGCTTGGATTGACTCATGTGAGAAGTCACTGTGGAGGTGGCCACCCAAAGACCCTTTAGGGAAGCGTGCTCTGCCCTGAAGATGAGCCTCCAGCTCGGCACTCAGGGTCTGTCTCAGTTGTCCTGAGCTACTTTACTTGAGGTTACATCCTTCCTGTAGGACTATGATCCTCTTCGCTCAATGATTGCGTAATTCTGATGGGTGAAGCCCACCCGAGAGTGATTAAGACAATGTCAAGCCCAAGCCACAAAATGTCTCTTCCTTCTTCTCATTACTGTTTCCTTCTCTTTTCTTCTCTGGGCATTAATTCCTCATGAATAGCTTGAAAATGCCACTGTGGCTTCTGCTCCTGGAGACCCCAGCCTGTGTCAAGGCCATGCTCCTGCCTTAAGACAGGATGTGTGTATGTATATGCGAAAGTCTGAATGTGCACATGTGATATCCTGTTCTCAGGCAACACCTCCTGCACATAATCACCGAACAACTTTCCACTTAGTTCTTCCGGCACTGTAGGAATGCAGTAGTGATTAAAGATCAAAGACTTGTGGCTTGGATCTGCGGGGTGGAGCCCAGGTGAATGTCTAGGCCTGGAGGAACCCAGACTTACTACACAGGCAGCAGGCGCAAGCTCAGGTGAACCAGTCTGACCAGAGAACTCCAGGTACATGGTGGGAAAGTGCCCAGAGGGAACTCTGGAGAACTAGCTTACATACAAATTCACAAATTACAGTCTGTTTTGTTATACAACTATAGTGTTGGCTCTGATGTACAAAACCATGAGCTACCAAAGTTTGTCAATTTCTAAATTTCACTTGCTGTTATTAGTGTTGCTAATTGTACTATTGTACCTAGAATACTATGTCTGTCTTAACCACATGTTCTCCCTTGGGTAATAATATTAAGAAGAACTGGGGTAATAACATCACCAAAGCCTTATACCAAAGGATTGAAGACAGTGCCAAACAGAAACCAATATCCCCTTCTCAGTCAACAGAAAAGGTAAAATCTTGGGACAGACACAAACTAGGAATGTCTGATACATAGAAGAGATCCCTGAAGAGCAGAAACTTTATAGAGAGGCCCTGGTTGTAGTGATACAGAGAGCTACCTACTATCAAAATTTCACAAGAAGTACCACAGAAATCAAAATAAAGAGTTCTTTCAGAAATAGAAAATGACAAAAAGGAACAAAATGAAATCTCAGGCCCCCAGCCTGCCCAGAATAAAGCCAGGAGACACAAACATAGAAGAAATTGAAAGTCAAACACTGAAATCACTGAAGTGATTATAACTCCAGATGGGTATAGAGGAAATCAGATCAGAAGTAGTCTCCCAAGTAAAAAAAGAAATGATAACTATAATGAAAGAATTACTGAGCATATCTGAAGAAGACATTAATAACAAAACAGAGGAGCATAGAAAAATGATAGAAGCACTGAATGAACAATATAGGAAAGAAATAAAATGCATGAAACAGATTCAAAAAGATATCCAGAAAATTAAAAATTCCATTAATAGCTGGCAAAATTGTTTGAAAGAAAGTGAAGATAGACTTCATACCTTGAAGACATCACTGCAGCTAGTGACCAGGAAAGGAAAAATCTCTTAAAAACAACAAGGAGGGAACAGGGAGATGTCTCAGTGGAATAAGTGCTTCCCTGGCAAGTGCAAGGGCCTGAGTTCAATCCCTGGTTCTGCAAAAAAAAAAAAGGAACCAGCAAATAATTCAACAGCCACATGACACAGAGATGAACAGCATAAGACTTGTGAATGAAAAAGTATCCATGAAAAAGAAGGAGCAAAAGCAAAAGACATAAAAAAATAATTGCAAAAGTAATAGCAGAAAACTTCCCAAAAACAGGGGAAAAAATGTGACATACATTTAAGCGAGGCATATAGAACTCCAAATAGCATTAACCAAAATAAATCTACCTCCAGACATATAATAATCAAGATCCCAGAAATTCAGCACAAGAAAAACATAATAAAAGCTGTCAGAGAAAAGATACAGATCAAATTTAAAGGAAACCCCATCAGAGTTACAGAAAACTTCTCAAAACAAACCATGAGGCCAAGAAGAGCATGTTATAAAGTACTTCAAGTCCCAAAAGAAAGCAATTTCCAACCCAGACTGATATACCCTGAAAACTTTCTTTCAGAATTAATGGAGAGGGGGCCAGGAAGATGGCTCAGTAGAATAAGTGCTTGCCTGGCAAGTGCAAGGGCCTGAGTTCAATCCCCAGTTCCACCAAAAAAAAAAAAAAACAAAACAAAACAAAACAAAACCATAGTGGAGAATACTTTCATAATAAAGAACAGCTACAGAAATTCATCATGACCAAACCAGCCCTATGAAGAATACTGAAAGATATTCTAGAAAGAGATCGAAATGACCACAACTCCAAGAACAACAGAAAGAAATCATCAAGGGCCAATGAGATGGCTCAGTGGACTAAGCATCTGCTTTGGCAAGCACAGAGACCAGGGTTCAATCCCTGGTTCTGCATGCCGTGCCAGCCCCGCCCCTGGGGCACACTGAGTCAGTAACAGAGTCTGGGTGTGGTGGCACGTGCTTGTAATCTCAGCACTGGAGAGGCTTGAAAACAGGGCGATCACTATGAATCTGAGCTGCATAACGAGACCTTGTACCAAATACATTAAAAAATGGGGGAAAAAAGAAACCATCAAACAGGGCAAGCAATTAAACACAGAAAAAGTAAGGAACCAACAGCAGAAAAATAACATGACAAAGGTAAGCAAGACATATCCATTATAACTACCAATGCAAATGGCCTCAATTACCAATTAAAAGAAAGACTGGCAGAGTCAATCAAGAAACAGAATCTAATAATATGCTGTATAAAAGAAACACATTTAACTCAAAAGGAAATTCATAGGCTGAAAGTCAAAGGATGGAAAACAATACTACATGCATCAGGAGCTCAGAAAAAAGCAGGAGTGGCTATTTTGTTCACAGACAATGTGTACTTCAAACGAAGAATGATCAAACAAGAAAAAGAAAGTCACTACATACTTGTTAGGAGAAAACTTCAAGAGGAAAATATAAAAATAATTAATATGTATGCACCAAATATGAGAGCACCCAACTATACAACACAAATTTTAAAGGATATGAAAAATCTAACAACCAATAACACACTCTTTGTGTGTGTGTGTGTGTGTGTGTGTGTGTGTGCAAGTTCTCACTACAGCTTGAACTTGTAGTGATCCTCCTTTTTTCTGCCTCCATAGTTCTGGAATTACAGGTGTGCTCCACCACACCTGGACTCCATTGCTGGCTCAGCAGGCCTGGAGGTGTTACTGGCATGCATGCCATGCCAGGGATCGAAACCTGGTCCCTGAGCTTTGCCTAAACAAGTGCTTAGTGCACTGAGTTATCTCATCAGCCCTTAACACACTCTTAACAGGGGACCTTAACCCCCAATCATCACAAAGAGATAGGTCAAGTAAACAAAAAATTAGCAAAGAGGTAGCAGAACTGAATTAAACTTTTGAGCAAATTGACTTAGTGGGCCTATGCAGAGTGTTCCACCCCAAAAGACCTGAATACGCATTCTTTTCAGCTGCACATGGGAAATTCTCTAAAATAGACCACATACTAGTGCATATATCATGTTTAAGTAAGTACAAGAAAACAGAAATTATCCCATGCATATTATCTGACCACAGTGCAATAAAATTGGAGATTAATGACAAAAGAAACCCCAAAATCTCATAAATACATGGACATTAAAAAACACCTTCCTCAGCAACCAATGGATTACAGGTGAAATGAAACAAGAACTTAAACAAGGTTTACAATCCAATGAAAATTCAAACATAACTTACCAGAATTTGTGGGATACAATGAAAGCAGTTCTCAGAGGGAAATTAATGGGGAAGAACTCAGACATTAGGAAAACAGAATGAGAACAAATAAATACCCTAAGACTGTACCTCAAGTTTCTAGAAAAAGAAAAAGAAACCAGGCCAAAAGTTGGGAGGAAATCATAAAGAGTAGAGCACAAATTAATACAATTGAAACAATGAAAACAATACAAAAAATTAATGAATCAAAGAGCTGGTTCTTTGAAAGATTAAATAAACTTGCTAAATCCCTAGCCAACCCCATCAAAAAAAGAAAAGAAAAAACTGTAATTCAAGGAATGAGGAATGAAAAGGATAAAATCACTACAGATCTTATGGAAATTCAGAAGCTCATCAATAGCTACTTTGAAAACCTTTACTCTCTCACAGAATGGAAAGCATGGAAGAAAGATTGCTAGATAGGTACGAATTACCAAAACTGAATCAAGAAGATACAAAAACTCTGAATAACCCAATATAGGCCAATGAAATTGAAATTGTAATAAAAAAAACTTATCAAAAAGAAAAGCCCAATACCTGATGGATTCACACCTGAATTCTACAAGAAATTTAGAGAAGATTTATTTCTAGGGCTGGGGAGAGAACCTGGATTCAATCCCTGACACTGCATGCCACACCTGCCCCAGAACCATGTGTGTGCCTTGCAGGCCACCAAAACCAGGGGTGGTGGTGCATGCCTGTAATCCCAGCACTGGGGAGGCTGACACAGGAGGATCATTACAAGACCAAGCTGCATAGCAAGACCATGTACCAAATAAATAAATAAATAAATAAATAAATAAATAAATATTTTTTAAAAAATGATTTAATTCTAATACTCCTCAAACTCTTTAATGAAATTAAAAAGGAGTCAACACTCCTTAATTCATTTCTGGAGGCAAGAATTACACTGATACCAAAACTAGAGAAAGACTCAACCAAAAAAGATAATAACAGGGCAATCTTCCTCATCAACATAGATGCAAAAATCCTTGATAAAATACTAGCAAATAGAATGCAGCAAATCACCAGAAAGCTTATACACCATGACAAGATAGAATTAATTCCAGAAATGCAAGTATTGTTCAACTTGCACAAATCTATAAATGTAATACACCATATCAACAGAGCCAAAAACAAAAACCACATGACCATCTCAATAGACATAGAAAAAGCTTTTGACAAATTCCAGCACTCATTCATGATTTAAAAAAAAGAAACTACAGAAAATTGGGATATATAATCCATCCCTCAATATGATAAAAACTGTCTATGACAAACCAATAGCCAACATCATTGTAAATGGAGAAAAACTGAAAGGTTTTACTCAAAAGTGAGGTACAAGACAAGGATGTCCACTATCACCACTCCTACTCAATATAGTTCTGGAAACAGTAGCCAAAACCATTAGACAAGAGAGTGAAATAAAAGGAATCAGAATTAGAAAAGAAGAAATTAAAATATCTTTGTCTGCAGACAACATGATACTCTACATGAAAGATCTAAAAAACTATACCAAGTAGCTCCTAGAATTAATAAACAAATTTAGTAGCATAGCAGGATAAAATGTCGACACTCAAAAATCAATAGCATTTCTCTACACAAACAACAAACTCACTGAGAGACAAATTAGAGAAGTCACACCCTTCACAATAGCATCCAGAAAATGAAACACTTATGAATTAATCTAACAAAGCAAGTAAAAGATCTAAATAATGAGAATTATAATATTCTGAAGAAAGAGATCAAAGAGGATTTCAGAAAATGGAAAGATATTCTTTGCTCCTGGATAGAAAGGATCAATATTGCTAAAATGGCCATACTCCCAAAATTGTTATACAGAAGTAATGTAATCTTTATCAAAATATAATCAACTTACCTCACAGATCTAGAAAAAACATTCCTAAAATGCATGTGGAATCAGAAAAGACTTAGTCAATAAAGGCAAGGAAGGAAGCATTACAATCCTTGACTTGAAATTATACTACAAAGTTATTGTGATAAAATCAGCATGATACTGGCAAAGAAACAGACCTGAGGATCAATGGAATGGAACAGATTAGAAGATGCAGACCCAACTGAAACACACACAGAACCTTATCTTTGACAAAAAAAGCCAAACATGTTCAATGGAAGAAAGTCTCTTCAACAAATAGTTCTGGAAAAGCTGGCTTTCCATATGCCAAAAACTAAAACTAGATCCATGTCTATCACCATGGATTAAAACCATAAACATTAAAACAGAAACACTAAATCTACTGGAAGAGAAAATAGGTAGAAATCTTGAAGACAATGGGATAGGCAGCATGTGTTTATGAACAGAAACCAAACTGCCCAGGAACTACTTCAAAGAATCATGGGCTGGGGAAATAGCTCAGCAGTCCAAGTGCCTGCCTGGCAAGTGCAAGGAACTGAGTTCAATTCCTGGTACCACACGCCATGCTGGGCCTGGACACCAAGCTGGCCACAGAAACCAAGCATGGTGGTATATGCCTGTAATCCCAGTGCTGGGGCGGATGAGACAGGAGGATCACCACGAGTCCAAGCTGTGTAATGAGACCTGTACCAAATAAATAAAAGAATTTTTTTAAAAAAATGAATCAACAATTGGAATCTCACCTTATTGGGAAGGTTCTGCACATCAACAGAAATCACCAACAGAGGTAAAAGACAGCCCACAAATTGGGGAAAAAATCTTAACCAACAGTCACTTCAACAAAGGTCTTCTATCTAGAACACATAAAGAACTAAAAAACATCAGACTCCTGAAATTCAAAGACCCAGTCCATAAATGGGCATCTGAGATGAATATACACTTCTCAGAGTAAAAAATATAAATGACATGAAAATAAAGCTCCACAGTACTGGTCATTTGAAAAATGCAAATTAAAACAACACTGAGATACCATCTCACTCCAGAAATAATGACTATTACAAAAAAATTAACTAATAACAGATGCTGCCGAGGTTGTGGAAAGAGAAGTACCCCCCTCCACTGTTGGTGGGAATATAGATTGGTACAATCACTATGGAAATCAGTGTGGAGACACCTCAAAAAACTGGGATTGGAGGTCCCATTCAACATAGCTATTCCCCTTGTGGATATCTTTCTAAAAGAAAGGAAAACATTATAACACAGTGATATATGTGCATCCATGTATATAGCAGCACAATTTGTCATAGCTAAACCTAGGAAACAACCAAAATGCCTATCACTTGGGAGAGGATGGCCAGATAGCTCAGCAGATTAAAGCACCTGCTTAGGCAGGTGAAGGGACTGGGCTTTGATCCCCAACGTACCATACTGGCCCCACTCCAGGGGCGTGGTGAGATGGTGACTGAGACTGGGCGTGGTGGTGCACCTCTGTAATCCCAGCGCTTGGGAGGCTGAAAACAGGAGAATCACTATGAGTTTACTCTACATAGTGAGACCCTGTAGACCCTGTATTAAGTATATTAAAAAAAATTTTTTTAACTTACTTTGACCAACTCTTCATGCTAATATCTCTAATCTGAGCAAATATGTTGAGAACAGCAATGTGCAATATAACAAGCATGGTCGAAAGCCTTTCAGTTGGTTCTTTCAAATGTGTATTTTCTCTAATGTCTTATCTAATATTTTTATACTCTCTTTAAAAACACATTAAAAAATAAAAAGGACAAAAGACAAAGAAAAAAATTAAGGTTTATTGAAAGGAAGAATTAATGTTTAATTGTTAGATCTTGCATTCCTATATCTGGTAATCTGAGCAACAAATTTGTTGATGACAATATGTAATATAACAACCATTGTTAATTTCCTATTCTTGTTCTGACATTCTGCACCATCTTTATTGTCATGTTGCTTTGTTTTTGTCTTTTTCTTATTATTTATTTTTTTCTTTAAAATAATAATAATAATAGTCAGGGCTGCAGAGATAGCTCAGTGGTCTAATATTTTATACTCACTGAGCACCAACCTAGGCAAGCACAAGGTTCAGGGTTCAATCCCCAGGACCACATGCCATGCCAGCCCCATCCTGGCCTGTAATCCCAGTGCTGGGGAGACTAAAACAAGGGAATCACTATGTCCAAGCTGCATGGTGAGACCCTGTACCAAATACTTTTTTAAAACTTTAATAAAATAAAAGTCAAAAGCATTAACTGTGGTACAGCATGACTTGAAATCACTCCCTTATCTCCATTTATAAGGATCAAACTTGTAACCTGGATAAAAAATATCAAGAGTTCCTGGCCCTCGATAAACCTTCCGTAATCGATGGCTATTATTATTGTCTTCCAAACTAGCAGGCCATAAGTGTAGAGCAAATGCACACTAAGAGATTGCTCCTCCTTTGCACAGTGGAATCCTCTCAACCCCTAGCTTCCCTTTCTGTCTTCCTGCTGGTCTAAAATAATCATCCAGTATCCTAGTTCACATTTTTAACATCATTCCCTGGACAATTATAGTTTGCAAACTGGTTTCCTGCCTCTTGGACTGGATTCTGTATTTCTAGTCCATACCCCATGTTGCTCATAGTGAAATTCCTAAACTATAGATATAGTCTCTATACCAATAGTCTGAAAAGGTTGTGTAACTTGAAAACCTTGTGTAATTTCCTGCAAAAAAAAAAAAAAAAAAAAAAAAAAACCTATGTAACATAGGTCAGTGGTGGAGTATGAACCAGTCTTTTCTTCTACTTCTCTAATGTCCTAAGCTTCGTCAATGACAAAACAACTTGTGCTTGCCTGACCTTGCCATGCTGCAGGCTGTTTTATGCTTTCTGGTCTCTGAAAGTTAATAACTTCAGCTTCCCTTCTTCACCATGAATTCCTAGATTCTTTGAGGAAATCCTTCTGATTCTTTAAATAAAGAATAAATTGATTTATTCAACTCTCAATGGACTGAATGCTTATGTCCCCTACCCAAAGTTGGATGCTGAAGTGTTGGTGCTTGGTGCAACGCTATTTGGAGGTGGGCCTTTGGGAGGTAGGGAGGCTAAAGGAGTTCATACGGAGGAGGCTCTTCCGTGGTGAGAATGAATGCCCTTGAAAGAGACAAGATATGCCTTTCTCTCTGCTTCCCCTCCTTTCTTCCTCTCTTTCTTTGTCTCTCAGTCATGTGAAGAAATGTTAGGAAGTAGCAACGTGAAAATAAGAAATTATTATATCTGCTGGAACCTTAGACTTCTTAGCCTCTGGAACTGTAAAAAAAATAAATGTTTATCACAGCATTTTGTTTTATCAGCCCAAACAGACTAACACACTGCTTCTATGTAACATATTTCCAATGCTCCCCATCCATATCCATTCATTATTAGACCTCAATGGAGCACCAAGCATGCAGTAAGGCTTCACTATTCTTATGAGAGATATTTAGTCTAGATAAGCAAATAAGAATCCAATTATGCTAGGACTATACAACTTTCAGTCCCAGAACTAATCAAGGAAATTGAACGCAATTGAGGATTTAGGGAAGGCTTTCCAAGGAGCGGCTCATGAGTTCATCCTTCTTTACCTTAGATTCTCCTAGTTCCATCATCAACAAATCTCTCTTCTCTGTATAAAGCTGCTGTGATCTTGTATGACCTTATTGTTACTTCCTCTCTAATTGTACTGTAATGTAATTATTCATATCCTACCAGCACAAACTCTGGTGAGAAAAAATATTGTTGTATCTACCTCACTATTCCCAGATACTCTTAGCACATAATACATGTAGGTACTTCCTGATGAATGGTGAATACATGAATGGGCGTGAATGGTGCTCAATAAATATTTCCACCTCTTTACTGTCTAAGCACAATCAAAACTTAAGAAAGGACCCTCTGTATAGAAATTCACTTAAAATGTACATGATTAAGAAAAATTAACTTGATGTTTTAAATGAAATTAAAATAGGTCCTTCCATTTTAAAATAAAATTTTAGAACTACTATTCGTGATAAAAAGAGCTCCAGAAAGAGTTCTCTGGTAGCCCCAGTGAGGACACCGACTTCAGGTTGGGCTGCTGTACCCACCATGCTTTGAATATGTACCCCACTCCATCATTACTGGGACTGTGGGCCGAGGGAAAGGTGTTCAGATCATGAGGGCTCCACTCTCATGGGTCAATGGGGTTGACTATAACAGGTCTCAAAATCTCACATTCCATTTCTCACCCTCTCTGCCTTTCCACCTTCTTCCATGAAAGACGCAGCCAGAGGTCAGCTCTTACTGACCAGCTGGTAGCTCTTACCAATGGACTCCCCAGCCTCCAGAAACATGAATCAATAGATTAATCTATAGCTTAAGTTACCCATTCTGGAGTGTTCTGTCATAGCCTCACAAAATGAACTCAATGGCATAAATAAAAGGAACAGTTTTGCAAAAAACCTCAAAGTTTCATTATTCCCCTCTAGGGCCTTTCTTTGACATTTACATATCAAAATTCTCTTTTGATATATAACTTATCACATTTAAGTATGCATTCGATTAATTTCTCTTCTTCGTTGAAAACTGATCAAACTCACTTCTTTCTTTGTCCTGTGTGTTTCAAATAGCACTTGACAGTGCATTCATTAATGTCAAAAATCTCACATCTTTTGCAAGATAAAAAGTTGTTAAGCTGTTAATTTTCTAAGATTTCTGTTTGATCCTTCTTCAAGGAACCCTATCTCTTTGTGGAATATTTCAGTCATAGCATGAATCCTCTTCCTATTTTGTTCAGCTGTCTGTATTCTTTTGACTCTCATGGATTTTCTTTATAATGGTTCTTTCAAGTTCTTTATCAGGTATTTTGTTAGTACTGTGTTCCTTGGGATCTGTTGCTAGACAGTCGTGTTCCTTTGGAGGTGTCACATTACCTCGTTTTCTAGAGAAAAACATTTCCTGTAACCCTATACTAGGATTTATGTATCTGGTAGGTTGGTTATATTTACCACTTTTTTTCTTTGCACTTAGAGTTGAACCCAGGGACTTTACCCTGAGTTACATCTCTAACTCACATTTTAGACTTAAGTTTATTCTAAGACTGGATCTCACTAAATTGGGTTCAAATTTCTGAGCTCAGCCTCATGCTGTGTCTCAGCCTTGCAGAGTACTGGGATTACAGGTGTGCCGCCACACCTGGCTTTTCTATCATTTTTATAAGGTGACTTTCTCCTGACAATGTGCCTTGGGGTATGAGTTTGTAATGCAACGTTGGTCACGGTAGGGGACCGCAGTGTAGTCAGTGGGTAGCTTCTTTGGCTGTAACCAGTGACACTGGGTGCAGGGAATGGGATAGTGGTATCAGGGAGACCCACTGTGTCCTGGGGACATGGGAGGACAGAGATGCTGTAGCAGCCCAGGGAGACATGACGCACACAGCAGGGGCTGCGGGTGCCCACCAGGAGGCTGCTCCAACAATGGGCATAGTGGCTGTGGAACATAGGGGACATTTCTTCAGGCTCTGCTGGCAGCAAGGGCCTCTGGCACTGGCAGCCCCAGCACCTGCCCTGTCTCAGGGTTGGTGCTCATCATAGGAGTCAGAGTACAAGCACCTTGCTCTCCCAGGTCTTACCCCCTCTCCGCTGAACCACCCTATAGTGCAGGCACTGCACAGCTTGGGTGCTAGGTCACAGTTGCTCTGCTGTGCAGCACAATAGGTTTAGGAGACTGCAAGCCCACGTGGTAATGTGGCAGAACATCTGTGAGCCCAAGGAAGGGCATACACAGGCTTCTGACCCCTAGTGAGGAACGGATTCAGACAACAGCTGTCTTCTCCAGATGGCACCTGCCACAGCAGTCTGTACTCCAGCTGGGGAGGACACAAGCTGCCTTCCTTCTCAGAAGAGAAGCTACCACGTGAAGTTGGGGTAGCTCCCCAGCTGGGCTGAAGCCAGAGATGCCTGTGAAACTCCCCAGTGAGAAGTACTGCTGGGGTGCTCACACCTAGAAGGTGGAGCAACCCTACCAGCTGGTGAGCCAGGGCTGCTCTTGGTCCAGTTCACTGGACCTCTTTCCTCCTACTACTCCAGGTCTCTGAGTCTTAGAAGAGTCCAGTCTCTCCCTTGCTGGGCTCCATTTACAGTCAGTCCCTGGCTGCACAGTGCCGCTCTCCACCTGACACTTCAGCCCTTTGTGCAGGAGGAGCCGAGTGCTGGGCATCTGAAGCCACTTCCCGGGGGCCCCCATGTCCACCCTGAAGATCCTTCAGCACTGCAGGTCACGGCTGTGTCAGCACCCCTTGAGCCTTCTGGAACAGAGGACCTGTGGCCTCGATGTGGACATAGGACCTGTAGGCCGGCATGAGAGATTAAGGTCCACAGATTGCTTTTTGAAAGGTATTCAGTTTTCTTTTTCCTTTTGTTTATCCTGAATTTTACTTTCCTTTAGGTGTTTTCAACAACAGGTATTCAATAGTCCAATAATGATATTAAGCCAATGGACATAAATAGATCCAGTTATTTGCTGTTAAAGTTTTAATAGGAAGTTCTCAGGAAAACCAGAAGTTCCAATTCAGAGTGTCTGCCAATCACCATACTGTAAATACTCCGCCATGGCTAGTTCAAAGCTAGCCAAGATATGGAATCAGGAGAAATTGTGTGCATTGCCTCTGAAACTCCAGATAAGTCAGCTCAGCACATCACTGGATAGACACTAGTGTTAAACAGGGCGTGATATCTCAGGTGTCCCTCATTTTTAAATTGGCTAATGTTCTGTTGGATGTATTTTTGCCTTGATAACGTTCATTTGCCTAGTAAATCTTGTCACCTACAAGATTCAAAAATTAAGAAACCAAATGTTCATCATTTAAAGCTTCCCAGAATGGCCTTAAAGAAGTAAATAAAACCTCTTTAATATCCCATGGTTTCTCTAGAGGCAAAGCCTGGATTTCTTGACCTCCCCTCCGCCTTAGTGAGTTCTTTCGTTCCCAAAGACAATGCTCTGCCCTGGTCCACTACACTCCAGGGGTTGAAAGAACAGGACTCTCAAACCTTCTCCAGCTTCCTCCAAACATGAGGAGCCCAGAACTAAGTTTAAACTCTCCTATTCTTCCTTCAGCTCCCCCAAACACAGGGACACCTTACAAGATTTTGTGGGATGAATTGTTTCCCCTCATGATTCATACGTTGAAGACTTAAGCTTGCAATGGATTTATGTAACACAGAATCTTTAAGGTGAAATGATTGACAGGACACTCAGGGCTGTTGTGGAAGAAAGAGAAGGTGACAGCAGAAAGATGAGACACAGAAAGACAAGGTCTGAGGACACAGCAAGGTGGCTGCCAAGGAGAGAGCTCTGTGCAGAAACCAGACCTACTAGCACTTTGATCTTGCACTCTAGAGTTAGTACTTCTATAAAATAGATTTCTGTTTTTCAAGCCACCCAGCCATGGTATTTTGCTAAGACATCCTGAGGAGAGCAATGCCAGTGCAAATGAGTTGCAACGATGGCTTTGAACGTCTCCTTGTTTTCATCAGTGCGTGAATTAACAATGGCCTTGGGATACGTGTGAACATTTGCACGCATTATTTTACATAGTCCACTGACTTTATTATTTGGTACACATAGGGCTCACTTAAAGCTTGAGAAGGTAGGACCAGCCAGACAGCTCAGCGAACTAAAGCGCCTGCTTAGGCAGTGCGCCGTGGCCGGGGTTTGATCCCTGATGTGCTGTGCTGGCCCCACCCCCAGGGTGATTGAGACTGGGCGTGGTTGTGCGGGCCTATAATCCCAGCACTTGGGAGGCTGAAAACAAGAGGATCACTATGAGTCTGATCTATGTAGTGAGACCTTATAGACCCTGTACTAAATACAAAAGAGAGAGAAAGAGAGGGAGAGAGAGAGAGAGAGAGAGAGAGAGAGAGAGAGAGAGAGAGTTGACACTGGATAATCTGAAGTTCGTTATAACCTGAACTGACCTTCCAAATTCAAAGTAACTGTTGGTTTTGCTGAATATGTGTTTCTTTGGGAGAATTGTTATCATTTATGTCAATATTCTTGTGAATACAATATCAGATTCCATGCAATCAAGGATATGCAGGCTGTTAAAAAAAAAAAAAAAAAAACTTTCAAAGTTTTTTTGAAGTAAACCTTGGATTTCAGACAGCTCTGTCAATTTACCGTCAGTCTGTCTGCTTCTGAAGCACGGTGCTGGGGGGAACCCGACTAAATTATAAAGGCTTATATTCCTCCAGTGAAATGAGCCAAGAATGATCAGGACTTTGTTTTAAGTAAAGAGTATTATTGGGCCCTCGCAGGTATTACAGACCTGGGTCTGCCTAATTCCAGCTCTGACTCACACAGATCTATTTGCCAAAACCTCCCAGTCACTTCCACAAATGTGCCTGTGAATCCAATTATCACCTGCAATTGCACCCAGGCAGTCCAGCTCTGCAGGGAACTCTGGTTAGAATTTGGTTCTTGAGCCTTAATTACACCTCTGGTGGTAACACAGAGCTAGTTAGGCTGCCTTCTGAGTTAGGTGGTTAAGCTTTCTCTCTGGTGGTCGGAGCACCTTGGGTCTGTTTCTCTACCCAATTCACAAACAGCTTTCTGGACCCGGGACCTCAAGAGCTGAGCCGACTTCTCTGTCCTGGGTCCTGACTCACATAGTACGGGTGCTCTTTGAAACAAGTGACCACCAAAGAGAAAACCCAAAAGGCTAATAGCGATGCAAGTGCATTATAAAATTTCACTGGTGCTCCAAAGAACGACATGCTAAAAATAGTATTTTCCACTTTTCAAATCAATCCAGTTTAAAATAAAACGTAGCCATTAAAGATTTTTTTATACCCTTGGGTTGTGTCATTTATCTTTTGACAGCATTAGAGAGCAATACAGCAACACGAATCAAGATTTTACAGTGTTTGTATGCTTGCTACTTTCAGCAAAGATGGAGGAATAGGTACTATGTGTGGACTCCTGCCTGAAATCACCAAAAAAAAAAAAAAGGACAAACAGAAACTATATAAAATAATTGTTCTCATGATCCTAGATTTCAGGCAGTGAAATGAGAAGTGCCCCCAGAAAGACAGAATGAATGAATCAAATCCTTCAATTCAACTCTCAATGTCTTCTTGCCTTGAGAGTTTCTAGACCACGTGAGGGGAGAAGCAGAACTCAAGAGGAGCGGGGAGTGTCGGGAGTCGGCACAAATTACCCAGCCCGGGAGAGGATCACATGGAAATTCCTGGAGACCTCCCCTGAATGTTCAGCTGGGTGGTACTAAGCAAATGTATGTGAGCAAAGAGGGGAAGAAAGAACCACGTAATGGGATTAGAAGTCAAAAGAGCTGGCAGGCAGAAGACAGAAGGAAAACTTCCTGCTTCATTAGATACACACACAGAAGGCTCTTCCCTCCTTAGTGGAAATGAACCCTAGACCAAGCACTGTTTCTGTCCCACCTAAAAAAAAAAAAAAAAAAAAAAAAAACAAGACCAGAAGGATCAAATTGTTTCTGAGTAACTTCACTATACCCTGAAACAAAGCTCATGAATATTGATAGTTGTACAAAAATATCCAGTACACAACAAGGTAAAGCTCACAACATCTGAAACATAATAAAAAACTAATGTGCATGTAGAGAAGCAGAACAATATGAGCTCTCATGAGGAGGATAATCAATCAGTCAAAACTGACACAGATGTTAGCATTATCAGGCAAGCACATGAAATAGTTGTTATAACTGCATGCCATATGTTCAAAAACTAAGGAGAGACAGAGGAGCTCGAAGTCAGATTTCTAAAAAGTGTATAATACCTTGGGATTAAAATGAAAATATGTGAGTACCAATATTAGGTGGTATTAATAACAGATTTAACATCATATAAGTAACAATTAGTGAATTTAAAGATATACCAAGAAAAATTGTTGAGAGAAAAAATTTTAAATGAGCTAAGTATCAGTGAGCTGTGTCACAACTTAACCTATTGTATGTATAATCAGAGTCCCCAAAAGAGAGAAGACACAAAAAAAAGCTTGGAGGAATATTTGGCAAAGCTTTTTAAACCTAATGAACACAATAAGTCCCAAATCCCAAGAATTCCAACAAATCTTAAGCACAAGAATCACATGAGCATAAATAATTAAAAGCAGTGATTAAGCAGAAACACTCACTCATCAGGAGAAAAAGGATGCATTATATACAAAGCAATAAAAAATAAGTATGATATCAGGTTTCATGTAGGAAAGCCAAACAGTGGAGCAGTATCTTTAAAGTACTAAAAGAAGAAAGAGCTGTCAACCTAGAATTCTACATCCAGGGAAAGTGTTTGAGAAAAGACATTTCAAAATAGTTTTTTTTTAATATACAAAAACCAACATAATTAATTATTATCAAACCCCAACAAAGAAATACTAGAAAGTGTGAGCCAAGCAGAAGAAAATGATATGTAATATAAATCTTCACAAATGGAATAAGAACCAGAGCCTGTAGCTATGTGAGTAGAAACGTAAGATGTTTATATTGTAATTGTGTTACACAACTTTCTATTGCTGTGACAAAATCCCTGAGATAATCAGGTTAAGGAAGGAAAGATTTATTTTGGTTCATGGTTTCAGATATTTCAGTCCATGGTTGCTTGGCCACATTGTGTTTGGGCCTGCGGTGGAAAGGACATCATGATATGAAGTGCATGGAAGAAAAAAACACTTGCCTCATGATGACCAGGAAAGGAAAGAGAAGGGGTTGAGAAGAGGTTGGGGGGGGGGGAGATAGAGAGACAGAGATAGAGAGATAGAGAGATAGAGAGATAGAAAGACACAGAGAGAGACAGAGACTGAGACAGAGACAGGCAAAGACAGAGACAGAGACAGACAGAGACAAAGACAGAAAGAGACATAGAGAGACAGAGACAGACAGAGATAGAGTCAGAGAGAGACAGAGAGAGAGAGAGACAGAGACAGAGAGAGGCCAAGTAAGCTCTTCAGGGCACACCTCCAACAGCCTTTCTGTCCCCAGGCTCCACCTCCTAAGAGTTCCTCAACCTCCCAATACACCCAAGTCTGGCAATTGAGCCTTTAACACATGAACTGTTGGGAGTTATTTAATATCCAAATCTTAATAGAAATTAAATGTCTTTGTATAATACTTCACTATTTTGACAATAATAATAATAAAATGTGATGCTTATAGTTACAAGTAAGTTGTATAACAACAATAATACAAAAGTTGAGAGAGAAGAGATGGAAACATGTATACTACTGTGAAATTTGTATATGAAGTCATAAAATAGCAACTGTAAATAGAATGTTGCAAATTAGGGATGTATAATCTATACCCCAAAGCAACTACTTAAATGCAAAGCAGGAAGTTATGACTTCTAAAACAACAGAGGTGCTAGAATATTCAATTAATAGGTATAAGACACAAAAATAAGGAAAGGAAGAATCAAGAACAGACCAAACAAATAGAAAAAATAGCAGGATGACAGATTTTAACATAATATAAATAATTACTTTAAATATAAGTGGTATAGATATTCCAATAAAAAGGCAGAGATGATCATGGTAGATTTAAAAAAGACATAAATATACACTGCCTCCAGAAAAAAAGTACAAATAGGTAAGAGCAAAAAGATATTACATTTAATTTTAATTTAAAAATACCAAGTTAAGGCCAGCAAGATAGCTCAGCAGACTAAGTGCATGCTTAGGCAAGCTCATGGGCCAGGGTTCGATCCCCAGCCCCACAGACCATGCCAGCCCTGTGTGCTGAGCTGGTGACTGAGTCTGGGTGTGGTGGTGCACACCTGTAATCCCAACACTGGGAGACTTGAAAATAGGATCACTATGAGTCTAAGCTGCATAGTGAGACCCTACACAAATACATAAGAAAAATTACTAAGCAATAAAAAAAAACTCATCCTGTAGTGTTAAAAGGGTCAGTTTATGAAGAGAAATGAACAATTCCAAGGTTTATACACCTAATGAGAAAACTTTAAACTGCATTAATAAAACCAATAGAACTACAAAGAGAATGAAACAAGTCTATAATTAGAGTGAGAGATTTCACTGTCCCACTCTCAATAACTGATGACAGAAGTATATTAAAATCATAAAAAGAATGTTTGACCAATATTATCAGCCAGCTTACTACATTCATGGAATGCTCCACTGCTTAACAGCAACATTCTTTATAATTATACATGGAACATTTATCAAGATCAACCATATTTTGTGTAATAAAACCGCCTCAATAATTTCAAAATGATTCAGTTTATACAGAATAATGTGCTCTATCTAGAAGGGAATTAAATTCGATATTAATAGCAGAAGAAATTCTGGAAAATCCTAGAAGATGCACAAAAAATATATATTATTTTTAATAGAGAATAAGATTCATAACAGACATATAGTAAATTGTATGTTTTATATAATACAATAAAACACAACTAGAAATTATTTTGCTTGGATTGATAATGAAAATATCACAAGTCCAAATTTGTAGGATGTCACTAAAGCAATACCTGAGATAAAAATATAACATTAAATGTCTTTATTAGAAAACTATGTCATGAAATTAATTACTTCATATCTTTCCTTAAGAAATTAAAAAATTAAAGACAGAATGAAACCAAAAATAAGTAGAAGGAAATAATAAAGATCAGAAAACACAATTCCTAATCAAAATGCCAATATTATTTTTTGTAAAAATCAACATTTTGATTGTGGCATTTTTACAGAAATACACAAGACTCAGACTATTCTAAATAACTGAAAAATGAACAGAGTTAGAGTTCTAATCCTCCCCAATCTCATGAGTTGTCACAAAGCCACGTTACAGCTGATGAAGGGCAGCAGCAGAGACCAGCAGCAGGGAGAGCCGACCTTCAGGGACAGCACAAGCTGGCATTAGGTGGTGACGGCTGGCAGCCGCAGTGGCCAACAGCTGGCTCCGTCAGTGACACCCAGTAGTATCCAGTGTCATCTGGTAATGTCAGGACTGCTGGGAGAGCTGCCTTTTGCCAATTCACGATTTTCTTCTGAACTGAACAGAACGCTGGACTGGTTGGAGAGGACCACTGGGCAGGAGTGCAGGGCTCAGCTCCTAGAGAGCACCTGCTTCCCGACAGGGCTGACCCAGAGGCTCCGCGAAGTCTCACTGTGCACTGTGGGACATCCACAGGGCAGAACAGGAGGGCAGAAGCTTGTGGATCCCCGAGCGCCCCAGGCACTCAAGAAGGGATTGGCAGAGAGCAAAGGGAATAAATACATCAACTGCTAGCAGATCGCATATGACCCCACCATCGGGGGAAGCAGAGAGACACCGTGTCTCCAGGAAGCCACAGAAAAACATCTGGAAGAAAATAAATAACATCATCAGTCGTTCGTGTTGGTTGTTAGAGTTTGGGTTCTTTTAGCTTTCTTTATGATTTCTATGATTTAACAGCAAACTTGTGTCACTTTTATAAACAGAAAAATGCAATACTATTATTTTTTAGTAAAAATCTCCCAGGCAAAATCAGAATAAAAACTTTTATAGGATGAACCCACTACAGTGAAATGCAAACTCATTATTAACAGAAAAGGAGAGTGGGAGGCAATATGTGGAGAAATTTATAGCACACTGATTTGTGTGGTAGAATTATGAGTAATTTTCTTCCCGTGTTGCTGGGGGTTATTTTTTGTTTTAGTTTTTGTTTCTTTGCTGTTGTTGTTGTTGTTTTGATCCAGTGGCATATGTCACTTTTATAATAAGAAAAATGTTAATACTGTCATGAATATTAGTCTTAAATTTTTTTCTGAATAGACATGAAATCTGGCTGGACATTTAGCTACGGACAAATTTGTTTGGGTCCCTGGGATTTCACCTCTTTCTTCATAAAACAAGGAGAGAGGGCTCCATAGATTGCAAAGACCTCCCTCTCAGGTTTACTCGCTCTTAAAATTTCCAGAAATTACATGTGAAGAACCTTGATAAGTTTATGTTCAAGTTTCATAATAAAAATAAAGAAGAAGAAAGGTTTCTTATTTCTCCAAAACTTTCCCCCGCTCAGATTGTTGGCTCCATTGGCCATTCTGCTCCACATTTTCTTCCTCAAAACCAAGTCCTTTACTGGTTTGGAAGAGATTAATTCTGAAGTTCAGGATTGCTGGGCCTCTATGTTTATTTATAAGCTTCTTCTTGAAGTGCATAACTCCTGCTTGCTCAAAATCTGATGCAACCTTTTCCGTGCCACGCTGCCCATAAATTATCCAAATACCAAGGTTCCAGATTGATTTTTTTTCTTTTCTTTCCCATTAAATCATCGTATTAATCACTCCAACATTTTCCCGCATTGAAAATGTTGATGAACGAGAAGTAAATTATCTGTCAATTGCCTAGTCACCGAAGTATGTAAGGTTAGTCCAGACTTCTTAAAAAGTAGCTCTCCGAAACTGCCCACTAGAAATACCAGGGATCTGATTTCTTTTGAGTTACAGCAGCAGATGTGCCGGGCTTTCCCTGGGAAGGCTAATGCCCCAGGAATCGCATTGGTGCACATGAATTTGATTTTATGAGTTGCCATTATTATTTACGGCTTGCTGAATAACAGTGATACATGGCTCTTCATGGGCTCCTGGCTTAACTCACTTAACCATGGCCATTCTCGGCCCAAGATATATTTTCTGTACAAAGCTCTGTGCCTTAAGTGCATAGCTCATAAACTCAAAACTGAGAAACAAACCTAGAACAACTGTAGGCTAAAGGTGATGGTCCCTTACTCCTCTTGCGGCTGAAGATTTGCTTTCGGAGAAATCGCCTGTCCATTCCAGGTAGGAACATTGGGAGGTACAGTATGCTGATGGAGGAGGTAGATGACCTCATGAGCCACAAGTGTGAACTGGGAGTCTCACAGATCTGGATTAAATCCTGACCCTTCCGCTTGTCTGCTATCATCTTCAGAAAGCTTCTTAACCTTTAGTGACTTCTCTCTGCTCAGTCATAAAATAGAAACACTACTAACATCTGGCTCTTGGGTTATTATTAGAATTCTGAAAGATAAGACATTGTACATCCCTTAGGAGAGTGTTTAGAGCACAGGTAATAGCCAATCAATTTTAGCAAGTTTTTTTTTCCTTTTTCTTTCTTTTTTGGCAGAACCAGGAATTGAACTCAGACCCTTGTACTTGCCAGGCAAGCGCTTATTCTACTGAGCCATCTCCCCGGCCCCTGCAAGTATGATTTAGGAGATAATGCCATGAGCTGCTACAAAGGCGCCTGCTAAATTCCGTTGTTCTTTTACCTGTTCCAGAGAGGTCATCTGATTGCTCCAGGAAGCTGTTTCAATACTCCGTGTCCTCTGCTGACTTGGCCCCAGGCAGATCATTTTCATCACTTACTGTGTGTTCAGCTATTCGTTGAACAAAAGTCCACATTTCTTTGTGTTGTGTTCTTACTGCCTGCTCAGCATTTTTCTATGCTGACAACCTTCTGGACACAAGCCGTGATGAGCTGGAGACGGAACTGAATGATCTAGCTTAGTACAACAAGTACTCAAGGCAGCGCTTTCGCTTCCAAACATTCTAAGCCCCATTTCTTTTAGGACAACAGTAAAAGAAACAAAGAGTATATTTAATCTATGTTAGTGGCAATGGAAATAAACCTTGAGCACCGTCATAGCTGAAAAGAAAACCACAATTGTGTTGCGTTTTTCTTTCCCAAGTGTTTTGCAAAAACATATTTATACTATTTTTGTAGAATGGAGTCTACAAAA
>NW_004524753.1:1545723-1569103 GCF_000260255.1 Octodon degus | reverse complement strand
TTGTAGTCACTCAGCTACATAGAAATTAATAGCCCACGGCACCATGGGTCATCTCCTTCTGGGGCATCCCCCACTCCTTGAAGATGACCAGAAGTTTCTACTATTTAGGGTTTTCTGGGACCATTTTGCTTCTCATCATCACAATGAGGGTGATTAAGGACACTGAGTGCTTATTTTACGCCATATGCTTTTCTGAGATTTTCACTCATTTGATTCTTCAGCTGCTCTACAAAGAGAGGCACAATAATTACTCCCATTGTCACGGGTGAAAAAAATGTGGCATAATGATTTCTCAGTATTTCTGGAGATTGGTTCCAAGAGCTCTATGAATATTAAAATGCGCAGGTGCGCAAGTATTTTATGCAAAATGCCACAGTGTTTGCCTATTATCTGAACACGCCTCCGATATGTATTTTAAATAATATTGAGATTCCTTATAATATCATACACAATACAGATGTTGTGTAAGTCATTGTTATACTGTACTGTTTATGAAATCATGGCAAAGAAAAAATGTCTCTACAGATACAATACAGAGGGCTGATGAGATAGCTCAGCAGACAGCGCAGGGACTGGAGTTTGATCCTCAGTACCACATGCCATACCAGCCCCATCCTCGGGGTGCTGAGCTGGCCACCGAGTCCGGGCATGGAGGCACATGCCTATAATCCCAGTCCTGGGGGGGTGGGGCTGAAAACAGGAGGATCACTAAGAGTCTGATCTATGTAGTGAGACTCTATACAGAGAAAAAGAAAAAGATATAGTACAGATGCTGTATTTTCTCAGTACATAGCTGGTTGAAATTATAGCTGTGGAGCCTGTGCGTAAGTGGACTGACTGAGCTTGGGAAACATGCACATGGGCACGTGAGGGGATGTGAGAGGGCTGGCAAGGAGAATTCTGCTGAGCATCTCCTGGGCCCGTGGTTCTCCTCGCATCCATCCATCCTCCCTTCCCTGCCCTCTGCCAGTGTGAATTAGAAGCATGGCTCGCTTCCAAAGGCAATTACTGTGGAGTTGACAAGCGAGCTAGCCACACTTCAAACACAAGAAATGTTTTCCAAAAGCTCAGACATTGATCCAAACCTTGGTTTTCTTTTTCAAAGCTCTGTCACTGCTTATCCATATTCATGGACGATTAGAAGAATGCAAGAACATGAAGAAGGATAGCGTCAGCCTGAATAATAATTTTTTAAAAATTGTGGGGCAATCCGTGCAGTTGAATACAATCTCTGACAAAATTATTATTCAGATTTCTACCACATAGCTGTATTAGGATTTCTCCTGTCCCTCTGCGAAGTAGGTATGTCAGATACTATACAATTACACCAAAATCCCCAGAACTCCATCCCCATCCTGGGGTGGAGGTAAGTCTTCAACACACTCATGCCAAGGTGAGAGACAGGAAAGAACGCAGCTCTATTTCATGAGTAGTTGATCTGAGCTGATTAAAAGAATCAGTGATTTTTTTAAAAAAATTTTATGTAACTGGTACAGGATCTCACTACGCAGCTTGGACTTGTAGTGATCTTCCTGTTTCAGCCTCCCCAGCTGCTGGGATTATAGGCGTGTACCACCATGCCTGGTATTGGTGGTGGGCTCAGTGCGCCTGGACAGGACTGGCATGGCATGCAGTACCAGGGATCAAACCCAGCTCCTTGCACTTAGTGTGCTTAGACCACTGGGCTATCTCTGTGGCCCAAGAATGAGTGATTACTAACCTCAAAACCTTGACACACACAGCTAAGTAAGGCCACTACCAGGGTGACCCCACTAAACCTCTGGAGATAGTAAATATTATATACTTAACTTGCAAAAATCATACAAGCAAAAGCTTCTCCTTGGAACAAGAGCCTATCTAAATGCTGAACTGCTTGATCCTGCGAGCAGAAGAAGAGTAAAACTGGGAGGTCCCTTTGTCACACTGCCAGCCAGAGACTCGCTGGAACCCCAAATTATTTTTAAGCAGAAGAAAAATCTAAGCAGCTGAAGAGGGTCCCAGAAGGCAAGAACCTCACCACTAAGAAGTGGGCTGCCCACTCGGGCTCTCTGGGCCCAGGACCACAGAACTGCAGCTATCCATGCCTGCAACTATATAATGCATACTTCCCTTGAGTGTGCATTATGTGGAACACAAAAAATGTGAAAAGAATAAAATGACGCCAAGAAGCTGGCTCCACATTTTGCCAAGGGCTTGGGTTTCCTTGGAGCAGCCTTTCAAGCGAGAGCTCTGTCAGCCAGATGGGCTGTGTTTCTCACTCCTCACCCATAGTGTCACTTAATTCTTCCGGGAACATGAGAAATAGAAGATAAATCAGTTTAATAGGTTGCTCAAAAACCAAATAAAGTTTCTGTGTGACCAGCGAATCCCACTCTGCAGAAACAAGAGTGCTACATGTCAACCTCAAGCCAAGCTGGAGGATGGACCGCTCTGAGAGACAGAAGGGCAGCAGGTACGAGGTGGGAAGTTGTAGGCAGCCCATCACTGGGCAGAGGAGCCCCGTAGCTGTGTCTGGTATCATCTGGTGGGGACTCGATGCTGCTCAACCTTGTAGGCCTTGCGTGATCCACTCAAAGTTTGCCCTGTTCCTATGGTCATGGGTTGTCAGGTGTGGTCCAGGCATTTATTCATCCAAAATGTCCTAACACACAGAGAGAAGTTCTCAAATGGCAAATATAGTAAGTTAAAAATTGTAAAATATCAGGTATCAGAAATTCAAATTAAGGCCACCGTGAGGCAGCTTTTTACTGCCAAAATAAGCAGACTTTTATAATATTCCTGGCAAGAACGTGTTAGAAGGACTCCTGTCCTGAGGAGGATGACAGTGATGACAATGATGTGGTGATGGCGACTGTTACAGGCCCCAAGTCCTTTTGGGGGCTCAGTAAAGAGCTGTTCATTGAGTGCATGGAAGCTCCAGGAATTGGATCTTTCAGCTGGTGTTGGACTCAGCCTGGCCCACCCACGCTAGTGATAGTTCATTCCTTCAGCAAAATAAGTTACAGTGGACCCTCTACCAGGTAGCTATTTTTGGGGGTCCTACCTGCTCCACCAGAGTTTCTTTATCATTTCCTTATCAGTTGGCCCCAGGGTAAATAACTGCTTCTTCCTTTATACTGAAAATGCTTCCAGCCCTATAGAAAATGTGACAAGTTTTGTGAAGAATTTGAAAGTCAGGGTGTGACTAACTATATATTCTGATACCTGTGAACTAAGCTACTGCACTGCAGATGGTAATTTGTAATAGTTTCATATTTGGAGTGCCTGTTATTCTGGTAGTCTGAATATGGGCGACTTGTCACGACATGCCATTTACTGCTATGATGTCTCTTGGGTAGGTGGATGTTCAAGAAGGGGATGGTGAATGAAAGCAAGAGACAGGAAAAGGAATATTGTGGGACTGTCCTGCTTCAAGGTTGTATATGGTGAGATTTTTGGATTTATGTGCAAACATGAGAAGTATAGAATTCTTTATCCTATTTTTAAAATATAATCTAATTTTTAAATGTTTTTATCATATTATGCAGGGACATATCAATACTTGAGGAAAAATACCTGTTCCTTACTATGCCTAAGATGTTTGAAATGCAGTGAGATAGTGAGGTTAAGCTTAATAGCCTAAATCGTTTGATAATAACAATAAGCTTGTCTTCTGGATGGTTAACAACCTAAGTTTGCATACCAAAATTAGAGAAAAAGGAGGACTGCAAGGAAAGCCAACATTTTGGCCCTAACCTTCTAAGGTCAATCAAGACTCAGGACATATGAGAACTTGTACTGTAATGTCATGTACCTCGGTAGTGTCCCAAATTTTCTGGTCAAGAAGATTATGGGGCCAAAGAGGAAAGTGATCGATGACGTAGAATGTGCCCAAGGAGAGTCACATGGGGAGAAAACACTCTCTCAGGCTTTCACAGAGAGCACACTGGCCAAGCAATGGCCGTGACTCATCCACATGGCTGCACTGACAAAGGTTCTACAATCTGAGGTACAGGATCTCAGGATAAATCCTGAGGGCATTTCACTGACCTTCTCAGACCAAAAAGCTACAACTCTTATTGCACAGGTCCTGCTTTACCTTGGTCTTATCCATCCAGTAGAAAAGTATGAAGATGAAATATAGGATGTAATAGCCATGCTGTTATGTTGAGCTGTGGGGGACTCAGGTCAATAATTTCTGACATTGCCAGTTAAACAGAAGACCCAATGCTATTATGGTCTACTGGACTCTTTTAGAATATTTTGCTGAGTTTACACACCTATAATATTCAATAACGGAACTTAGAAAAAATAGGGTATACAGATGAATGTTCATTTTGTATCTGTGTATTC
Organism: Octodon degus; assembly: GCF_000260255.1. Lineage (NCBI taxonomy): Eukaryota > Metazoa > Chordata > Mammalia > Rodentia > Octodontidae > Octodon > Octodon degus. The sequence continues at coordinate 1,564,771 of NW_004524753.1, read as the reverse complement.
AAAGTGGTTAGGATAGATATATAGTTGTATTCTATTAATGAATAGAATGATTTGTTCTAATGGTGTTTGTAAATAGGATCTCAAGTCCGCATCTTGTATAGCAATTAACCACTAAGAAGAATATATGCAGTGTGTTATTTGTTGAAACTGTACTTCCGATTTGATTTGAAACTGTCTCATTGCTTCATTGCTGTTTATCAATAAAATTTTGGAAAAAAAAAAATAAACCTTCTTTAAACAGAAATGTAAAAAAAAAAAAAAGAAAGAAAGTCAGGGTGTGATTCATATTTTTGAAAGTAACCTATCAAGAGAACATTCAATGATCTGGGCTACTCTTTCCAGGAAGGTTTTTTGGCTAGTGGTGGATGTTTAAGTACAAAATCCCTTGTAGTCAACCTGTAGCTAAGATCCAGGTATAGGGTTGGATATCTATGATCCCAGTACTCTGAGAGGCTGAGACAGGAGGATCATAAATTTGAACTAAGTTGGTCCAACTAGTGAGACCCTGTCTCAATAAACAATAAAGAAGAGAATGAGAATGTAGTTCAGTGCAAAGGCTCTAGGATTATTCTCCACCACCACAAATGATTAAAAGACACACACAGAGTAGTGGGTTATTATTTGTACACCTTGGGCAGGACCTTAGGTTGACTCTCTGAAAGAGTCCTTTGGAGGACAGGAAAAAATGAATGTGAGAAAATGCTTACATTACAGGAAGCATCCGATTCTCGTTTAGGGTCAACTTGCACTTATTGTAGATGAGAAGGCTGAGATCCAGAGTGGTTTTTAAAAGTCTGTGTATTAAACACTCAGAACTGAAACCTTGAGAAATTAAACACAGTCCTGAATTTTTCCACTTGATCAGAATGGGCTGGAGAATATTTCATAGAACACAAGGTTCCGGAAGATCTTCCAGGTAAGGAGAATGGAATGAGGTTTCTTGGCGAGATGAGTTTGGGAACAACACACTGCACTGTACTTGCTCTGCACAGCCCGTTCCCCCACCCATCCTCTATCCACCCGGGGACACACGGCACATTGCATTGAATGATGTTGCGCAGGCTCTGTTCCTCAGAGCTCTCTCTCTTTCAGAAACACTGCACAACCCCTTGCACAAATCTCTTCTCACCTGGAATCAGCCTCAAACAGGTGGTGTCCATCACTGCAGGACCAGACATAAGCATCTAGGACTCCCTGGCCGGGAGCACCAGGAGGGACTGAGAAATCTTCTCTCTGATTATTCCTAAGCCTTTAACCTTTCAAAATACTTTGACCTGTGCCCTCTCTTGTCTCCCTGAAATATCTATTCACCAACACTACCGCTGTCTCCAATAGTACCTGTCGTGCTCCCTCGTCCCGCCCGGGTAGTTGTCTATTCCATAATCTTTCCCCTGAAAAGTGGCTTTTTTTAGGCAATTACAAATTGCATTTTTAAAACAAAACAAAAATGTTTCCTTTCTAGATAATCAGGACAAACTTTTGCATTTTCCTCTCTCTCTCTCTCTCTCTCTCTCTCTCTCTCTCTCTCGTATTTTTTAGTACAGGGTCTGCAGGTTCTACAGGGTCTCACTACAAAGATCCGACTCATAGTGATCCTCCTGTGTTCAGCCTCCCAAGAGCTGGGATTGCAGGTGCAGGCCACCAGGCCCAGGCTCAATCACCATCTCAGTGCGTGCCAGGGGCCGGCACAGCACGGCACACCGGGGATCAAACCCTGGGTGCTGCATCTGCCTAAGCAGGTGCTTTAATCCGCTGAGCTTCTTGGCTGGCCCTTTCCCTTTGTCTTTAACCGAAATGTGAATAATGAAATAACTTCACAAGGTTATTTTAATGGCATCAGTTACCACAGGAAAGAAGGTAAAACCTCTCCAGATGATGTCTTCTGCTAGCAGGAATCACAGCACATCCTCTATGTGACCTGTTGCAGAGTTCAAAAGGCACTTGCTAAGATACTGGCCTCTCCTGGATCTTCTCCCTCAACTCCTTCTTAAGGTTCCAGAAAGCATTTCCCCTCCCTTTGTTTTAGTAAGAAACATGGGATCAGTAAGGCCCTTCATTACTGTCAGCATAATCATCTCTTACTTTGGAAAATCCGCCGACAGCTGCGCATCAGGCTAGTGGTGAGCCTCACTCTGTGGTGCCACCTTGTGCAGTCCTGCAGGGGCAGCACGTCTGGGCAGCACCGCTCGGGGAGCAGCCGATTCGAACACTGCGTCCTCACCTCGGAGAACACAGCTAGGCGAGGCTTGGCGCCCAGAGGAGGGACAGGCGCTGAAGGGGTTTCCAGCTCCTCTCCAGGAGCCAGAAGGGAGGGATGCGGTAGGGGAAGTTCTGTCCCAAAAACACTGTCCACAGTTGGTAGCGCCACGCACATCTTTATGCCTGCATTGACCTGCGGTTAATACGATGTGAACCTGCGTAACTGTGATTACCCCACCTGTGGACAGACCACAGGGCAGAGGCTGAACCCCTCACCCTCATCACATGCACTCTCCCCACCAACCAGAGACCCGCAGCCTCTCCTACACAAAGCCCACGCCCAAAGCCGGGAGAGTATTTTCCTTGTTGCTTCCCCACTCCAAGGGATCTGTCTACTTGCAGTCCAGTGGAGGCTTGACTGTCTAAAGTACTGAGAGGAAATCCTCTGTCTCCAAGGATTTCATCTCCTTCTCTATGTCAGACTAAACTAGAGGAGACCAGAGCTGAATGGAGCAGCAGGATCTGGACAATCTGACCTCCTGAGAATAGAGAGAGAGATGGGGGGGGGGAGGAAGAGAGACAGACAGAGAGAGACAGAGACAGAGATAGAGACAGAGACAGAGACAGAGACAGAGACAGAGAGACAGAGACAGACACAGACACAGAAAGACTGAAGGAGTACAGTGGGAAAGAAGGAGGCAAGGAGTGATTTATGAAAAAAGATTAAAAGGTTCAGCAAGTCACTTTGCTAAAGCATGGCTAAGATTAGGGGGAAATTAAAAACTACAAAAATATTTGCATCATGAACAATGAACATCGTTCTTGCACACTGAATCTCTCTCTCTCTCTCTCTCTCTCTCTCTCTCTTTCTCTCTCTCTCTCCTCTCTCTCTCCCCTCCCTCTCTCCCTCCCTCCCCAATACACATGCATACACTACTACACCCCAATAGAGGGTTAAATATCTTTGCTCTTCTCATGAAAATAAAACCAGTATCTGAGCTAGAGGTCTAGCTGGGGTTGGGGTCAAGAGTGAATGCTGTCTGTCCTAAGCACATTCTCCAAAGGTAACATTGTTTTTTGGGGACAAGGTACGTAGTAATCACAAGAGATACAGCACTCACCTTTTCTCTAGTTTCTGTGCTTTGGTGCAATAGGGTATCGGAAAAGGCAGGAGAAGAAAGTCTGAATGATGCATTGTGTGTCATTGCTGTCTTCCCTGAGACGATGATATAGTAGGTGCCACTGTCGCTGCCATCTGCAGGCTTCAAGCTGATGTGCACGTGAGACTTACAAAATTGTATAAAGAGGGGGCTTTCAGGTCACTGTGGTGCTTGTCCAGCTTGGCCGGTGGCCTTGCCCGCTCACAGTTTCAGTGTCCTCAGAACATTCTGTCTCATTCCAAATCATTCTCCCAAGGTGCACGGACTCTCACATCAGCGGGGGAGCTTGAGTTAGGGAAGCTGTCCAAATCAGAGCACAGACTCTCTGGTGTGTCCTGAGGGTGCCAGAGAAAGCTATGGCCTATACTCCTCAAACTCTTCCATGAAATTGAAAAGGAAGCAGTCCTCCCAAAATCATTCCTGGAGGCAAGTATTATACTGATACCAAAACCAGGGAAAGATGCAACTAAGAAAGAGAACTACAGGCCTATCTCCCTCATGAACATAGATGCCAAAGTCCTCAATAAAATCCTAGCAAATAGAATACAGCAAATCATCAAGAAGATCATACACCATGACCAGGTAGGATTCATCCCAGGGATGCATGGATGGTTCAATATTTGAAAATCTATAAATGTAATACACTATATCAATAGAGAGAAAACTAAAAACCACATGATCATCTCCATTGATGCAGAAAAGGCTTTTGACAAAGTCCAACACTCATTCATGTTCAACGTCCTACAGAAAATTGGAATAGATGGCCTCTACTTCAATCTGGTAAAAGCCATTTATGAAAACCCAATAGCTAACATAATTCTAAATGGGGAAAAACTGAAATCTTTTACTCTTAGATCTGGTACAAGACAAGGATGTCCTCTATCACCACTCCTATTCAATATAGTTATGGATGAGAACAGAGATAAACCCCAAAGCCAGCAGACTCTTGAATCTAACCACACATACATTAAGCAAAATACCACCTTTCTCAACTCTTTGGCTTATCACCCATCTTGTTAGAGATTCACCTATTAAACAATAAGATTTTTATTTAGTAATAAGTAACTGAGAAAGGAGGAAAATTTTATCATTTATTTATTTATTTGTATTTTAGGGAAGGGTCTACAGGGTGATCAGGTTCTCACTACTAGATTGGACTCATGGTGATCCATCATCTCTTTACAGCCTTCCAAGAGCTGGGATGACAGGCATGTGCCACCATGCCTAGTCTCAGGAAAACTTTAAATGCACTTAAATTGTGGCCCATTACATTACAGCTCCCCAGTGCTTAGCTTAGCCAAAGTGAGTGGAAAGGACAGTGTGTCAATGCCAATACAAAGCCTTCAGAGACAGGGTGGGCTTCCGCATTCCCCTTGGGCTACTATCATCACCAAAGAACATGCTTGGTATAAGAGTGAGATACACAGCCGGTCTGGACCCAACATGTGGAGCTCAACTCAGACTGGCAGACTGGGTGACACCCAGTCACTTGCTTGTGAGAAAAACAAAAATTGTTTCCAGGCACTGAGTTTTAGAGCAATTTGTTACACAGCATGATTATGGCCAACGTAACTACTATAATTATAAAGAAAAAATGTCAAGCACACATAACTCGATTATTCAGAGATAACCATAATTGAGTATTCTGGGTGGGCTTTTATTTTCTTCTTTTTTTACTAATATGTGTGTCTGTACTATAGAAGCATGTTGTAGATATTTCCTCACTACTGGGGAGAAACACTCACAGGTTCATAGAGAAAAGGTTTATTTTTGGTTCATAGTTTGTAGAGGTCTCCATCCACAGACTGCTGGCTCTAAGACAGGATGGCATGGAGAGGGGCCTGGCAGGGAAGAAACAGTCCATGGCAGGCAGGAGGTGGCAGCAGCAAGTTTCTGAGGCAGAGGGCAGGGTGTGTACGTGCCGCCAATACCCACAATGACCCACCCCTTCCCACCAGACTTCCCCTTTAACAGCACACCCAGCTGTAACCCATCAGTGAACCAATCCAGTGATGAGCATCACACACCTGTGATCCAGCCACCTCCCAAATCCCTAAGGCTTTTTTGGGGGGAGCCAGCATCTAGCCACAAGTCATACTGATCCATGAATGTTTAGAGAAGCAGTATATACTATTCATACTGTTTTGAAACTTACTGGGTTTTTTTTCACTTGTTGAGGAATTGTATTTCCAAATCAAAATGTGTGTCTTATAACATATTTTAGCCATTTTAATTAATCAAGTCTTTTACAACACAGAGGTAGCAGTTAGTTTGTAACTGATTGATGAGGTACTATGTAATATTTAAGTCCATGTGTACATTGTGTAATGTTTAAATCAGGTTGGACATATCTGTCTCCTTAAACATTTGTCAATTCTCTATGGTAAAAGTTTCAAAACCCCTTATCCTAGCTTTCTAGATGCTCAGTGTGTCCTTATAGTCAACCCTATGCAAGATTGTACTAGGACTGCTCACTCTGTGGCAGTCCTAAAGTGCTCCCCCAAAATCTTATGTCCAATTTACCTTCCATCAGAAAGCTATCTTGGGACCCCTCCTCACCAACACCAGCCAAAGGCTTTCTATTGGTCACCAACTATTAGCACAGCTTGTCTCAGAACTTCAGCTTTCAAATCTCTAAAGCGGCCCTGAGAATTCTTACTCCACTGCATTGTAGAAGGAGAGAACTCACCACTCTCAGTAGTGGAACAACTCTCCTCCCTCTTCTTCCTCTCTTCCTCTTCTTCCTCTCCTAGTCTTCTTCCCCCTCCCCCTGGCCTCTGGCAACCATCACACTCCTCTCAGCTTCAAGGAAGACGATTTTTTTATACCCCATATATGAGTGAGATCACACCATATTTGTCTTTCTGTACTCGTTTCACTTAACAAGGATTTCCAGTTCCATCCATGTTGCCCAAAATGACAAGTGTTTCACTCTTTTTATGGTGGAATAGTCCTGCATTGTGTGCAGGTACTGTATTTTCTTTATCCACTCTTCAGTTGACAGATTTCTTGATGACTGTGAATACTGGGACACCAAACACAGAAGCACAGGTGACACTTTGATGCACTGATTTCATTTTCTTCGGGTATATTCCCAATGGTGGAATTGTGGATCATCAGGGAAGTGTAGCTTGAATTTTGTGGAAGCCTCCCTAGTGTTGTTCATGATTTTTGTATGAATGGAGCATGTATTTTCCTTATGTTAGTTGCTGAATTTGAGAAGTAGCTGACAGTACATACACCAAAATATAAGTCCTCCTTTAACACATACCTTTCCCATCTGTCACTCTGTTCCTCAGCAGCAGTAGCCTTTGGAAGTATGATGAGCCTTTCCAGGTATTTTGCTATGTATTAATACACACGTACAAATATAGCTGTAAACGTGTGTGGGATTTTAAGAGTTAATGGCAGTATAAGCTTATAATCTGCAATTTTCCCCCACTAAATTGTTTCTTTTCGAGCTTCTTTCATGTCACTTGTGAACAGTGACCTCATCATGTTGAGGTGCTGGCTAATGTACCACGATGTGGTCATGCCTGTGCTTAGAGTCTTTAAGGACTCTGCCATTAGAGGACATGTGCGCTATGCCCTACCTTTTGGAATGTTCAGTGGACGTTTTTCTCCATGCCTCTTTGACTACATATGTATGTGATTCCCCAGTACCAGTATCTTAAAGAGCAATTGATCATTTAATATATGCTGTTAAAGTGCTCCCCCACAATCCTATGTCCAATTTACCTTCTATCAATAGGCTGTCTGGGGACCCGTTCTCATCAACACCAGCCAAAGGCTATTTGTCACCAACTAATAGGGCAGCTTGTCTCAGAACTTCAGCTTTCAAATTGCTAAAATGCCCATAATAATTCTTACTGCACTACATTGTAGGAGAGAACTCAGCACTATCAGTAATGAAACAACTCTCCTTCTTATACATGTTAGCTAGCATTTCTCCATAAGAACCTTTTATTCCACCCACCCTAGCCACCCTACAGCCCTGAGCATGGTTCATATATTTCTCAAGACATCCTCCACCCTTGACCCTTCTCCAAACTAAATTCTCACTCTCTCAAGATTAATCACAGGTCCCTCCTTCAGTGTGTGATTTGCAACCACTCTTTGAACTTCCACGAATATCATTGCCGTGACTTTTATGTTACTTAGAATTCTCAGCCATCTGATAGTATTAAATACCTACTATTTATTATTCTTTCCTCTGTGTGAATAGTGTGCCAAATTCTTTTACAGACATTGTCTCAGTTACCATCTCTACACTATTATTATTTTCATTTCACAAAAGAAAACCCAAAGGTTCAAAGAGTTCAAACAATCTCCTTGAGGGCGTATACAAGTGGCGGACCAGAGACTCAAAACCACATCTCCCTGCTCCAAATCCTATGTCTTCAGCCTTTTCACGATATGATCCCCACTCCTTCATTGAGCGCTCTGGTCTGAATATTTATGATCCCACTCCCAAAATCATTTGTTGAAATTCAATTCATAATGCAATAGTTTTGAGGTGTTGGCTCCTGGGAGAGGTGATATATCTCATCCTTAAGAATGGGACAAGTGTCCTTATGAAAGAGCTCTAAGGGGGCTCATTTGCTCCTTCCACCATAAGAGGACATGACAAGAAGATAACTATCTATGAGAAAGTCACAACATCTTTTCTCAGACATCAGATGTACTGATGCCTTGATGTTGGACTTCCCAGCCTCCAGAACTGTAAGCAATGAATTTCTGTTGTTCATATGCTACTCCATGTATGGCATACTGTTATAGGAGCTCAAAGTGACCGAGACAATGAGACCAGATATTCCCAAAGTCATAGGTAGAATTCTGTTTTCTTTGTATATTCTTTACCATATAACACAATGCCCTACATATGGTGGATACTTAATTATTATGTCAATAGATGGTTTCTTCTCAGGCTCACATCGTAGGCATAAATGATTAGTCCTTCCTCCTTCCATATTGCACCCCTTGTGCTAAGCAGAGATCTAAGATTTTGTGGGATAAATACTATGTGTCCTCCAATACCACACTTATATAAACATTATAGGGGCAAAACAGGAAATAGACCACATACCTGTGGTTAACATAACTCCAATTCCATATTTGAAGGATAAAGCACAAATGACTGAAATAAATTATGATGACACAAAATTCCCCCAAACACCTACATAAAAAAAAAGATTTTAATCAAATCAAGGGTAGAAGGGCATACAATAAGTGATTATGAAGAGAAAATCTCCACAAAGCCAGGGCTCCATGAAGGGAACTTTGAAGAATGGGTGAACTTGAGCAGGTGGGTGAGGCATGGCTGGGGTGAGACTAACCTGGAACAAGGGTGTGGGGTCAGGTTCCCACCCCCTGCTCCTTTCCATGCTCAGGACTCCCTGCATGTCCCTATCGGTAAAATGGGGATAATAATAAAGTACAACACTCACACTTAACAAAATTAATAAAACAATCTAATTAGACTATGCCTGTAAAGCACTTTGAACTGCATTACAGAAGGAAACTGACTATTGAAAGCAAGGTTTTCATTAGTGGGGAAATGGGAATGCCCCCTTTCAAAATCCAGAGCAGATTGCCTCTCATAACGCGTTTCAGCCCAGGGAGCTGTGCCCTTCTGGATCCCTACATAGAGAAACACTCTATTTCCAGCTTTTAGACAAAGACTTTGGACTGGAAACTGAAATTTCATCCTGAACCTAGGAATAGTCAAACACAATGGGGCCCTACTGGCATCAGAATAAGTGAAAGATTTCAGAGACAAGAAGCAAAACAAATAATCCAGGTGATAACAGTAATTCTGAATGAGTGATTCAACTGAAACCCTGAAATGTGGCCAGTCTGGCCGTGGGCTAAGATGACCAAATCTCATACTTCAGCCCATTAGGACATGTTTGCACAAATCCATTAGGCAATGCTGGTTGTTTGAGTCCAAAAACACAGTCCACACAGTAACTGCATTGTTCCCAGCGTGGTATTAGTGAAACTTATCTTTGAGATTGGAGTATGCTTGCCCAGAAAACACATTTTGAGAAGAAATAAATTGCCAACAACCTAAGTGATGGGTTTAGGCATTATCTATCTCCCTCTTGTGGGAGAGGATGAGGTGATACTTCCTGTTGCCAAGAAAGCAAGACTAGGTCAACTGTAGATGTTAGAAGAAGGTAGATTGAGGATTAACCCAGAGAAGGAATCTGCAACAATTAGAGATGGTGAAAGTCTAGACAGACTTTGTCTTGAGCTGGTTAATACCGCAGAGCTGGAGGTGTTCAGGTTTCAGGAGAAAGACAAGAAAAGAAAAGAGAGAAATTGGACACAGATGGCTCAAGGGTTGCCCTGTAAGCATGACTGGTATCTTTTGTCTTAAGTGGAGGTGGTGCTGCTCAATGTAAAATGAACCTGGTCCCAGAAAGGGGATCTTAATTAGTTCCCATTGCAATACATTCAACAAAAATTATTCAGCATAACTCAACCACATCCCTGGCCCCCACATTTCTTGAATGAAAATTAGCAGAGTTCGGGACTTGAGGATCCTTTTTATTAAAAGAAAAAAAATTGTGTAAGAAAACAAGTATGTCGTGATTTGGAGAGAAATGTAACATCCCCTCGCCCTACACACACTGCTCCCTGCCCGCAGGATCCTGTTAATCTTAGTCTTGTAATTGTCCAAGGCACTCGGGATATTTCCTTAGCACAGACAACATGCCGTAAGAATAATGATAAAGAGATGATGATGACCAAAATGAATAGCAGCAGTGTAGCCACCACAGAGAGCTTGCTTCCTGTGCCTTCTTTTCTAACTGTGCTTATTGAAGGCCATGTAGTAAGTCTGTGCAGCTTAAACCTGGAAGTCAGCACTAAATCCAAGCATAATTCTTATGCTATCCCCTTGACACCTTAAATTTCTTTTTCTATCAAAATATTGTCTTTCTTTGCCTAACCTATTTTTTAATATTTTCTGTTGCCAGCAGTTGTTCCTGCCCTTTTTTATTACAAGTGTTCTTGGAGTCTGCTGCAGTAGCCAGAGGACCAGTAGCCAGAGGACCAGTGTTCTGTCATCTCTGTCACTGGCTCTGTTCCCCACCTCTGCTCATCATGCTTGTTTCCTTATCTGAAACACAGAAGGAAACTCTACAGTCCACATGAATTGTGAAGGCGAAGGTGGTTGTGACTATGTTGGTCCTAGTCCATCACCCAGCACAGGGGACACCCTCAGTCCACAGACCAGTCACCAAGAAGCACCCTGGGCTCTCATGTTGTATGTTTCCAAATGTGGAATTTTTCACAGGGCATTGTGTGGATGACCAGGCTGGCCACTCTGGTCCAAAACTGCAGGCTGTTTAGAACTATATGGACTTCTAGGACATCAGCTCTGGGCTAGGCAGGTAGGGCCCACCAGAAACCTGTGGCACAGTAGATTCATACCCAAGACATGTCAGAGCAGAGTCCAGTCTCCTCGGTGTTTACTGCAAAAGCTGCCAAACACGCTTGGCTAGCAAGAGTGACTGCATCTCTCTTTCCATAGCTGGATTCCAGAGCCCGTGAGAAATCAGCATGAAATGGGATTCCATGGAATCCAGTCAGGATGTTCACAGGGAATGGGGTGCTTCTGAGAGACACACGTTAATTTGAGCGCACTGAGATCTATCTCACATCTCCTGTAAGTTGATTGGAATCTCCACCACAGGACACTTCAAAGAGTTTTGATTCCACTCAGGTGTTACAAGTTGTTTCATAAACAGCAACAGGAAACACAGGGCAGTGAGCTCGATCTTTTCTCAAATAACAGGGCCATGGGATAAACCCACAGAACCTATGGATGCTTGAGTCTTTGTGGATTATAGCTGTCTCAGTTACTTTTCTCTCATTGCTGGAACAAAATACCTAATCCCCAAAATGAAGGAAGGAAAGGTTTATTGAGCTCACAGTTTGTGGAGGTTTCAGGCCATACTCAGCTGGCTCCAAGGCAAAGTACATGGCAGAGAGCGCCAGTTCACGGCAGTGGAAAACAGCAAAGAACAAAGGGAGGAGCAGCAGCTGCAGCAGCTAGCAAGCCTCTCTCCTTTCCTTCTATTGTATTCAGGCTATCCACCCCAGGGTGGGTGTAGCACTCACACCCATAATCCCATCATTGGATCATGAATTAATCACAAACTCTAGAAGCAGCCCCAATGACTGCGTGAGGCTTTGTGGGGACAACTAGACACAAACCATAACAATAGCCATGCCTTGTACTAAAGTACAAAGCACAAAGTATGCAGTTCATATAAGCAGCGATGTACATTTGTTTTGCCAGAGTTCAAATGGAGTGGGATTATTTATTGCCATATATGAACCATACAGTTTTAAAGTGTTGCATAAAGAGATGTTTTGCAAATAGGGATATTTCCAGTGGACAAAGATTGTCCCTTAAAATCTTTGTCCTTACCTAACACGTGACAGTATCTTTCCTGGTTTCCTTAGGACTGAGAGGTCCAAAAACACAAGATTCAGTTCCAAAGCCACAAAATTACATGGCCCACAGACAGGTTGGTCACTCTGCTGCTTCACATTTGATTTTGACTTGGGTTTTTTGAAGTTCTAGAGATTGAACCCAATGACATGTTTCCTCTGAGCTGTATCCCTAGTCTGTTGGTTTTTTTGTTTTTTTTTTAGGAAAGGTCTTGAAGACTTGCACAGGCTGGCCTTGAGCCAACACTATTCCTGCCTCAATCTTCCAAGTAGCTGGAGTTACAGGTGTGCACCAAGGTATCCAGATCTGTGGGGGCAGTTCTGAAGCTCCCCATGACTGGAACACACCTCAGAGGCCCATTCTATCTCAGGCCCTTGAGAGACACAGGCCTCAGGCTTTGGGCTGTTGACTTTCAGCTCTCACTGGTGTCAAATCAAGGACTGGTAAGGAGTAAGGGGTCTGGTTGCTGATACCACTCCCATTTAAAGGAAGCCCTTCTGTAAGCCAGAAACGCCTTGTGCTTAGAGGAGCCTTGTTAACCTGTACCTGTCTTTCTCTCCTCGTGTCTTCTCAAAGCCCAGCTGTGGGTACATATGAGCAGGTGCTCATCATCCATAGCACTCAGCAGTAAGAAAGTAACTGACATCTATAGATTTACAATCACATAATATTGAGCAGTCACACAAACTGAACTCAGACCAGACCAAAAAGCTCTTGTCCATGAGGATGCCAGGGATCTGCATAGCTGTTAAAACAGTTTTCTTAACCTGATTGGCTATTAGTGCTCAGAGGCATGAACAAAGAAAGGCAGAAAAGAGCAGGGTTTGAATCTTCTCCTGCTTTTTATCATCTCTGGGGAACTTGGGTCATTCTATGACCTTGGATCTACACAACAGGAATGGTAATGAGGCCCTGAAGGGTTAAATAAGGGAGTGAGTGTGTCAGGTTGTGTCCAATACTTGACTGGTAAATAAGCAATACAAGGGGTCATGTATTCCTCCATCTATTGGGAGGATGAAACAGGTATGTACTGACCTGATAAGTGATTGCTTTTTATGTAAGAAAATCAATTTATGAGGAGAAAACTCACTTTGGAACTGATGGTTTCCCTTCTGAACCAACGGAACTCTTCATCCAGGATGACAGACAGCTGAAATCCTTCTGAAATTTACATGAGGGCACCTGCAGTGCTCAGAAGATGCTGCTGTAAAGTATAAACCAAAGGCCTTAGTCAGCAGCCCCTGAGCTGTCACTTTTGTATAGATTTAGACCTCAGGTTCTTGGAGCAAAGCTCCTCTTGTCAGTGGATACAAAGAAAGGAATCAGCTCAGGATTTAGTTCTGCCTATTCTAGAGAGACAGAGGGAAAGGGGGAATGTTTGAGAGCAGCCTCCAGCTTCTTACACCGAGTAAGATCTGCACCCAACACACAGTTGTGACCCAAAAGAGGAAAGGGCTGACACCTCTGCCTGAAGGTGGAAACAATCCAGCTGTGTGCACCCCAACTGTGCTCACTCTCCAACTCACAGTGCCTCAGAGGGCTTCCGAGTGAATTCTTCTTACTCGTTGCTGTGATTTGTTCTCTTTTGTGTTTTACAACACTGGGGACTGAGCCCAGGGCCTCAAGCATGTTAGGTAAACCCTCCACCTGGAAGCTATATCCTTCACCTTTCTTTTTTTCAGTTTGAGACAGGGTCTCACTAGATCACCTGGGTGGACCTTGAACTTATAATCCTCTTGCCTCAGCCTCCTGTGTAACTGGCTCATGACTCTGATTTTTACAGAATAGAAGGCCTTGGTCCCCAGGTTTTTTGTCTGTTAAAGTGACAACAAATTGGGGCACGATTGTCTGGTGTCCTATAAAGGGTTAATAGCTTTCTTGTGGAAGAATGTGTCCATGCTGTTGGCTAGTTTTCCACCTTTTAGAGGGAGTTAAGGGAGTCAGTTGTTTTAGAAGAAAGCAGTATTCAGCATTGCACTGTCTACAGGATGAATCCTCATTTTCATTGGAAAGAAGAGAGTCCTATGTGGACCAGGGGCTCTGTAGTGTGGATGATTATTAGAATTAAACAGAGAGCTTTATTAAAATCACGATTTCTGCATTACACTCTCATCTACTCCCTGTGAATCTAAGTGATATAGGGGCAGCATTTAATCTCATTCAACTTAGATTCCACATTCCCTTTTGCCAGAAATGTTATTGGTTGATTTTATCTAATGTTCACTCTCTTTGCCCTTTTCATTCTCTATTGCAGAGGCTCAGTAACCAAACACTCACTTCTCTGCCTCCCTTGCAGCTAGGAAAACTCAGGATTTAACACTGTGAGGTGTAAGTGAAAGTCTGGTGGATTATGAAAAACTTTTTTACTATGCTGCCTGCAGGGACAGGTACCTCCCATACCCTTCTCATCTTTGTGTGCTTTGGAGGCATATTTGATTATCTAGAACTGCATCAAGTACCTTGTGCTCATGAAGCATAAAGCATGTTGTAAAAGCCCATAAAATCACAACCACTTCAAGCATGACCAAAACACTGACCAATTACAGGAAATACCTCTTTTCAAATGTATTGTGCTATGAAAAAAATGATGCTTCTATTTGTTAAAGCCGCAATAAGGTGAGTGTTCAGTTACAACTGAACACACTTCTAAGTAATATATTTTTATTGTTAGATTTTTATTTATTTTTATTCAATTTTTGAGAGGGTTGGGCAAGTTTGGATAAAAGCAACAAGAGACAGCCCCAGAAGTATGGCTGTTCACTGCTTTCTGCCTGGACAGTGTCATTTCCAGACACGGCCTGGCCCCTTTAGCTATGGGATGCTGTCTCAAACAGGGTCTCCCCAGTCCTCCTGTGAGCCCTTTGTGTTCTATTCTTTCTCTACCTTTTTGACATTTTCTTATTCTAAGTGGAAAGTTTCTTAGGGAGTATTATTGCTTGAAGTTTCAACAAAAAAGAAAGAGAGCAATTGAGTAGCAATAGAAGAAATATTAAGAACAGAGCACCACTACTCCTGGGTGACGTTTTCTTCTTGAACTGTTTGTGGAGCCCAGCTGTAGTGCTTTGAAAAAGCAGGTTGCCAAAATACACATCCTTTGGCTAGGTTTTCCCCATAAGAAAGCTGTTCGATGAGTGTGGAGTGCAACAAATCCTGGCTGAACTACTGGGGCTGCAGAGGGGACATTGCCTATTGGAGTGTTCTCCAGACACTGGAAACCATTGCTCTTTGAGAGTTTTTGAAACTTAGATGGCATAGTTGGTAGGCAATCCTGTGCCTGCTCAGATATGAGAAGCAGGGAAGTGTGAGGCTGGAACAGTGCCCTTCACTCTCATTTTGGGGAGAAATAAAGGAATTGACCAACCTTGTTCATTGTGCTCAGCTGAAAGCCAGCGATAATCATTTCCAGTTTTCTCTCTAGCTGATAAGCTCCTAGCATGAGTGCAAGACTCTGTGCTCAGGCTGCCTGCCCGGCTCCCTGGGTCTTATCTTAGGCCATCAGCAAACCTGCCTGTCTGCATTTCCTTCTGACCCCAGCAAAATCTGGCTTTCTGTAAAAGGCCAACCATTCCATCTGAGGCCCCTTTATGCTGAAATGCTTTTCCCAAACAGATGAAATCAACTGTTTTCTTTCAGAATATGCTTAATGGTTTCTTCTGAATCAGCTTTTGAACTTTGTTTTCAGCTATGAATCATATTTGGAACATGTGGGGATCTACAGGAGTTAGAAGCTAGTAATTTCCAGCTTGCATGGACCGATGCAACTCTTGGTTGTTTAGTTGGGACCTTTTGATAGGTAATCCATGACCTTAAAGGAAATGACCTTCCCATTATTAGTCCAACAATTCTCCCTAGAGTCTTTCACTGCCCTTCCAGGACCAGAGATGGAAAATGTGGGCAACCTAAAAGGCTTTTCTAGACACATTTTTACCATAATATGTGCTTCAATAACACATACAGAGTCTAAGTCAAGGGAATCCTTAACTCTCAGGATAATAAGGTGCAGATATCCTGGAGGTAGCTGCACAAACCTGGACACACATTTATTGTGTTCTTCAGGCTTTCTATTTGTATGATTGCTTTGGTTGTGCTGAATCTCAGTGTTCTCTGAATAACAGGGATAGTAAAGTTAAGAGTGTTTCTGAGCACTCATATGTGCTGGCCAGTGAATCACTGCAGGAGTCCGTTCATGTGGTTATCACTCTCCTCTTCCATGTGAGAAGTGGGAATTGGAGGTGAAGGGACACTAACTGAATCATCTAAGGCCTAAGCACCAAACCTGCCTCCAGAATCTGTGTCCTTAACTCAGGATACTGTCAAGGCTTCCTGAAGGCCTGCTGACACATACACAGGAAAGGATGCATCTCACCAGAGTGTCTGGTGTCATCCTTGTCAACCTCCAGCACACCTGAGAAATGGCACTGCTTCCTCTCCGAGCTCATCACCCAGTTGTTCCTGAGATGCAGAGCTGCCTTCCCTCACCACCCCATGTCCAGGGCAGAGCATCTGTTGATGTCACCCCCAGCCTTCATCTCTGGTAGACATCTGGCCTGCAGGGGGAGACTCAGAACAGGCAAACTTTCTGAACAGTATCTGCACCAAAGAGCCCGTGCTTTGGGTGGTATTCTTTCCAGCAATAATGATACAGCAGAAGTAACGGAAACAGCAGCAGGAGAAATGGATGAGCAACACAGGAAGAGCAGTCAGGGTAGCAGTAGAAGAAATGTGGCCAACCTAATGGCTGTGCTTCTCTCTTCTCCATCAAGCGCTGAACACACACCTACATATCAGTATGTCTTCTACGTATGTGCTTATTTTCTAGGTTCTGGAAGCAAACTGGGAAAAGTTTAAAGCAGTATTCAAGAGTGACATCTGCAGTTACAGGGTTGGGTTGTTTTCTTCAGCACTTATTGCTAACACCCTGACACCACTGTGCCCTTTGGTCATGGAGTCCCTCCCCAGGCAGCAGCTCCTCCTTTCTCGCTCCGCTCCTCTCCACCTCCACTCCTCGAGGATCCACTTGAATGAGAAGTGCAAACTGAACTGTTGCGGCATTGACCCAGTGCTGTCAAAAATTATTTCTCTTTGCTTCCGAAAAAGTTATGTTTTATTGGATAAAATAAAGAAGCTGATGCCGAAGGCGTTGAGTGACTTGCCCTGTGTTACTGCAGTGGTACCTGGTGGAGTTGGGCCTCCACAAAGCCCTTCGCATCAAACTCATCAGAAATGCAACAAGACAAGTGTGGGCCGATGGGGCCCTGCTGCTTCCGCTCCTGCAGAGCCTGAGATGCTCTCTCCCCCATTCTGAGAGCCCTGTGCCTCCTCGGTTCTTTCCTTCGCCTCTGATGCTTACAACGTTGGGAAAACACTGTGCAGTGGAAACAGTGCAGGCTGGAGGCCTGAAAGACTGTAAGTTTGACTCAGGTAAGTTTCTCAGTAGCAACTTCAGGGTCTGTGACAGGAAGGCACTTTCCTGGTGCTTTAGGAGGACTGAAGCAGACAGTGATGAGGAAAGACATTGTCCAGAGTCCAATATGCAACAAACACTAACACTCGCCCAGTGTGTGGGTCTTGAGTTATTTACCTCCTTTGCCTTTGCTGCAGCCACCTTGTTAGCAAGAAAACACAAATGCAGAGTCCCTTGCTCCTTTTGTGTCCTCTATGTCAGTATTCCTTGACTGTCACGCCATGAAGTCAAGGGATGGAAGGCCAGCAAGAAAATGGGGAGATGGTGCAGAACAGAAAGAGTGGTTCCGAAGTCCAGAAGCTGCCACTACTTTCCTGATTGGGTTTCACCACTAGAGAGGTGGGATAAGTAAGCAGCTTCAGGTTCCACCTCGGTCAAGGAGACAATAGTATCTATCTCCAGGGGTGTCCAGAGGATCAAATGTCGTGTTCTAGGCATGATGACACAGCACAGAGCAGAACTACCCATGGTGAGTGCTCACTAAATCTCCCCTGCCATTGTTGTTATTCAGGGTCAAATACTGAAATTTATAAATAACTTTAAAAAATCAGGCTTAAAAATTGGTCAGGAAATGGCCATGACTCATTCACATGGCTGACACTGACAAAGGATCTACAAACTGCATACAGGGTTTCAGGGTAATCCTGAGGGGATTTGACTGAAATCAGATACAAAAGTTACATTTCTTGTTATATAGGTCTTGTTCTATCTTGGTCTTAACCATCTAGCAGAAAAGTATAAAAATGAAGTATGAAAAGTAAAGCCATATTAATATGCTGAGCTGTAAAAGGCTCAAGTCAACAACTTCTGACATTGGCAGTCCTGCAGATAACCCACTACTATTATGGCCTACTGGACTAAATTGAATTATTTTGCTGAATTCACACACCTACAATATTTAAATAGCAATGGAGTACCCATTTCTAACAAAAGTAAACAAAAAGGGGATACAAATGAAGGACCATTTTGTATCTGTATATATAAAATAATTAGGATAGATATATAGCTACTTTCTCTTAATTCAATGAGAAGAAAGATTTGTACTAACAGTGTTTGGACAGGATATCATGTCTGCATCTTGTACTATGAATTACCACTACGAAGACAACAATATGCAATGTATTAATTATTGAAACTGTCCCACTAATCGGTTTTGAAACTGTCTCATTGCTATTTGTTTCTCAATAAAATTAATTTTTAAAAAATCAGGCTTCAAACTTATTCCATTAGAAGATGTCTTCTCTTTACATTCTGAAATGTCCCCTGAGTGGAAGAGAAAGGAGTAGAGTTATCAGGATGAGCCAAGAAATCCTAAGAACACCCATGGCATGTGAAAGATGCAGGGTTCTGGTGTCCTGACCCGAATACCTCAATAGCTCATACTTGTATGTATTTATGCTGCTCCAAGCTAGTACTAACTAAGCACTTACACATACCAGCTCATCCCATACCCACACCAGTTCACGAGGCAAACGCTGGTGTTTTCATCACTTCTTTTCCCCATAATTTTATTGAGAAACAAATAGCAATGAGACAGTTTCAAATAAAATTGGTAGGACAGTTTCAATAATTAACACATTACATACTCTCTTCCTAGTGGTTATTTGCTGTACAAGATGCAGACATGATATCTTATTTAAAAACACTATTAGAACAAACCCCTCTATTCATTAAGAGAATGTAACTATATATCTATCCTAACCATTTTGAATACACAGATACAAAATGGACATTCATCTGTATCCCCTTTTTTGTTTA
>NW_004524753.1:1504534-1544278 GCF_000260255.1 Octodon degus | reverse complement strand
GAAAACAGCACAGAAAGGCTCAGTGGCCGGCTCAATATAGTTGCGCCTGCCTGTAAGCCTCTACTGGCCTGTAGGTTGTAGAGAATGTATTTGTGTCAGAGGGGGATTTTCCTGCTGATCTTGAAGAAGTAAAGTCCCACACTGTGAGAGGGCCTGAGAGGTAGAAGACAGACTTCGGATGTTGAAAACAGCCCCCAGCAAACCAGTGAGCAGCGAAGCAGTGACCTCAGCCTCTCAGCTAAAAGAACCTTGAGCACTGCTAACTTGTGTAGATTAAAAGAGGATCCCTAGCACCAGGAGAGCCATTCATACCTGATGGCATTTTTTGAGACCCTGGGGCAGGATCCAGTTGATTTCTGTCCAGGTTCCCAGTCCATACAAACTATGATGTAATGAATATGTGCTGTGTTTGTGATGATTTGAATATTGCAATAGAAAACAAGAGTGCACTGTTTTTGTTCTTCTTCAGGGATAAGTTAGACTTAAAAGACTAGAAGATACCAGAGGGATTAAAATTAAATCTACTAATCTAACTGCTGAATAAAAGGGTGTCTTGCAGGCATTCAGTTAAAAATATGAATGAAAAAATTCAGACAGATTCTTTGTCTAAGCTCACAGCTATACCAATAGAGAAAGATTTCTTTCTTTCCTTTAGAGTTAATTTTTTCCCCAACTGGACATTTGTTCTTCTTTTGCAAGTTCATAAACTCAAAAGAGCAGAGGGCATCTCCCGAGTTTATCTCATCCATTCACCTGGCTCCATGAAAGGCCCTTGCCTAAATCAAATTTAATGAAGAGGTGACTGCTCTTACATAAACTTCTCCCTTGACGTTCCAGTGACTTAAAACCTTCCACCAGAAATTCTTTGTGTCCACACAAAATTCTCCTCCCTAAGCCTACCTTCCTTTGGGCCATTCTCAGAGGGGATGGGACGGCGGCTGTCTGTGTAGAATGCACAGTAACACTTCATATATTTGAAGACAGATAAATCCCTCTTAATGCTTGTCTTCCTGAAGCCAAAATCCCCTCACTTCCACCCCATCCCTCCAGTTCCCTGACGGCTCTTGTGATGGCTCTGCTACCCGTGTCTTCAGCCTTTACTAGAGTGTGTGAAACCCTAGACAACTGAAGCAACAAGTCTCCATCAGGAGATCCTCTATGACCACAGCACAGTAGAAGTGGGTCCTATGGGACCACATGGTGTAAAAAAGATTAGGAACTAGAAACAGGAAAGCATTAAGAAGGCAAGAGCTGGTGAAAATTCCTCTTAGGGAATTAAGCAGGCACGGGCAGATAAAAGTAGGAATTACTGTAGAAAAGGAAGCTTATCATGAGTGTTCTAAGGAAACATAGGGGTGCAAGAAGAACATGAGCTAATTAGTTTTGATCAGTGGTGCTCAAAAGTGTTTCTAGGGTCATTAATACCAGCATCTCTAGTGTATCAGTTTCCTGGGCTGCAGGAACAAAGTACTACAATCCGGTGGTTTGAAACAATAAGAATTTTATTCTCACACTAGGCCTGAGGGTAGAAGTCTGAAATCCAAGTGACAGTAAGGCCATGCTCTCTCTGAGCTCACCAAGAAAGGACCTGGTCTATTCTTTTCTCTTAGTTCATGGTACTGCTAGAAGTCAAAGGCATTCTTCAGTTTGTAGACTCATCATTCCTGTTGCTGCCTCTGTTACTATATTTGTTATAGTTTGTATCTAGATGTTCCCCCAAGGCCTCATGTGTCTATAGGTGGGCTTTTCAGAGCTAGCTGACTGTGGACTGAAACCTCCACAAACTATGAGCTAAAATAAACCTTTCCTCCTTTACCTTGTAGGAGTCAGGAATTTTTGTCCCAGCAACCAGAAAAATAGGGGGCCGGGGAGATGGTTCAGTAGGATAAGCGCTTGCTTGACTGGCAAATGCAAGGATCTGAGTTCAATCCCCGGTTCCGAAAAAAAAAAAAGAAAGAAAGAAAGAAAGAAAGAAAGAAAAAAAAGAAAAGAAAACCAGAAAAATAGCACAGACAGTCTTCTTGTGTCTCTGTTTTTTGGGTGTCTTCTCCTAGTCTCATAAGGACATTACTCAAATTGAAATTAAGGGACAATCCTAATCAAGTATGACTTTTTATCTACTTATTCTTATTTTGAGACCACAAGAAGGACATTAATTTGGGGGCTGTGACACTAATATTTTTCCTGAAATCTATATGTTGAAGGACTAACAAACCTCCAAGGTTATGGTAGTAAGAAGTGAGGCCTTTGGGAGTTCAATAGACTGTGAGGGCTCCATGCCCTTATAAAAGGGATCCCAGAGAGATCTCTTATTCCTTTGCCAGCGAGCAGCTAGCTGTTTATGATGTGGTGGCTGTCAATAAATAGGGTCTTGATCTTTGACCCTTCAACCTCCAGAACTACCAGTATGATAAATGACTATTGTTTGTAAACCAACTGATATAGGGGTATTTTGTTTTAGCAGCTAGAATGGACCAAGATGAAGGGATACTATCCAACCCAGTATCCCTGGGAATAACTTCTAGCTATAAACTCTTGGTCCTGCCTAAGACCTATTCACTCAGAAGCTCTTGAAGAGATGGCTAGAATGCCATTTTTTTAAGAAGCCCAGGGGATGCAGATGCTTGGAAGTTTTCAGAACCTTTGATTTCAGTGCAATGGAGGGACTCACTAAAGGGCCCTGAAGTGTCCTGACCCAGAGAAACAGGAATATCTCCAGCAACACTCAAAGCTTCTGGATCAAGCTCTAGGCCTCTTCATGCAGAATTGGATTGAAGAATGCATTTGGGTGGGAAAACACTGCTTTGCTATGAATAGGTTTTGAGGCTGCCCTGAGCTTGTAAATCAGGGCCAGAGATGTGGCTGTTTTCTGTCATCCTCCTCTCAGGAACAGTCTGAGAAAAGCTCTCCATAGAAAGATGCTGACTTTAGACCACAGTTCATAAAGGATCCTCCCAGCATGCCAGGAGCACTTGTCCCTGGTCTGCGATATCACAGATGATCCCCAGGGAAGTCACCCGCAGAATCCACGCAAAGCTCCAAGGTCTGGCAGAGTCAGAGATCCATGTGGAAGTGGTAAAGTTAAGAATCAAGACAGTCAAGGAGGAAAACACACAGACCCACCAGAGGGAGAGAAGCCATTCTCAGAGGAGACTTCCCCGCTTCCCCTTCACTGAGCAGATGCACCTGCCTGGGATGCTCAGAGCAGCGCCTGAATTTTAGCCCTGTCAGCAGAACTCCCTGGCTGTCTGGGAAGCTTCATGTTCTGTCCCTTTGGGCTTGCTGAGTTTTTATTTTAGAGTGTGGCCTAGACACTCTGACTGTCCCTCAAGGCACACTGAGTGAAGGGACTTGAAAAGAAAGATAGCATTCAAAATAACACTCAAAACTGCCCCTTGCAAGGCCAGTGAGATAGCTCAGTGGGCTAAAGTGCCTGCTTAGGCAAGCTTAGGCCAGTGCACAGGGACTGTAGTTAGATCTCCAGTACCACAGGCCATGCCAGCCCTGCCCCCAGGGTGGGCTGAACCAGCCACAAAAAAAATTTAAAAAATAACCTTGCACAGTGACAGAGAATAATCGTACTGAAAACAAGTGGCAGTGTGTCCTTTGGGGACCCTTGCTTCGGCCCAAGCCTGGGTTTAATTTCTTCTGAAAGGAATTATTACACAGAAGTGCCGGCTCCCGCACAGGCTGCAGGCTCAGTTTCCCAGACAATGTTCTGACTTTGGACCCATGTCTCTCAGCACGACATATGTCCATGAGCTTGGGAGAGTACAATAGCCACTTAGTGGCTTGTTAGAGGCCTGGATATATTAAGAAAGGCAGTGCTTTTTATTTTTTAAATTCAGTCTCTTTCTGACTCAAACATGCCTTGAGGAATAATACTACTTGCTACCTTGATTTCTATGTGGGTTTATTCATCTTAAAAGCTTCTTAAGAAAGAAAGTGGGCCATTTAAGTCTTGATCAGGTTCTGCGCCCGTGCTGTCCTCTGCTTTAAATGTGGCGGATGCACTTATGAAGCGTGTTCTGTATCTAAATAGCATAGGTGCCACCAGAGCACTGAGCATCTGCAGCTAAGCTTTGTGGGAGCTCTTCTGGGCCCCTCCAGAGATTAGGAGAGGAACTATGACCAGACCTCGTATCCATGAGACCTGTCCTGTCTCTACATGCCATCCTAGGGTTACCTTGCTCACATCTTTTCACAAAAGAAACCCTTCCTCTCCCACCCTCTCCTACCCACCCACCCCACCCCCAACTCATTTCTCTTCTCTCCCCTCTTTCTGTTAATCCCTAACCATAAAAGAGGGAGTCATCTGTGTTCTTCTCTGCCCCCTTGACCACCACTCATGGACGACACCATTTCAAACTAATAGATACACTTTCCATTGCCCACACCTGGGAACTCAGAGGGGAAGGGTGAGGTCTCTCTCTCTCATAACCCACAGGGGGAAAGCAGCACTCCTGGAGCCCCCAGAGGAAACCAGGCCCCATGAGAGAAATGTTGATTTGAAGCCCTTCTGGGGAAAGGCTTGCTTTGCTGTCTCTTGATAATATTTCAAGCACTGATGCCTGTCTCAGCCCATTCTAGGCAGTACCTCCAAGCAGGCCCATATTGTGTACCTTAAAACATAGGACATAGATATCCCACTTAGAAGATTCACTGGATTTCATGAGTTTTGAAATGTCTGGGAAATCTATTGGAAGGTTAGACATCAATGACCAGGATCAAAGCCAAACAGAACGGGGAGAAATAAAAGTCCCCCAAAGCAGAGTGCAGCATTTCCTTATGACAATATCCACAGAAAATTCAATCCAATCAGGGAAGGGGATGGCAAGCCAATCTGGAAGTGGAGCCGCATCGTGTTGTGTCTGTGTTCTAGTCAGCTTCATTAATGAGCAGATGTATTTATATGCCATTAAAGTATGATGTATCAAGTGTTACACAAACAAAATATGAAGCACCTGAAATCTCTGTAGTAGCAATGCCAAAAATACCCGCGACACTGTCAACAGTAAGAAGTTGGAAGCACCTCTAAACTGTCATGATAAAGATAAAGGGCTCAGCCCCAGCTACTGCACACAGCTTGATGAATCTTCGTAATTAGAATATTTGAAATACAACACATAATTTCCAAAGAAGACAATATTATATAATGAGATATATATATATATATATATATATATATATATATAGTTTCTTTGTTTTTGTTTTTAAAGATCCTTCTTGAGTCTCCTGCCGTGCTTGCTTCTCTTGTATCTAATGATTTAATGTCTCTTTCTTGTTCCAGTTTCTTTGGAAAACTTTTTTACTGTTTTTTTTTTTTTTATGAGCTTGTCTCTCTTGCTCACGTTTCCTGTCACGGAGTAGGAGGATACTTTTTATTTCGTAATAAGGTTGCTTAAATCGCTTCCTCAATCTCTTTGGAGAACAGGGTCTCAATTAAAACATTTCATGGCTCTTCCACTGTCTTTCTTCTGTTGCTCACCGCTTGGGGGATGGGGAGAAATGGAAACTGACGTCCTAGGTGCTGGCTGGCAAAGAGCACGCACGCCTGAGGAGATTAAGAACAAATGGGGGAGGGTCCCCTTCGACAGCCACATGCCCTCTTCCCCTCCTCTCCCACGGGACATACAGGAAGCTTGAGGCTGCCCCATGGCATGGGTCCGCCCACACTCCTTGGCAGGCCCCACCTCTCTGCTTCCGGGACCCCTGTGGTGTGGGCCAGGCAGTTAGAGTAGCCACTTTTATCCCTCTTGAAAATATTTATGGCTACATGTTGGAAATTGCCCTGGGAAGTAGCCCTATAAATTTCCCTCCTCATGACCTCTTCTTCTCCCTATCTTGAAAGTCAAGACATATCAATCCTAGAGTGTAAAAAGGGAGGAAGAACCTTCAAGGGTGAAATTTGATAGCAATTCCTTATCTTACTGGCAACACTCAGTATCTTACAAGAACCACTTTGGTCTGGGTGAATGATCACAGGCTGGGAAAACACAGACTCCCAGGGAGGTGCGAAGCCTGAGCCGGAGCCGCTTCCAGATACTTCTGTGCCTCGGATTGCAGGACTCTGCATTCTGCAGGCTGCTGTGTACAGCCAGCCAACCTCTCTAAAACCCACTCTGGGGTGAGCAGAGCTCATCTGGGAACACAGGGGCACTGGGCCCAGCTGGGGCTTTGTTGAAAGACAGCTGCAAGGCCTCCTTTACCATGTATATGAGTATTAGGAGACTCCCTCTCATTGTCCCCAAGCCTGTACTGTGTCATGTAGGGTGGCAGACTTAGGACCTAGCCGTATCCTCAGAATGGTCTCCAACATAGAGTGCCAAAGAATTCTCACCCACTGCAATGCAGGAAGATTTCCAGGCTCCGGCTGAAGGGGTCACCCTGCCCATGTCGGACCTTCTGGCTCCGCTTCTTACTACTTGTGAGGTAAGAAAGTCCCTTAGGCAATCTGTAAAATAGAAAACAGTGTCTACACTCATAAGAACTAAATCAGACAGTGTGCAGAGATCTCTTCCACAGCATTAAGCAGAGTAGGCCCCAGAAGAGGCAGCTGTCATTGTTATGAAGGTGGATGATGGCTTCTTACCTTCACAGACAGGACAAGATTTCAGTCTGCCCGCAGGCCATGCACAGCCACCCCCAGAGTTGTGGGACAAATACTGAGCCATTAGGAACTGTAGCCTGCCCCAGCCCAGAATGGTGGAAAGCCTCCCCATCGCTGGTCTCTTAAAAGTATTTGTGTCACAAAGTAGCTGACATGCACATAAATTTCAGCTTTGGATCTGAATTCCAGGGACACAGGAGCAGCTACGCACTACCAGTGCTGTCATCTTGTTGCCTGGCAGTGAGCGGTACTTCACAGAAGTGTGCCCTCCAGCGCTGCATGTGGTCCCTAGCTTTCCCTCTTCCTTTGTTTCCTTGTTCAGCTCCCCAGCTACCCTTTGCTAAGCAACTTTTCTCTCCCAGTCTTTTCCTACACAATGTTTCCTTCTGTCTTGGAGCTAAGCAACCATGGACTAGATCCCCTGAAGCCAGAGCCAAGTTAAACAGTTTCTCCTTGACATTGTGGGTACTGGATATTCAGCCCCACCATCAAGAAACCTGACTAGCAGGAGACCTAATTGGATTCCTTCCAGGATTGTAATGGGTTCTGACTTTGACACAATAAAACTGCAATTTACATTTTCCTAGTTCTCCAAGATATAAAATCAGAGCTCATAACTATTTTCTTGATTCTGAAGAAATTTCAAAACATGATGAAAGTCAGACAATATTTTCCAAATTTCTGAGGCTTAGAAGTGCTTCCCACTGTCTCCAAGACCAGCTGGGTGGAGCTCTGCTCAGACTCTGCTCTTGAGTCTTCTCAGACAGTTGCCTTAAACAGCTTCCCTGGAAGTTCTTTTCCACCAGGCTGCCTGCAGAAGTTTTCAAGCGTGTGCTGGAGAAGAGGATCTGTACCCACTAGGAGGAATCTGAGCATTATATACTTTGCTTCATTCTCCCCTCCAAGTTGTCGTGCCTCACTGGAAGGGCCAGTGCTGTGCACTCCCATATGCAACTTAAAAGATTTCACTCTGAGCATTCCTTCATGCCAACTGCTGTGGCCACCAGGTACATGGCCAATGGTTCTCCAGACCACATTGAACCTACTCGTGTATCTCTTCATTCACCCCCAGATCTAAAAGTGGTGGCAATATTCTCCATCTCACTGCAAGCCTGAGATAGGATTTCTCATGGATGAACAGACAGGAAAGCCAGGGAGTTTAATAATCTGAAGTTTCTCATCTCCCAAGGCAAAAGCATGTCTTGAGTACAGTGGGGTCCCACTGCAAAAAGAGACTCTTAGGGAACTTAGCCCTATTTTTCCCAAGCTTAAAGCCTCTCAACCCATTGGGCTCTGATTGGTTGTAAATAAATTTAGACAAATAAATTCCAGGAGATTTTTTAACCATAATTTCCCACCCCCACCCACCACCAGAAATGAAACATCTCTCTGGGAACCGGTCCTGTTTTGCATACCATGTGGTTACTAACACCATTTCAGTGGAATAACACTGAAAGACTCTCCTTCCTATTCTAAAGTCCTTGAGCCTATAATTAAATCATGTATGATCAAGGAACATTACTCATATTACCACTGAAATATACAATCTCTATATTTCTAGACAGAGTAATCATCAATTACCAACAAAGCAATGCCCTTAAGCGATTGGGACAATCGTTTCCATCTTAGAAATTGGGTTTGGCTTTGTATAACTCACTTAAAGGACAATGACTGCTTTTCAAGGGCTAGCGTAATACTGATGTTGTCTTCACTGAAGTCTCAGTGTGTCCTGTAGACACGTGAGTACTTGCCAGTTCCAAATAGGGAAATTTTGCATAGAAACAACTATAAATTTCAGATAAATTCTTAATAAAGACTTCGACACTGCCTTTGACATTCTACTTTTCCTGAATAAGCCTTTACATGTAAAACTTCATTGCTTATTATTCTGAAGAAATTTCCAGTTCTTTTTCCTATGCCTCCGCTACCTCACTTTACTAGCAGTAAAAAGACATGCTTTCTGTCTTTGTGCTTTCTTGTCATGCAGGTGTCGCTTTAGAGACGGCAAGGATGAAATTGTAACGATTGCAGGTAAAAAGGACAAGAAAATTGTCTCAGCATTTTGTGGCTCTCTGGTTGAAGAATCAGACACCTTGGGTTTAAAGGGCTATTGGACATTTCTGGCTTATCACTCATGTCACTTGCAAAATTGCAGTCCCTTTTGTCTCTCAAGAATGGCTGATAAGGGATCAGAGTCATTTCAGCGGCCTCAGAGTGAAAGTGAAAGGAAGATGAATTGATTCACCTTGTGTGAGTTATTCAGTCCTGGAAATCACAGAACTTTACACTTTGCAGTTTTCTTGGTTATGGATAAGACATAAACCTTCTATGGAGGGTTCAGTTTGAAGCTGTTGAAGAGCTACTGGAGTTCTGGACATGACAGCCCTGCATCCTAATGGTCTGGACCCATCCCAATAGAATCACCTTGTTCATTTCCTTCTACTTCAACAGATGACAATGACCAGAGAAACAAAATGCTCATTGTCCTGATAAGAAATAACCCCCGGGCTCTTGGGTTGAACTACATAAAACTACCAATAGTCAATGGTTTTGACTTATAAAAATAGTACTTGTATGGCTCAACTTAAAACCTGAGATATTCATTGGGAGAGGCGAACGCTCAGCTCAAAACCAGTGAATCCAGCATGCAAGCTCCGTAGCAGCAGGCTAGAAGCCCCTCCCTGGTTGGCTCCATTCTGCATGAGCTGTGTGAATGCAGACAAGTTTGTCAACTGCTACATCCTGGCTTCCACATTTGCAAACTGGAGATGATAGCAACACCTCCTTCATAGCATTGTTTTTTTATCAATATCTTCCTTAGAAGCAGTTAAAAATTCTTTTACTGCAGTGTGTTTTTCAGATTGGGTTTCCTGCTTATGTTTCTGTAGCTGCTTCTTTACTTCATCTGCTACGAGTTCTGAGAGTTCTTTTTTAATTTCAGAAAAGAATTGCGCTCTGATTTCTTCTATATCTTTCTGCTGCTGCTTATTTACTATTGACGCTCTTGATTCATGCATTTGAGCCGAGCTAGTGTCCTCTGCGTTTGTTCTGGGTGGGCACTGGGTTTCTTCCATATGTTTCTGCATTTGATTCTTTAGTGCAGATGTTATTAATTCAGGGATTTCTTTTTTCATTTCCAATCTGAGGTCTTCTATATCTTTCTGCAGCTGTTTTATTTCAGAAGCGGTTGATTCATTGCTTTCAGCTGTGTGATTTCCAATTTGTTCTGTGTTAGTGTCCTCTGCACTTGTTACGGGTGGGCTTGGGTTCTGAGGTTGCATTTTGTTCCTTCTCGTCAGTTTGTGTAGCACTGTCTTCTGCCCTTTGTTGTAGATCTTTGCTGTAGTTATAACCTTCACATGTACTGAAGTTCAGGTGGAGCTCTACAGATTTTGGAGTTATCCAGCTGCGTCTGGCTTAGGTATGGCTGCTGTGCTCAGCTCCTTCCCGCTGCGGACCTGGGCTAGGATTGGGTCTGGGGGTTCCTGGAACTCGGCAGAAATTCCTACTCGGTGGGAGGGGTGGGGCAGGTAAGGTGAAGTGCTGGGGAGCGGCCCGAGGGGGTGGGAGAGGGTCTTGCCTATGCTGTGCCTGGGCTGGGACTGGTCCCGCCAGCGCAGGGTAGCAGGAAGCTCTCCACACACTCACCGGACCTGGGCTAGGACTGGGTCTGGGGGTTCCCGGAAGTCCGCAGAAATTCCTACTCCTCCTTTATAGCATTGTCATGAGGATTCAGTGAGTTGATACACAGAAATTGTGAAACGGCATCTGGCTTTTGGCACACAGAAGCTACTCTTCTTGTTGTTGTTTCTGTTGTTCTTTCTGTGCATATGCCATGGGCCCAACTTGTCAATGCTCTGGTGCTTCCTTCGTTCCCGTATGAGGCTCATTCTTACAACCTGTATCAAGAGCTGCACTCCCAAAGTGCCAACATTCTGGGGATTATTAAAATTGGAGTAATAATTCAATTACATTTCATTGCCCTGGGAAAATGTTTTCGTTTGTGAGCTTACCAACAGAGGCTCTGTAGTCACCGATTCTCAAAGCCAATTAGAATCAGTGAATTACCCAAAGACATAAAATTAATGAAATTTTCTGACATAATTGTTTTCTAGGGTAGCTAGAGAGGCATGGATCCAAATACAATGACTAGTTCCGTGTGCTTCTCAAGCCCAAAGGAAATGCCTCGTTTGTTCATTTTCCTCCACTTTTTATAGAGGAATTATTCCATGTGTTTGTTAAATTCTGGTTTCAGGATTATCAGCAGCATCTAAGACAGTCATTTTTCCATCCCTTCTTCTTTGGGCAAAATTGTATCAAAACCTTCCCAGCCCAGATGGTCTCCCCCTTCAGTCTATTGACATGATTTTAAATCCTTGCAGTGACATCTGTGGGGCTGTCCACTCATCACTGAATGTAGGCAGCCACTTCCTTGGTCTTTGGATCTTTATTTCTGCAGGCTCCATGTCACGTAAAACTTTTACTAAATAAATATGCATATATTCTCCTGTTAATCTATATTTATCAGTTTAGTGTTCAGGTCCATCCAGGAAACCTAAAGGTGACAAGGACTTCGGTCTTTTCCCTAATGACAAGTTCCTTTCACCACTGAAGTGTTATCCTGAGCTCCCTGCCTGTGCTTCTCTTTGAGCTCTGCAGTAACACTCTGGGTTAAGATGTACCAGTCCTATCCTGTGGACAAGGACACTGAAGTTCAAAGACTTTGGGTAACTTGCCCAGGGTCATACAGCTAATACATAATGTAATGAAACCAGAACTAAAACCAGGCATCCACCTCCTTTGCAAAACCATTTCATTTTTACAATGCCCATGTTTTAGGGCTCCCAGGAGCACATTGCTTTGGGCCCCCTCACAGCACGCATCATGCAGAACCCACCAAAGCACCTTCTCGAGCCTCAGTTGCATCCCTCCAAGCTTTCTTCCTAAGTACTCCTTTTTTGTGTGTAAGTAGCATCTCTGAGGTTAGCTGGACCTTACTTGTGAATTCAACAGCTGCCCTGTCCATTTCTGGCTTTCACCTCATCTTATTATTCTAGTCATGATATAATCCATGACTACTGTGTACTAAACAAAAGCAAGAGGTATTAGTTTTGGAAGCTATCACAGGTATGAAATGAATTCAGAAAATTTGGCTCTTGGCCTGCTGAAACTTGAGGAAGCAAGCGCGCGCATGTTGTTGGTCAAGTTTAGGGATTTTTCTAAAGATGTGTGGCTCCTTTAGCTTTTGTTCCACATTCTTCGAGAGCTTGGCTGGATGTTTGATGTGTGGAATTAAGTTTAACTTCCCAGCCCTGGTAACATCCCAGGGTTGTTAAATGCACCAAGGTACTCGGTAATTCATCTTACTCCAAATTGTCACAGCTCGGTAGGCACGCATTCATTATCATAGAAATCACCTCAGTGTTTAACAAACATATCTGGCATGTTCTCAGCCTTCACATTTTCCATTTTCACCTTGCCTGTCACAAAATATGCTGTGTGTATACAAATAAGCAATCCATGAAGAGATGACTTTTCACAGCCTCTCAGGAAAGATAGTCCAGGTTGACACGGTTCACTTAGAATAGAGGTTTTTCATTCCTCAAGGGCTCTGGGCTTCGGTAGCTGGGACCAACAGCCAGGTGTATTCCCCTTCTGTTAGAGACCCAGGTCAGGGTTCATGCTCTTCACAGAGGCGTCCCCAAGACCTAACGCTCTGCTTCTCATTCCCTCAGAGTGTCCACATACCCTTGGTGCAAGCTCACTTTCCTGTGTTTATTGAGAATGGTTGCTGTTTTACGGGTTGCTAGGTCTTGAGAACAAAGCCCCTTCTGTTAGAATGTGGGGATTTGCTGTCGTGTCATCTATACTGTTGTTGTGTTGTGTTGTTTCTTCCCCACTATTTTGTTTCTCATAATGTTGCGCTCTCTGTTAATGATAAGTACACATCATTTGAGGTACCAGGATATCAGATTAGGATGCAAATCTCTTATAAAGACCCAACAGACAGAAAGTCTGCTCTGTCCTCACCCATAGGAGAGTGTCCTAAGGAACGTGAAAAAAATACAGGCGGCTCCCTTCTGTTAGGCTACCTACAGCTGACCTGTGGAGTTAAGCTTTCGTAGTAGGTGAAATGATAGCAGGATGAGTTAGTATAGCAGACTTTTTGGTGTTCTTAGGTGTATAACTTCATTGAGCTTCTCCCAGACTACAGTGGGAGACACAAACCCACATGAGCTAGTCCTCTAGGCATACATGGATCAGTAATACTGAATGTTTTAGAACGTCTAAAAGATGTTCAACTTGTTTGTCAAGAAATTTGTAAAAATAGGGCATATCACCAATATCCACATTGCTGGCTCCTCTTGAAGAGTCAAGTATGTTTCTTTTCTTAGAAAACACAGGCACTGCTGGGCCCAGAGTCCTGTTCCAAAGATTCATTTAAGTAGGGTATGAAGCCCCCAGATTTCCACAGTTCTCTTCATTTTCTGGCTTTCTGTCTGACACGGAGGCAGGGAGTCAGCTAGCATTCATCATCTTTCCCTATATTTTCTAGGTTATGGTTTTTCTTTTCAAAATATGGGAAAGACAAATAGACTAAGGTTACCTGTCTATCAAAAAGTACTGGGAGGGGGGCCTGGCCCTAGCTCAGGCCTTTAAGTGGCTGCTTCCACAAAGCTGTCAGCCTCAGGTTGCTGGAGTTCGAACCTCACAACTCTCCCACTGGCCAAAAGTGCCCTGAAGGCATTCGAGGAACAAAAAAAAAAAGGAAGGAGGAGGAGGAGGAAGGAAGGAAGGAAGGAAGGAAGGAGTGGTCTAAAGCACCTACTTAGAACAAGCTTAGCAAAGCACAGGGACCGTGGTTCAGTCCCCCAGCACCACATGCCAGTCAGCCCCGCCCCCTGGTGGGCTGAGCTGACCCCCCCACATAAAAAAAAAAAAAAATACTGGGAGGGAGTAGATATTTCTAATGGAAAGGAAGCTGTGTGTATTTAAAAGGGGAAACATGTCAAAGTAAAAGATCTAGTTTAATGTTCCATTATGAACTAATCCATGGGAGGAACTGTGATCTCTGTACGGTCGTGGGAGCTTTCAGCTGCTGGAATAGAAAATCCCCAAACCTTGGCTTCCTTGAGAAGGTGAGACACAGGCTCCTTGTGTCGCTCTGTTTTCTCTTTTGGAGATATTTATGCTTGTGGTTGAAGAGCCTCTTGCACATTGTACATAGCACAGGCAGCAAGAAGGGAAGGATCAAAAGGTAGCCCTTCCCTCAGGCCTCTACCTGGGCCTCATGGACCAGCATGCTCAGCATGGTCTCCTCTCAGTAGCAAGAAAACTCACAAATCAAGCTCCAGCCACGTGGCATGAGAAGGATAAGGGAGAAGAGAGCATGCATGACTTTGGAGCGAGTCTCTCACTACAAGAATAGAGAGGCCACGCTTGAAATAGACAAGAAAACTGAACTTGTGTTGAAAGTTGCTAGTTAGGAAGCCAAAGAAATGTCACACCACCTGAGAAAGAGTTTCTTTGAAGATGAGTCTACAGGGAGAACCTTGAGGGCTGGGAGACAACATGTCGCTTCCTTCATTTGCACGAACCGCTAGATGTCTGAGGTGGCCATCCTTAGCCTGTGACATTTGGTAATTCATGCCAGATACAAACATTGATCCTCAAAAGCAGAAACCTGGGGTGTGGGAAGAGTCACTCTGCTCGATGTCACAGCCAACAACATCCACCTCAGAAGTGAGCTTTGGTTTCCTATGTCATGCCCCATGAAGAAATGTTGGAGAAAGAAAACGATTTTGTCTCTTTGTAAGAAATAGCCCTAAAAACAAAACCAACTAGCTCTATAAGTAATTTAAGTCCTATGTTTATAGAGTCATTAAAAGCACTTAATTTTTTTACCTAGTTTTATTGCGTTGTACAAAGGATACTATTACGTTGTAATAATATTTATAATGTTATAGATTCACTGAGGCTTTAGAGTGTATCTCCAGTGAGTTCCAGGGCTCTGCTGTATATAATAACCTACCACCTCTGTGGATAGAAATCCAAGCAGTACCTTAGGGAGGTAAGCATAGAGTAAAATGCTTTGGACAGATGAAAGTGGGCTAGACTGATAGGGAAAACTCTCACAACTCCCTCCCAGATAATGGACACACATGCAGACTAATTTAAAAGAATAGTGTTTTTTCAAGGATAGTTTTCCAAGCTATATATCAATTATGTAGAATTCAGATATCTCGCAACTCCTCCTATCTAAAACACTTGACTTAAACACCCAAACAACCCCAAAGGCCATTAGAATAGTCAAAATAGGCCTTGTGAACTCAGTGTGCTAAAGTATAAATATTTTATTCCTAAGAATACATTACTCTGAGACGACTTACTCTGGCATTACTTAAAAGGTCACTAAGATTTGGTATGAAGCCTCCATTCAAAACTGAGTAAGGACAAGTTTAAGGAGAAAGTACGGAAGTCAGCCTACTCATTGGAGCAAGAAGTTAGAGCAGCAAGACAAGAGCAAAGAAGGATAGAAAAGATATTCTAAAAGTATGAATCAAGAATTCCAGACTCTGCCTCCTAGGGCCACTTAGTGAAAGGACTTTGATGCACTTAGGCCATTCTTGGGTCAGTACCATGGTGACAGTTTTTTACACTCAAGTCTGACTTATCAAAAGCAACTTAGTTTGTGTTGAGAGTCATTGGTTAGGAAGCCAGCGAAATGTCATACCTTCTAAGAGTTTTATTTAAGCTATTAAAACCCATATGCAATCTCTCTTATGAGGAATAAGTTTTAGATACCTGGAAGTTTCTTATTTTGGAGGATTTAATTCCTGAATAATTCTGAAGACGTGACCGTATTGTATGTTGCTGAAGCCATCCCACATTTAACATGTAAAAACATGAGAAAACATTTAATGTGCAGTGAGATAATCATCCTTTTTAAATTATAATCCATTTGAGTCAAGCTGTAAACATTGCCAAACTTGAACACAGAAAGAAATAAACATGTTTGAGGGTATTTATTGACCCACATTAACTCCTGAAGTCAATTTCATTCCAATACCAGTTGTTTCCAAGATGCCCCAGGCCCCTTCTGCCCACATAGAACACAGGCAGGACTGAATATGAGACAGAAAACAGAACAACTGAAGCAGAGCACTCATGTGCTACCAGCATATTTTAAGCAGTGTGGCCCAACTGAACCAGGGAACGGTAGCAGATCGCTTCCAGTAAGCAGGCATAAAGTATTTTCCATTCATGAATATCAGACAGTAGTCTCAAAATTCAGTCCTTCTAAGCTGCTCTTCTGTTCAATAACCCTGCTGTCTAAAAGACTATGTGTTTTGTGGCATTTGCCATCCTGACAGGAAATGATGCACAGCTACGTGACAATCCATCCTTCTCACGTGCTTTTGATAGCAAAACTGTTTTCTCCTGCAGTTCCAGTAGAAGAGTATGGCTTTCAGTGAGTGCTTCTTCTCAGATGTCCCTGGATAGGTTGGTGGGCACCATTTGCCCCAGAGATGGGATAGACAGCAAGGTTTTGGGGACAGTGTAAGAAAAAAAAAAAAAAAAAAAAAAACATGTATGAGTCTGCATCTATGCAGCTAGACCAGCATCTGTAAGAAAATCAAGGTTTTGGGAAAGAATCTAAAGAACAAAAGTTAAGTGTAGACAAGGAATAGAGAAATTGTTTGAAGTTGAAAAGAGAAGCATATCTTTTCACTGCCAACCCTGACTTATAAGCTAAGAATCAACATCATCGTTACCATTTTCATTGTCATTGTTATATGACCTACCATTTCTAGTGTTTTATATGAATGAATGCTGTGTCAAGCATTTTGCCTATATCCATACTCTTCTTCACTCCTATGAGAGGGTCACTAACCAACATGTTTATGCCCACCAAAGTAACCACACACCCCCGAAACCTCTTCTGTGGAGTTAGGCTCAGTCCTGCTTGGAGGAAGCAGCCTCGCTCATAAGAGGTTTCAGTGCACTGAGGGCTCCAGTTCTCTGTGGCTCTCATGATGTGGCTCAAATCCTGGCCTTTGCTGTCCCCCGGCTCCTCATACCTCCCAATTAAAATTTCTAGCTCCCTGTTAGTCCCTAATGGCTGCCATGCCCAAGTGTCATGGTGCCAATATATCTATGTAATTAAATCTCCTGCAGAGCAAGAATGGCTGAACTGCAAGGAAAGGACTTCCGCCTTACATTTGTCCTGTATGCATAGAACCGGCAGCTCAGTCCTAGAGCTTCCAGGTATTGAACAAGTCCTAGGGAAGCTGACACTCCACTTCGCGGTTCCTCACTAGCTACCTGCCAATCAGCCCCAATATGATTTCCATCCTTTCCATTTCCCTGTAAACTTGGTGCAGTCTCTCTACTGACATCTTTTAGCATTGCCTTTCTTTCAGTCTTTGCTCTTGGATCATCATTAAAATTTTTCATTCCTGGGCAGGCATGTACATGTCTATAATTCCTCATGTTTAAGAGGCAGAGGCAAGAGAATTATCAATTATAAGTCAACCTAGACAATTCTTTTTTATTTTTTTGTATTTTAGGGCAAGGTCTACAGGGTCTCAGGACATAAATCACACTCATAGTGATCTCCTGTGTATAGCCTCCCAAACCCTGGGATTACAGGCGTGCACCACCACTCCCAGTCTCAATCGCTGTCTCAGCAGGCACGGGGGGGGCGTCCAGCACTGCACATCAGGGATCGAACCCTGGCAGCTGCGCTCTGCCTAAGCAGGCGCTTTAGTCTGCTGAGCTATCTGGCCAGCCCTAACCTGGACAATTTAGAGAGACAACTTTGAGACCTTGTCTCAAAACTCAAAAAAAAAAAAAAAAAGAAAGGGCTTGGAGTTATGGCACAAAGGTTGAGCCCTTGCTTAGTGTTACAGTTCATATCTAGATATCCTCTCATGCAGCCAAGGGGATGGATTTCTAGAGTTCGTGATGGATTCATGGTCCAATGCCTGGATTATGAGTGTGAAAGCTACACCCACCCTGGGACAGGCAGCCTGCATACAAATAAGGGGGGCGGGGAGGAAGAGCCTTGCTCCCTCAACCCCTCCCTTCTTCTCTTGCTGTCTTCTGCCACACCACCCTGCCTGGAGCCAGCTGATTATGAACTGAAATGTCCATAAACTGTGAGCTAAATAAATCTTTTCTTTCTTAATGTTGAGCATCAGGTTTTTTTGTCTTAGCAGTGACAGAATTGTAACTAAGACGCTTAGCATGCACAAAGCCCTAAATTCAATCCCAATAATGTAAAAAGAATCAATAAAAAAATAAAAGGACTCCCTCTAAATTCATGGAGATGAAGCCAAATGCTTGGGATGGCCAGGACGGAGACATGCAGTGCTCTGCAAGGAAAGTGGTAACCAGGCAGCTAGCTGCCGCTCCCTTCTGCATGCCATCTGCCCCATTCCTCGACATCAGCCCTGCTCAGGAAGATCTGATATTTTGCTTTTTAATTAAACTGTAGGAATCTGCTTCACCCTTCTTTCATTAGGGTTATTTACTGCTCATTTCTTTGGTTGGTGGTTTCCTCTAAGAACTAAACTGCTAAAAGATTTGGAAACCAACAAAAGCCTAATCCCTATTTGTCCTCAATCTCTTCATCTAGTATCATACCCTTTTATCATAGTTATCCTCTCCCTGAAACCATAAATACCCACCAGCTTCTGGTGGCATCTGCCAGCGTTGCCCACTCTCTGAAGAACTCCTTCCTACTCGTGGGAACCAAACAGAATGGGGAGCTTTCCCACCTCCTCCGAACTTATCACCGCCACTTTCAAAGTCTCTGCTTCCCAGCCCACACAGTGGGCTGGGGGAAAGGGAGGAACGTTGGTCCAACATCCTCTGGAACAGAAAGGTGGCTGGCATGGAAAACCGGGAGCTCAGGGAACATCAAGGTCAGCCCTAGGGTAAGGAGCTGCCCAGGCAGGGCTGGACCTGGCAGCAGGAGCCAGAAGCCCCAGGGGGTTAAACGAAGAGCAGAAGTACACGGGCCCAGGGTGAGGAGAGGTGGGAACCAGGGGAGAGGATGAGTCACACGGAGCAATGTAGTGCCTGGGGCCAATCCAGAGGAGCAACCCTGTCAACACAAGTCAAGGCAGGACAGGAGTTTGAGGTGAATCCTAGGGCAGGAGTCAGAGGGGCCTGAAGGAACAGGGCAGAGCTAAAAGGAAACAGAGGGGGCTGCATACAGAACCGGAAGAAGATGGAGAGAAGGGCTGAAGCTGAGTTGCACCTGACGTCTGCATTCTGATCATCTTTTTGTTTGTTCGCTGGAGAAGCATGTCTCTGTCCGGACACCCTAAAACTGCCTTGAGTGGCTGCTGGGAGTTCATTCCTCCCTAATCCAAGGTGTTGTTTTTCAGTCAACACAGAGGATAACCAAATTAACTTTGCATTGGTATCTACTTGTCTGGTAGTTAGTTAGGTGGTAAACCTGCGCTGAAGCCCCAATTTTGCTGGTTCATGCAAAGTCAGAGTATACATGATTGATTTTTTTTTTTTTTTAATGTATTTGGCACAGGTTCTACAGGGTCTCACTACGTAGATTGGACTCATAGTGATCCTGTTGTTTTCATCCTCCCAAGAGCTGGGAGTACAGGTGCGGGCCACCACACCCAATCTCAGTTGTCGTCTTAGTGTGCCCCGGGGGTAGGGCCGGCACTGCACTGCACACTAGGGATCGAACCCTGGCCTCTGTGCTCTCCCTAAGCAAGTGCTTTAATCCGTTGAGCTATATGGCTGGCCCTATAGGATTGCTTTTTTTTTTTTTTTTAACCCACAAAATTGTTCATTTGCTATAGCTTGACCTAATATGGCATGTGTTTGCAAAGGTTACGTTACTTGTCTGAGCCTCAGTTTTCTTTTCTACAAAATGGAGTTAATTTCAGTTCCCAGCATGAGGGCACCTACCTTTTGGTGCTGACTAGGTGAAGACACACATTTTAAGGCCCTTGGTATAGTATCTTGTACCTGGTTAGTGCTCCATAAATACTGGCTACCATTCCTGGTTTGTAGGAATTATAAATTCTTTGTATTTCTTTTAAAAATATTTTTATTTTTAAAAAGAATGTAAAAAAATTAGAAATAATGCAGACTTTCACTAAACAAAAGTACATAAATTCAACAACTGTCGGATTATGTAGTGTTTTCCTCAAATTAGTTGCTCAGATTACCAGATATAAGCATGCAAATTTGGTAAAAAATTATTTTAGAAAAAGAAGGAAAGACAGGAAAAGTTAAGCATTAACAGCTTCTTTCAATAATGACAAAAGTGACCACAACTTCAAGAACAACAATAGAAAAGAACCACCAAGCAGAGCAAGTAATTAAACAGAGGGGAAAGGTAGGGAGCCTACAGCAGACAAAGATAAAGCCAGTAAATATCAGTTATAATGACCAATGCAAATGACTTCAATTCACCAATGAAAAGAAGCAGCCTAGCGGAATGGATCAAGAAACAAAATCCAACAATATGCAGTGTACAAGAATGACATTTAACTCAAAATGAAATTCATAGACTGAAAGTTCAAAGATGGAAAACAATGCTCCATGAGACAGGAACCCAGAAAAAAGTAGGGGTAGTTATTCCGGTTGCTAACAATGTGAACTTCAAACCAAGAGTGATCAAGTATTCTCTTTAAAAACCAAGAAGAAAAAAAAAAAAAAAACAAGAAGAGATAAAGAAGGTCCCTACATACTTGTTAGGAGACAACTGCAAGAGGAAGAGATAACAATCATAAATAGATATGCACCAATGTAGGAGCACCCAACTGCTTCAGACAAATTTTAACAGGCATGAAAAATCAAATGAACAATAATACAATTGTAATGGGGGACTTTTAACTCCCCATTGTTACAAAGGTAGATCAGCTAGGCCAAAAATCAGCAAAGAAATAACAGAACTATACCGAACTTGTGAAGAAATGAACTTAGTAGACATTTATGGAGTGTTCCACCCAACATCAGAATATACATGCTTCTCAGCTACACATGGGACCATTCTCCAAAATAAATGCCTTTGAACTGGATGGTAAAACACTATGAATGGGCATAAACAGGCAGCTTCAGACATCCATAACACTTGGTGTTCCATTGTACAAGGCTCATAGTGAGCTGTTTTATTTACTTCTAATTCAAGTGAAAGGGAGCAAATGCTTAAAACTCTACAGGGCTTTGGGTCAGTTGAAGAAGAGCTCCACCAATAAATGGCATTGGGCAAGCTACCCAGTCTATCTGTTAGCTCATCTGTAAGCTGAGGTTAATCATGGAGCCTGCAGAAGTACTCCTCCTACAATGTGAGTACACATGGGACTGCCTAATGGAGGGTGGTCCTCAGGCACTGAGACGATCTCAACCTTCTCTCAGACCTGCTTAGTAAGTCCAGCTCTCAACATGTCACACTAGGTCTCATGTAGACAGAACATTAGGCATCCTCTGCTACCCTTCATCTATCACCCATCCCCTACCTAGGTTCTAGAACTTGTCTTGCCTAGAGGTCTTGGATTTACTGCACTGTCTGCCATTAGCAAGTTTTGGTGGGTGGATGATTATTTCATCCCAGACAAATCTGGGAGGTGGTTTGGCTTGGTTTTAGAACAACACTTGCTTGTGGTTTTTGAGTTTCAGGATGGAAAGGAATTCTTGGCAAGAGGAAACTTTCTCATTCAAAATAAAACAGCTTGTTAAATTAAAAAAAAAAAAAAAAAAAGGCCCCTTACATTTCTGGGACATCAAATGGCTCTGACAAAGGAGAACATTAATTGGTTTCAGCAGCAGGGTCAAACAGAAGCAAGACAAGAACACTTCCTTCTGGAGGCAGATGGATTTCAGAACTTGGTGCAAAGAGCAGGGTCCATGTTGGGCACAGTGGAGGCCGAAGTGTCTGAGAGCGTTTGGCCGAGCCTGGTCTGCCTGCTGCCTCTCCCAGTGAGAAGCTGAGGGACACCAGTAGCACGGCAGCTCAACTGCGTGCTGTTACTGGGAAACGTGTTATGTCATCTCACAGAAAAATCTGCACCAACATGCCAACTTTCTTCGGGAAAATCAAAGCCCTGCTCCTTTCTTTCATCTTCCTGGCTCTCTCTACCTCCCAGGCTCCTAAATTGTCACATGTGGCTCACTCTTTATGATGCAACTAGAGTATATCAGCTCAGCGAGGCAGGAGGAGTAACCCACGCTGCATACACTGTGGTGCAAAAGTAGCTGCACCTCCTCCATCAGCAGGTGAAAAGAAAGAAAAAAAGAAGAAACGGGCTGTGTGACAACTTTTGGTCTAGGAGAAGTAGAACTTTAGGCCTTATAATTAGAAGAGCTTGTAGAAATAACCAGTTTAAGAAAAGGTATTTGGGGAGTTCACACCTATAATCCCAGCATTTGGGAGGCCAAGACAGGAGGATTACCCTGAGTTCAAGGCCAGCCTGAACTGCACAAAGAGGTCCTGTCTCAAAAAAAAAAAAAAAAAAAAACACAACAAAAAAATTTAAACAAAATAAGAAAAGGTATTTGGGTTCAATTAATTTGGAGTCTGTGAGAACAAGTTAAAGCCTGCTAAGAAAATCAGAACAGAATTCAGCCTCTAATCCAGCTAAAGAGATAAGGGAGGGGTGGGGTTCTGCCCCCTTAAGAACACACCCCAGAGCCAGCAAGACAGCTCAGCAGACTAAGCACCTGTGTAGGCAAGTACAGGGACAGGATTCAAGTCCTGGCACCACATGCTGCGCTGGCCCCGCCCCCAGAGGCCACTGAGACGGGGTGTGGTTGTGCATGCCTACAATCTCAGCCTTGGGAAGGCTGAAAACAGGAGGGTCACTGCAAATCTGAGCTGCGTAGTAAGTCCCTGTACCAAATACATTAAAAAATTAAAACTTTTTTTTTTAAAAGAACATATCCTGGTGGACTCAACAAATGGGAGAACTCTGACTCATAAGATAGAGCCATTAGGAATTCCTATGAAACCCAACTCAAGACATCCAGAAGCCCCTGCTCCTGGAAAATGATTTTTCTCTCTCCAAGTCTACCCTGGAGAAAGGGATGGCAATCAAATAGTCCTTGTTGTATGCTAACAGTCAGCATTTCACCCCTCTTCATTGTTGTGTAACAATAAGATCCCATTGTTTTTAAAATAGCAATGAGGAAAGCCACTCCCTTTTGCTCTGTGTGTTTTTATGATGATTCTAACAGAAGTTCCTAAAAGGAAAACCGAAACTTCATCCCGAAGCTTCTGTCAGTGATGCTCACTTAAGGCTCTTTTCCCTTCACGCCTGTCCCTGAGGATTGGTGAGGAAGGCAACAGCACTTCCTAAGCCAAGTCCCTTGATAGCGAGTCACCGTAATAGTATGGTGAAGAGAGAGCTGGTGAAAGCCCAGAGCCCCAGCCACTCAATGGAGACCTAGGAATGTCCAACATAATTTTCCCACCATTGACAGTGATTTTGTTGGGAGAAAGCCTTTTTTTCCACTGTGGGAAAGTGGTTTACACCTGCTCTCTTATCTACTTCTTAATGATATTCTGCGGAGTAGGGAGAGGTCTCTGTTTCACTTCTAACTTCACAGATAAAAGGACCTTTCTCAATGAAAGTCATATTAAGAAACTGGTGGGAATGGTGGATGATGGCTTCGTATAATGAAGAGTCAGAGCAAGCTCCAAATAACCATTAATATAATAATCATAGAAGGTAATGAAGGGTTTGGTATGCATTCTTTAGGAGCTCTGTCTATACCTCAAAATGACCTCATGAGCTTGCCTTAGTTTGTTCTGGCTGCTAGAGTAAGTACCATAGGCTGGGTGGCTTATAAGCAATGGAAATGCCTTTTCCACAGCACTCGAGGCTGAAATCTGGGATCTGGATGTCAGCAATGTCAGGTTCTGGTGAAGGCCTCCTCCTAGATTTCAGAGAGCTGTCATCTTGTACCCTCACTTCTATAGAACCAAGAGTGGCTCCCAGCCATTCTGGTTTTATAAGGGAATGGGCCCCGC
Organism: Octodon degus; assembly: GCF_000260255.1. Taxonomy (NCBI): domain Eukaryota; kingdom Metazoa; phylum Chordata; class Mammalia; order Rodentia; family Octodontidae; genus Octodon; species Octodon degus. Next base: position 1,520,657 of record NW_004524753.1, on the reverse strand, counting down.
ATGGATTTTAAGAGGACACAAACATTCAGTTCATTCATGACTATCCTTGGCTGCCACGAAAAACATGGAGGTGCAGGAAGGTCACAACTGATGACAAGTGGTAGCCCTGGGCTTCAAGTCAACATGGCCTGAGTCTAGTCCATAAGATAGGCTGTTTCCTACATTCAAGTTAGGTTTATTAAAGCCCCTGGTTATACTACATCCTATTTAAGGTATTTCTAAAACGTAATGAAGCTGAGTCAATTTCTTTTTCAGTTGCTAGGAGTCTCTTTGACACATCTGAGCTAATGAATCCCATCTCATGAATCCAGGAAGAATTCCCATTAAGTCACTTCTGGCCCACCCCTCCACCTCTTTGTCACTCAGTGCTTGGTTGTTACTTCTCTACTGCTCCCCCTGGAGGAGTTCTTAGGAACTTCAATACACATTCCCATGGAGGGAAAAGGCCTCTAGACAGAACGGCCAGCAAGAAAATCGTGTGCGTGCTGGAATTACGCCAGCCATTCCTAGAGACTAATTTGTAATGTGATATTGCCCAGACATGTCCATCTGCAGGACTGTCACTGGCAGGTGTCAGAATTCAGGTTCCCCCAAAGTACTTCTTCCTTTGCAGTCGGGGCTGAAGCAAAGGGCAGGGTGACTGCGCCCAGCGGACTCTGCAGACTGCCAGCAGCACTCAGGCCTCTGGCAACTACTGTGGTTTCTACCACTCCTTCAGCAAGGCTGATGGACCCTTGTCTTTCTTTAAGCCACCTGAAAGTCAACCTCTTGATGGATCCCAGAGGGAAAATCCAGGAGGAAAGAGTTTATTTTCAGACACAGTTTAACAGCGACCAATTTAAGAAGCACCTAAAAAATGATAATTAAATATTTCTCCAAGGAACAAATTAAGATAAATACCCTAAGAGTCATTCCACATAGATCTGTCTAGAAAATGTCCAATTAGTACAATATACACATATTTCAGGGGCCCAAGAGACTGCTTGGCTTCATTCTCATGTAGCCATTGTTGATACTGGAGGTTTTTAAGGGAATGATCTTTTTTTTTTTTTTTTTTTTTTGACATGCTCAGGAGCAGTCTGCCCCCTCAAGGGATGTACCACAATATGATTTGGCAGCTGAGAATCCCATTCCAAGCCTGATTTTGAGAGCAAGTGACTTCCTGACAAGAGTCAGAAGTGAAGTTAATTTAGAACAATGAATGGAACCTGATGGAAAGGACAAACCTCTCTGTCAGCAGAACTCAGTGCCTATGAATGTGACTCTGAGGACAGCCCTCTTGGGCTTCCACTTCCCCTGATAGACAAAATGAGCATCTACTTTTTTGTAATAGAAGGAAGGCTTCTCATGCCCTGTTACTTTGATCCCAGAAGGTCTCTAGCAATGAAGCTTCCATAAACGTTTCTAGGGCAGTTAGACTGTAAAGGACTGAAAGCGTCTTTTAGTTAAAATCTTCTACAAGGCTCACTTTGTTAATCTTCAGTGACATAGTGAGTGTTATTACTGTGGTGGATTCAGGGGAGCTTATAGCAACCAAGAAGCCCTGGGCACCTCCTCTTGGGCAGCGCCTCCTCTGGCTCCCAGCCATCCAATTCTATCACATCTCACCACCATGCAGTCAGCCTACTCTCAAAAAAGTGTGGTAAGTTCCTAAAGAAGATGGTCAGCTTAGCTTTCTGACCCCAAGGTTCCTAAATCTCCCATGTCCAACACATCAGGGTAGCACCAATCACCTCACAGATTCGATTTTTGCTTGGCTGGCTACAAGGCAAGGTTGTCTGAAGCACTTTGAGAAATTTAAGCAAACAACCAATGTCTCTGACACACGAGATGCCTACCAGGGTATTTTTCCTGTGTTATCAAGGTTAATATGAAAATCTGCTACAGTGAGCAGAAGAAAGGAGTATTCAAAAATGACTTTTAGTATCAGTGCAATGCAAATTCCTGCAGTGAAAAGGCAGAAAGTGCCTCATTTTCTTCATTTTTGGCCAGGAATAGATCATTCATTACCCAGCCCCAGGAAGAGGGGCCCTCATTATCTCTTGTCTGTGCTTTCCAAATCAATCATTTTCCTGCTGCACTGCTGGGCTTTTTAATTTAAACGGCAGCTAAGGTGAAACTGTGCTTTTTAAAAGAAAAATGTCAGAGCACTGTTAACGTTGGCTTTGTGTGGGTCTGTCTATCACTCAGGGATTGACAATGTTCAGGAAATTATTTTCCTAAGAATGCTTGCACTAAGCCTTCTCTTTGAATTTTTACACTATTCTTTAAAATATGAAAGCTGGTTAAAATGCAAGATCTACTTAACATTACCTGTATCTATAAACTGCCACTGTGCAGAAGGTATAAAAGGTGTCTAATGCCTCCCCAGCTTTGAATTCATATTGTAGAAGATATTTGAAAAGCTGAATTTCAGTAGCTGTCTCTCAGGCAACTGCTGGGGTTTGCCAGTGTTCTTGGATGGGCCTGTCCCAGCTATTGCAGAACAATTAGCTCTCTGCTTCTCCTGCCCACTAATGCCAGCAGTTCTCTCCAGTGACTGCGACACTGGGCTCAGTCAGCATTTAAAGCATGGCACCTTGGTACACTGAGTACTTTAAACGAAGGAAATGAGAAGGGACTTGTCACATGCCTCTCTCTTGTGTCCAAAGCAAGTCTCAGAAATCAAAATTCTTCCCCCTCGGGTCGGGTCATAGAACCAGAACTCTTCATCACCCAAGGAAGCCATAAACCCTAACAAGATCCCTGGCTCCTGGCTCCCTTCTCTCCCTTAGCAGAAAGGAATGCCACGTAGTCAGGCAGAGAAGAATTTGAACACAAACCTTTCTGGGTTTCCCCTTCAAACTATTCCCTTAGATCCTAATCCTTTGTCATATTTCTTCATGGTCATCCATTCTTCATGCAACTTACACATAAAAATGGTCATTGGGTCATTTTGGAAGACACTAAGGTCATGAAAAACTTTGAGTAAATGAATTCCTTGTAAGTTGCTTTTATTCACCGCTTTGTGTTTGCTTTTCAGACAGAGTGTGGCTATGTAGTTCAGGCTGACCTTGAACTCATTGCACAGCCCACTATAGCCTTGAACTCACAGTAATCCTCCTGCCTCATTTGCCCAAGTGTTGGGATTATAGGTGTGTGCCACCATTCCCAACTAAACTGTCTTTTTGCTGTAAGACTATTGGTTGTGATTCGAGATGCATAAAGAAAGGTGCTAACAAGGCCCAGGAGATAGCTCAGTAGAATAAGCACTTGCCTGGCTCACTTGCCTAAGTTCAATCCCTGGTACAGCAAAAAAAAGAAAAAGAAAAAGAAAGAAAGAAAGGTGCTATACAATGGAAAGACAATACCTTTCCAACTATTCAATGACAACAAAAAGTATAGTCTTTGTGTAAGGTGTGACTCTTGAGACTAGATTAAATGAAAAATTCAAAATCCTTACCCTGCACCAAATAAACTGACATTCTTATCCTGTCACTAAATCTTCTCACACCTCCACTCTTAGGGATCTCTCTGTTTAGCCTGACTCATAATTCTTTCTATGCCTTGAGTGCCTGTTTTATTCCCAGGTCCTACTGCTTTGTGATGCTGCTTGAACTTCATCATTCTTTGCTGTGGACACAGGTCTTGCCTGGCTCTGTGAGCAGCGAGCATCCTCACTCAAGCAAACTCAAGATCAACATCTTTGTTGTGTTCTCATAGTAAGCAGAGACCTAGGCATAGTAGACATGTGTTAATTTTATATCAATGGATGGTTGATGTTTGGATGATAAGGAAAGATGAAATCCTCACTGTTGTAATTTGTGTCTAGATGTCCGCTCAAAAGCTTCATGCAGTCTTAGGCTTTTTCAGAGGTAGCTGAATTTAAAGTGTGTAATGCTGGGATTAAGGGTGGGTGACTGCTAAATCAGTTCACTGATAGGTTTGGCCCCACCCTAATCCCAACAGTCTAGACATAACTAGATGTGAGGAATGAGAAGAGTCTTGTGTAGCCCCTCCCCAGGGTGGGGTGGGGGGTACCTTGTAGCTTTTACTGTTTTGTGGGCTCCATGAGCTGTTCTTCTCTGTGATGGCCCTCTGCCATGTGTCACTCTGCCTTGGAGCCAGCTGATTATGGACTGAACCATCTACAAACAGCAAGCCAAGTAGACCTTTTCCCCATTAACTTTGGATGCTGGATGTTTTGCCTCAGTAATGAGAAAAGTAGTTCCCTTTCTCAGACCTATGGCAAGTGGCACAGTGTTCAGCGCTCTGTACTTGTCTTCACGGATTAGTGGGTATGATGGATGTGACTGTTGTGTCCCTCCAAAATTCCTATGCTGAAAATCTAACTGTGTGAGTTGGACCTTCCAGAAATGCAATTAGTATCTTTATCAAAGAGGCTCTAGCGGCCCTCGCCTTTTCCACCATGCGAGGGCACAGCAGGAAAACAGGTTCTGACCCAATCGATCAGCATCCTCATCTTGGAGTTCCCAGACTCCAGAATTTATGAAGTAAATTTCTACCGTTCATAAGCCACTCCATTTAGGTATTTGTTGACAGCAGCACAACTAGACTAAGACAGTGGAGGAGTGGTCCTTGTCCCCAGCACTATGGCACCTGACCAGGTGGATTCTTTTGGCCTCATCTTAACATACGGGAAGACAGAGTGGAAGGAAAGCAGCAAGATTTGTCTCTTGGACAGCAATACAGTGAAGTGACCACAAATAGCATGGGGTGTGTGTGTGTGTGTGTGTGTGTGTGCAAATGTAACACACACACACACACCTCTGTACACATGTGGAAACACAGGTACAGAATACAGGCTGTTTGCCAAGAATGAAATATTTTTTTCAAAATGTGAGGATTGAGGTGAAATGTATCTTTTTCTCCTGAATTAACACTCTACACTGGTTTTACTTTAATTCGTTTCGAGATTTCAAGATTCATTTCAGGATTTGCTCACTTACTAAATCAGATATTACTTCAAATACATTGAAACCACTATTCTTTCTTCCATCCCAGTTTTTAAACAAACTCCTTTACCTACATCTGTGGGGGTTGGGCGGCAGAGAGATATGTTTTTTAGAGATTATTCTTCCTATTCATTAGAGTCACAGAAATCAGTTGATTCAGAAGGCAAATCCTACTCCTTTCTATTTCTGTTGTCCTATCAAGTGTCTTTCCTACGCGTTAAATGGTCATAATCTTCAAATAAGAGGAAAAGTGGAAAGAACAGATTTTGCAATCCAACTGAGGGGTAACTGAGCTTGAGATCCTGCAGACAGAGGCCAACACAGAATGAAAATGCAAACTTGAATTCTGCACCCCCAGTGTTGGGGTAGATTCGTGACGATCCATTTCAACCTTCTTCCCTCAGTAACACCCAGTTGGAGGGTATCTGATTTTCTTTGAGACATAGGGTACCACCTGCAGCCTTCTTTCAGCTTTATAAAAAAGAAAAGAAGAATAGAAGCAACTTCCCTGTCTACAGAGCAAAGTCCTCACATGCTGAGGCTGGGTGACATGTAGTAGCCAGTAACATCAGGCACACTTATGTCTGAGGGAGCCTGACTGGAAAAAGGCCCATATGTATAAACAGATGCCATGCTTTGGTTGGGGCACATACTCTACACACACACACACACACACACACACACACACACACCCCTTTTTGAACCTCCAAGCCCACACAATTCCCCACTGTACCATCATATTATGACTCACTCTCCAGGGCTTGTGGGTTGGAAGAGGCTGAGTTTGGGCCACCAGGAAACTGACCCTGTCCCAAGAAACAAAGCACCTCTGTGACGCTCTCTAGCTTTCTAGCTCTTCATTTTCAGACGACCCCAGTTCTACCACTGTGAGACAAAGAAAAAACTATCATGCTTCAAAAGCTGCCACTCTAAGGAAAACCGGTACCCACCCAGCAGAAAAGTCTGTAGATCATTTAAAACCATTAATTACTTCCTGACAACCAAAAGGAGGCCACTAGGGGACAGCACGCTCTGGGACCCCTAAGCAGAATCCAGATGGAACCCGATTTGTTGAACTCAGACCTCAACCCCAGGTTAATATTTTACTCAAGGGAAAATAAAAATACAGTGTTTTAAAAATCAAAAGACTTAGTCCAAATTAAAACAAATGTTCCTCAGATGAAAGCTGAACCAGATTGATGTTTCTTTCACTCTGTAGCCCTCAAAGCATTCCCACGGCACTTTCTCCAAGGCAGCTGTGCGGCTAGCGCTGGCACCCGGCTCCCTGATGACAATTCTCCCGGCAGGTTGGACAACACAACGGATCTAGCTCCAGTCTGCAAACTTGGCCTCCTTGCCAGGTCGTTTAAAAACCATTTACATAGTCCATCTTGATTTTGGAGTGTCAGACAGATGGGCTATTTGAACCCACTGATCCAAGAACATGTTTTTGCATATTCGTCTGCCTCTTACAAATCAGACCATGAAAGGAAGACCGGGTGGACCTTTTGGCCATTTCAAGCAATTATTCTGTCTAGCTTGGGTGGAGGAGAAAATAGAAAGGTGTCAGCAGGGTTATCGGCAGTGAGTTTTACTGAAGGATTACCTGCCCAGGGCCAAAAAACATCTGTCTGTCTGTCTGTCTGTCTGACTGCTTTGTCTCCTGTTGTCGCTGTGTTTTCTGCGTATCCTCCTTAATTACTAACAGCAAACAGTACTTTCTGCACACTTTACAGCATCTGTTGGGGCCTTAATGAATCTAACTCTCGCAGTCTCCATAGCAACGGTGCTTAACAGGCTTAGACTTCACGTTAGAAAATCTTCCTCAGAGTGAGTGACTCAAAATATGGCCGTTACCGAGATGTGTTTAATTCCAGTGTCAGATGGAACGAAAACTTCACATGGGATGTGTTTGCAGGGAAAGGTTGAGTATTGAGTCCTGCACAGCAAAAACAACTGCCCCAAACAAGGAATAAGAAATGGTCATTTTTCAAGCTACTGAAAAAAATAAAGTGTTGTAAACATGGAGAGGAGAAAAATCCCATCGCTACCTCTATATTACCTGAAATTCCTGTGCCACCTAAGATTGATGAGCACAACCTCCTTGATGGAACACACACTTGGTTTTCATCAGGAATTTAGAAGAAATGCATGTGTTTTAAAGAAACCCTTCAGGAGGTTTGTTTTCCGAGCTTGGCTCCAGGACCTTAATTAAAAGCCCATTGTCCTCTGCTGGCACCTGCCCACATCTTACTCGGACAGGAGCTTGCCAGCGGAGGAGAGGTGGACGGAGGCTTTCCAAGGAGCCCACGAAGCTGCCAAGGGAGCTGGCGAGCACATTTCTGAGAATCTGTCTCGGCTCCACCGCCCTTGCCGATGCTCTCCTTGATACTGGCTGTGTGCGTGTTTACTCTGAAACTGTTATGGTAAAGATTGCAAAGACTAAGCACTGGCAGCACCCCCAGAAAACCTGCTTAGACATTAGCCATGGTGGCGGGGGCGGGGGCAAGAGCTGAAAGGAGAGCATAGAGAAATGAAGCCAGGCATTCACTCCCAAGTAGCGTTTCAGATTAGACTGGCGTCCATCATCCAATGCTCAACTTGAGCTCTTAGCCAGAAGCAAACCATTCATGGGAGCTCTCGCCCTTCCCCCGTCCCCACTTCCTTCTAGGAACAGCCAAACAACCCCAAACCAGCCTAGCAGAGGGAGCTAAAGACTTGGACAAACTCTTGGGTAAGTAAAAATGCTACTTAGCAAACAAATCAGATTTCATTTATGTAATAAAATCAAGACACTCAGTTGATTGGGCTCTGAATAAAAAGAAAACATTCTAGAACCTTCCCTGGGAACTGGAACTTTGTGAATCTCTGCAGGCAACTGATCTTTGCATTGGCTGGGGACAGACAAGCTAAGTGGGGAGCCTGTGAGCACGAGGCTCGTGAACAAAAGGGGCTCAGCGGTGAGGTAGAGTTGAGAGCACTTATAGGACAAGAAACAGATCTCTAATTGAACTATAGAACCTCGTTAAATTAGCAAAGAAAAGATAATCTTGTCTCCTCACCAGGCTCACCCTCTGTCCTTGGGTAATTGTTCTGAGACTCTTGGCTGCGAAGAGCAGCTAGAATTCTGACTTCCTATTTCTCAGAGTTTTATTGGTAGGCAGGGAACTAGGAATCAGTTCATGGCCTGTTAAGGTTTCTCTGCCACAAAACTTCTACAGAAGTATTGAACCATGGTCCCCCCCTTCAACTGGCTGCACCCAAAACGTGTTCAGTCATCAACTTGAAGGAACTGCTTTGAACTTTCTAGCCAAAAGCAAAGAAATGCAGTGGACGGGGGGGTCTAGCTCTACTTCTAACTCTTTGATTCCAGATTTCCAAGGGCTCTTGCTCATGCCTTCCCCCTTCATTCAGTACACAGCATGGGGCGCTGCATCGTGGTAGGCTTCAATCTTAGAAGTCTCTCAGGACACAGGAAAATGCCCTGGTTATTTTGCTTCTGGACAACATCCAATTTTGTCTCTGTCTTAGGCCTTAGGTCACCAGCATAAGTCCTTTTACTGAATGCCACTTCGCGTCCTAGGCTTTACTCCTCTTGCTCTCACCACAGCTCTGCCAGGCACGGCCCGTGTCACAATCCCCATTCCATAGATGAGCAACCTTAGCTCCAAAGCACAGTTGCTTATCTGATGCAGGAGGCTCCTCTCCCACAGAGCCTAGCACGTGAGTGCTCTGCAGCTCAATGTGCTGCTTTGATGGAGTTTCTGCAAGCAGAGCCCAGGGCTGTGAGCTTCCCCACATCCTTTTACCGCCTTTCTTACACTGGTAAAGGGACATTGGTGCATGAGAGACAGATGGGAAGGAACACTGTAAACTTTCCATATCAATTATAAATAATTCTGGAATCTTCTATAGGCCTCACCTCCTTTTTGTACTTTTCCATTCTCCATATACTTCAAAATAATAGAAATGAGCTACTGGGGGCAACAGTAAAGAAAAGAAAAGAGAAGAGCAAGGTGAGCCTGTCCTTTCTCCTTTTCCTCCCTTTACCATTTCATCCTTTAAATGACCATGGAAGTCCTCAGTTCACTCCACAACAACACCTTGGAGCCCTCTTCCAGGCCCCTCAGCTCTAATAGGCATCTTAAACTGATCTCTTCACTCTCAGTTCCTATTGGTTCTTGTGATTAGAAGAACCAAGTACACAGACATTCACTTGGCCTTTTGACCAGAACCAGCAGTGCTCTATGGTAGAGGATGTGTGGAAAGGTTATGGGTGAGAGGCATCTGCTTGCGTTAGGAGAGAGAGACATCAGGGCATGTACGCAAATATTCCTTCCTGCTCCAGAGCCTGGCTTCATGTGGAACCTGTTCAGTTATCCACAGTGGTGGGGGAGGACTTCCACGCTCCCCTACTGCTTGTGTAAGAGTGCTTCAGAAACACAGAAACAGGCTCATGCTCTCACAGGCCATAGGGAAGGAGCTCACCCTGGTGGGTGCACATGTCAGTGGCAGCATCTGTCCTGCCCTTGCCGCGCACCTCCAGACTTTACTAGAGTGAAATTCTCCATCTTTTCCACACCTCTCCTTGCTGAGAACATGTTTTCCACAGGCCTTCTATGTACCCTCAAGCCACAGGTATCTCCTGATGTAGGATGACTCACTTCCCTTCACATCTATCCCCCCAATGTGTTTCCACAGCAACCTGCTTTGCCCAGATCACGGAGCCACCCACACTGGATCTTCTCTTCCTGTTCTCCAATCGTTTGCAACCTTGTCCATCTTTATTTCCTCCTAACAGATGGTTGGCCTTTAGCAGATAGTCAATGACTGTTACGGGACATGGGAATTAGGAGGAGGCGTTGTGAGATGCAGGAGTTGTGAGCTAACTTCATGGAACCTTACTCCAATCTCCGACCATCCTAGGACACCCTCCCACTCACCTGCCCTCTTCGCTGTTTCTGGCATGGCAGGAGCCATGTATCTAAGGACTGAGATTGGGCTGAGTAATTATTAATAGATTTTTAAATGATGTGATAATAATAGCTAGCATACGCGGAGCAATGACTGTGCCCCAGGCTCCATTCTAAGTACACTTAGAATCGTTTAATCTTCCTAACAATTCCATAAGGCAATTATCTCTGTTTTTATAGATGAGGAAACAGCGGTGAGGTAACATGTCAAGGATGTACAGACAGTGAGGGGCAGCACGGGCTCCAGATTCCATTTTATTAAGTGTCTCGCTCTTCTGCCTCTCACTGAGAAAGACAGAGAGGGGCCAAACATCAACAAGCTGGAGTTACTTTTGAGTTTAAAGGGTACAGGAGAGAATACCTATATTCCATTTTTACCTGTTTGTGTCATCCCATGATGTCGTGGTGCTACGTTTTTCACCCCACATAACATGCTTACGCACACATAGGCTGACACACACGCTCCCCCACAGGGCTTTTCTATTTTTCTGACTCAGCAGGACCTCTGCTATGGGTTGTAGGGTTCCAGCCATCAGGCAGACCTGGTGTAGTAGTACAGAGGGACTTGGAGCCAAAAGAAAGTGGCACACACACTTGTGCAACCCAGAAGGCACTGAACAAACACACTTTCCACTTCAGGACTCCTCTAAAGGGATGCCTGTAGGGCCAGCCAATACATTTCTTTTATATTCTTACCTTGACAGGAAAAGTAGGCTCTTCCAGGGAAACTTAACTATGAATTGAGCAAACAGAGTGGTCTTCTCATAAGATTAATGAATCTGTGTGGGAGCCACAGAGTGAGTTTCAGTTGAGATCTTACCCTGTTCTGGCTACTATAACAAAACACCATAAACGAAGTGATTTATGGACAACAGAAACTCACTTCTCACAGTGCTGGATGCCAGGAATTCTGAGAGAAAAGTGTCAGCACATTTTGCATTGTTGAGCCCCAATCTACTGGCTCATAGAAAGGGAGGCTTTTCCTACTCAGTCCTCCATGTGGAGAAGGGTGAGGGAGCTCTCCCAGGGCCTTCTGTGCACAGTAAACCCACTGATAAAAATGCCACCCTCGCCCTCCTGATCCAATGACCTCTCAAAAGCCCCGCCCCCTAACATCATCTCTCGGTGACAACTGGGTCTTCAGCATATTAATTTTGGGGGACACAATTGCTGTGATCAGAGCAGGATCTGCTTATTACCCAATGAAAATGAGATAAAAGAAATTCTCAAGAAAGCTTTAGGGGCTGGTGAGATGGCTCAGTGGTCTAAAGCACCTACTTGGAACAAGCTTGGGAAAGCACAGGGACCGCAGTTCAATCCCCCAGCACCACATGCCAGCAGGCCCGCCCCCTGGTGGGCTGAGCTGGCCACACACACACACACACACACACACACACACACTAAATAAATAAATGTTTAAAAAAAAAAAAGAAAGCTTTAAAATTTAGTTGGATGCAGTGAAAAAGTCATACGGAATAAGAGAGTATAGGAACCTTAAAAATACTGAGATATACCCAAGAGGACTGCACAAAAACCCTTTCTGCAGGACTTGGAAATCGACTGAGCACCACTATTTTTAAATAACCCATGGCTTTTCAATATCTTTATATATTTTCACTACTTCATATCCATTGTCATGAGAAAAGGAAACATATTTATAGCTATCTGAACAAGGCTTAAGACTAAAATAGCTGTATCATTCTTATCCAAGGGACATAGGATTCTGGACTAGACTTTGAGCAGGGCTAGAAAGAACATAGATTTCTTTTTTCTTTCTAGGTGTCTTTAGGAAATGGGAGATGCATCTTATAAATTAGGAGTTTAGCTTGGAGGTAAAGTTATTAGAATTTTAATAAGCTACACCCATTCTGGACAGAGGTTAGTCACGGAACTTTTGCTACATGACAAAAATAACCAGAGACATCAAGAGTGCTCCCCAAATAATCTTCTTTAGAAACCTAAGATTTAATTTGTCCAAGTGAGAGCTGGCCAAATAGCTCAGTGGATTAAAGCGCCTTCAAGCAGGCCCAGGGGCCGGGGCTTTGATCCCTGGGCCTGCCATGTTGGCCCCAGCCCCAGGGCATGCTGAGATGGTGACTGAGATTGGGCGTGGTGGCGCAGGCCTGTAATCCCAGCTCTTGGGAGGCTGTAAACAAGAGAATCAGGGACAAGGAGATGGCTCGGTAGAATAAGTGCTTCCCTGGCAAGTGCAAGGGCCTGAGTTCAATCCCTGGTTCCACCAAAATAAATAAATAAGCAAATAAATAAGCAGGAGAATCACTATAAGTCTGATCTAGTAGTGAGACCCTGAATACCCTGCGGACCCTTCCCTAAAATACATCATCATCATTAGTCCAAGTGAAAATACAATGTAGATATATAACTTAAAACTTCAAGTAGGAGCCCGGAGGGGCCGGGGAGACAGCTCAGTGGAATAAATGCTTGCCTGGCAAGGCAAGGTTCTGAGTTTGATCCCTGGTTCCACAAAACAAACAAACAAAAAACTTCAAGTAGCCAAAACAAAATTGGGATCTGAGTAAGCTCCTCTTCCCTTTCCATGATACCTCCCGGTAAGTGCCGTAATTTCTGGATGAACTGAAAAGCCTTCCTTTATTTTCGCTTCTGAGGAGAGATTTATGTGTAAGGAACAGGTGTGCTTGGCCATAGTCCTATTCTCAACATTAAGACTCCAGAGTAAAATAATGACGTAAAAGATATTTATTGACACAGACCAAAACATATACAAATATTTCTGCAGGACACAATGAAAACATCTCCTGGTTTAAAGGCAGCATCTGCCAGGTGTCCTCTGTGGAAAGGCCTTCCACAGCAAGCTCACCGAAGGCATGTCTGTCACACAGGAAAGGCTTCCTTTGCATGGGTGATGGCCGCTGGTGCTCCAGGGGGGTAACAGCGACAGGTTGGCTGATGGGAGGGAAGGTTTACACAGAGTTTCACTGTTCATGTCACAACTGTCTCCAGGGGCCTCTAGGCTGAAGGATACTGCTGACCGCAGGCGTGAGATCTCTCACCAGTATTAGGACAAAGACAGTGTGTCTCAAAGCACATGGCTCCGGCTTGAACACCTGCAGATTGTTCCTGGGGTGGTGGCCACAGGGCCAGAACAGGTGCCCAGCAGTCCACGCCAACAGAATGGTGATGGTGACAGACCTCTACCCTTAAAGCCCAAGGAGACTGACACAGAGAGGCTGGTGGAACAAAGGCCTTCCCCATAGCCTCCTGTGTCTTTTTGGGCACCAAGGCCATTCTTAATAACCAACTGCTGTGATGGTGAAAGGTCTTCCCTTATGAAGATCATGCTTTAAACCCAAATTGCTTCATCTTGACTTTAAAAACCACTTATTTCCCAATCCAAGTGACTGTATATAAAATGCAATATGAAATTTTACTCTAAAGTCAAAGAAAATTTTAATATACCCCCTGCTTATTCAAGTTAGATTCCCCTCCAGAAATCTGAAAGTAGGTACTATAAGTTAAACATTCTACAGGGCTGTTTTCAATAATTTAAATATTAGACACAGGCCAAGTAAATAGTATTCTTAAAGCAATTTGGGCACAGTCACACACAGAAGGAATGGGGAAGAAAGGCTCTCCCAAAAGTGCCAGAGTTAGGTTTGTTTGGTAAAATAATGACAACACAGTTAGAGGTAAACAATGTCTTCTTCCACTCTGTCCACATCTTGCAGGACCACTGTTGAAAGGTTTTGCTTTGCTTCCGTTATAAATGTCTGCAGCTGAGGGTAGTATGGATCGGAGTCCTGGAAGGATGGAGACTTTGTCCACGAGGTGTCCAGATCTGCAACAGATAGACAGCACAGGTTACAGGAGAGGCAGCCTGCGATCCGCAAGATAGGTTCCCAAGAGCCTAGGACATGCAGGGTCCCTGTAGAGAAAGCGATTGAGCCCAGGGAGAAAGAATCATACCAGACTAATGATTTTATCAGTACTGCTAAGACATGCTGACGGTCACCAGTGCCTAGAAATCACCTTTGAAGAAGCCTCCTAGGGAAGTTTCAACCAAATAAAGGGGTTTCTGTTCATGACAGTCAACTCTGCTCCAGCTGGGAAAGGGAGGCCCACTTAATTTTTAAAATGATCCAGCCTTCGAAGACATATACTGTAGCTCTGCATAATAAACCGCATTTGCATCTGTGTAACTCCCTCGTAATATCACTGTCAAGAGCTGACATCAGGGCTCCCATGATGTGTGGGGGTCTTTCCCAGTGGGGGCAAGAGGTATGGGGAGAAAGGAGCTGCAGAAGGAAGGAGGCCGTAGCCTCAGCAATGGGCAAACGCACCCATGCTACACACAGTCCTTCTCAAGAGTAGACAGACCTGCAGGGAAAAAGCGTGCCAATGTCAACGATGACTGGGTTTGCAGTTTGCTCTTTCAGGTTACCTAGCAACAGCGTGGCACTGTCTACTCTCCCCTCTTCTGGTAAAACCCTCTCATGTTATAGTTCACAGAGAGAAGGAGCGTCTTTATCTGAAAACAGAAACACGTGTGCTGCACATCACTTTCTCTGCCCTGTTCCCTGAGCCATGCTCTCCAGGCTCAGTCACATGGTGACATTATGCATAGCCACTTCTGTGGGAGCCCAACACAGAGCAGATGCAGAAGGCCAGCTGGGGAAGGGGGTCGGGGCGCCATGGAGCCAGCCTGCAGCTTCTTCAGCTGTTAGCAAGAGACCCCACCCATGCTAGGAGTTACTCCTGGCCTCTACTACCTACCTGGATAGAATACTGTGGTGTTCCAATGATCTCTAAGACCCTGGATGGCTGGAGAAGGTGGTACACAGAGCTTGGCAGAAATGAAGGGTGAAATAGCCCCATGGGACTCCACTTGGGGAAGTAGTGGATTTTGCCACCCCTCCCATTGCTCCTTTATCCAGTAGAAAGTGTGGCTGATGGAGAAGGAACAGTCAGAGCCACAGGCGGTACAGGGTCACCCGGAAAGAGCAGTGGCAAGAGCTGAGCTATGCTTCGGAAACAAAGGCCGGCCTTAGGGGAGAGCAGAAAGGGTGTCGGGGAGACTGTGCCCCACAGCTCACTCAGAGGCATGAGCCACCCCTGACCCTTTACGTGTCAGTGAGGCACAAAACAAAGTCCACTTTCAGTGTGCTGATTTGATTTACAGACCCCAAGTCCATATCCTGCACCTCAAATACCAGGAGCCCCCCACCAACTGATAATGAAACGATGCAAGAGGCTGCCACCGTGCATCTAGTACCTCCTGTGAGGGCCAATCTCTTACAGTCATCCTCTTTTTGTGCCCCCAAATCTTATAACTCCAGTTGGCGAGTGGGGAAATTGTATTAGTCACCTACTGCTGGGGCCAAATTCCTAATAGAAATAACCTAAAGGAGAAAAGATTTATTTTGGTTCACAGTTTCAGAGTTTTCACTGCATGGCCGGCCAGCCCTAAGGAAGAAAGGCGCAGTAGGAGAAAGCTGCCTCGTGGTGGCCTGGAAGCAGAGAGAGAGCAAGCAAGAGATCCAGAGAAAAAGGGACTATGTGACTGTTCACATCCCCAGTCTTCTTCTTGGCCACTGAATGGAGCCAGCTCAACACACAACTTCAATGAAAAAAAAATCTCAACACTTCTGTCTAGCAGATACTGGAGATTGAACCAACTAAGCCACTGACAGTGCTACCTCCTCGCCAATGAAGGGTCCAGCTGGCGCACAAGAAGTACCACCTGGAGAACGAAAGCTCAACCGCTGAATGACGCAGGCGTTCACTGCTGACAGATGCAGCGACGCCAGACACCCTGACACCCTTCCTCCATGTATGTTTCCCTCCTCTGGGACCGACATGTAGCGAGCTGAAAACTCCGGTGGGCCTCTGCGTCCAAGAAGTCTCTTCCCGGCTTCAAGAAAGACTCATCCAGCGGACAAGTCAAAGAAACAAAGGAGCGGAAGAGAGAATTCCTGGATTCAAAATTAAACTGGAGGCTCCAGTTGAGGAAGATGGGGAAGCAAGAATCAATAGTGGGGTGGGAGGACAGTGTACATGAGCGCACGTGCATGCGTGTGTGTACATGACTGTGTGTGTGTACATGAGTGTGTGTGTACATGAGTATGTGTGCATGTGTGTGTACATGAGTGTGTGTACATGAGTGTGTGTACATGAGTGTGTGTACGTGTGTGGATGTGTGTACATGAGTGTGTGTAC
>NW_004524753.1:1497185-1504434 GCF_000260255.1 Octodon degus | reverse complement strand
TGTGTGTACATGAGTGTGTGTACGTGTGTGGGTGTGTGTACATGAGTGTGTGTACGTGTGTGGGTGTGTGTACATGAGTGTGTGTACGTGTGTGGATGTGTGTACATGAGTGTATGTACATGAGTGTGTACATGAGTGTATGTACATGAGTGTGTGTGCGTGTCTGCATATGAGGGAGAGGGAGAGGGAGAGAGACAGATAGGGAGAGAAAGAGAGAGAGACAGAGACAGAGACAGAGAGACACACAGAGAGAGAGAGAGAGAGAGTCGGATAGATGGCCGGAAGGAGGGAAGGAGGGAGGAAAAGAGAGAGTGCAGAAGTTCATTCAGGGAGGCCTTAACATTTAATTAGAACATTTTCCAACAAAAATAAAAACAGGAGAAAAGCATTTCTAATGAGCACTCGCCAGGTCCTAAGGTGAAAGGCCCACGCTCCAATTCCAGCGGTACTACTAGATGCTGCTGTGGCGTGCGGCACCCAGACGGGACCTCAATTTCCTTCTCCGTGCTCCTGCTTGCTTTCTAGCTGAACTCCACAGGCAAGGTCAGACAGTCTGTCTTTGAAATTAGAAACCATTCTGTGACTTGTGATTTTATTACTCCATTTCAGCTCTGAAAGAACTCCAGCACAGCAACTGTATATTTCTCCAGGCCAGGCACCTTTAACCACACGTTTTTGCCCTAGAGAGTATGATCATCACACAAAACCCTAAGCTGAAAAAAAAATATTGTTTCAATTAAACCTCATTGCTTCAGAAAACAGAATTATGGAGCAGTAAAATTAATCATCCTGTTTCATTTGTGATCAAAATACATGCTGATTGGTAGAGCTAAATATAGATTATTTTGATGAGGTACTTTTTAAAAAAATGTATTTAGTACAGGGTCTACAGAGTCTCACTACGGAGATCAGACTCCTAGTGATCCTCCTGTTTTCGGCCTCCCAAGCGCTGGGATAACAGGCGTGCACAACCATGCCCAGTCTCAATCACCAACTCAGCACGCCCTGGAGGCAAGGCAGCACAGCACACAAGGGATCGAGCCCCGGTCCCCGCGTCTGCCTAAACAGGCACTTTAATCTGCTGAGCTATCTGGCTGGCCCTAGATTATTTTTAATAAGCAAAAAAATAAGAAATCAATCATAACATGGCTGACTAAAAGCAGAATACTATAATAACAAAGCAAAACATGAAGCTGCCATGCCCCAACACTACCTCTTCTCAAATAAAAGGAATAATTTCATCCTTACCATATTTCTGGTAACTGTTTTAAACAAAGTGAGCATTATTAAGCTTAAAATAAGGGCACATAGGCTGAAGCATATTAGAAACCCTACAACTTGCTAAACCAAGTGGAAAAGTAGCATCTCGGTTCAGGGATTTTCCCACTACATAAATGAGCTTCTATTCACTCCCATGATTTCAGCCCATACAAGAAGTTTGCATATTCTCACCGTAAGGACCACTATAAAGTCCAAGTTGGTCTCCAAATGCAGTCTTTAACCCTCTCTCCTCTCACACAACACTCTTACTGCAGTTTCGAGGCTACAGCTATTGATATTTTTGGCTGGAACAGTTCCTTTCTGTTGTAGCTATGGAGGGATGAAAATACCCATGCTGCCAAGGGACACGTGTGCCTGGCACACCAAACAACCAGCAGGCCCCTAAATCTGATCCTTAGCCCTTAGTTGCAGCCTTTGTGTTGACACTTGCATTTGTCATTTTTACACTTTTCTCTGCTTGCTCAGTATTGGAATTTCACACTAACTGTGAAGAGAATCAGACTTCTTTCAGTCACTTTGCCAGTATTATTTGATATGGTTTATGTCTAGTTGTCTCCCTAAAAAATCTCATACAGTTGTTGGGGCAGATTCTAGAGTATATCATTAATTCATGATCCAATGCTGGGATTATGGTACCAGTGCTACACTCACCCTGGGGTGGGTAATCTGCATAGAATATAAGGAAGGGGAGAGGCTTGCTAGCTGCCTCAGCTGCTGTTCCTTCCTTTGCTCTTTGCTGTTTTCCATCACTATGAACTGCTGCCCTCTTCCATGTGCTGCTCTGCCTTGGACCCAGCTGAGTATGGACTGAAACCTCCACTAACTGTAAACTAAATGAACCTTTCCTTCCTTAATGTTGGGAGTCCCAGCAATGAGAGCAAAATAACTGAGACATTATTTATTTGAGCCAACTAGGTAACCAGCTACTTTCCAGACCAGACTATAAACTGAGGGTGCAAAATACAATTATGTATGATCTTCCCAAGGAATAAAACAATACCTGAACTGTGAAGTAAATGAAATATTTTAATCACAAAGTAAAATGTAACCTTGGGCAAGTCATTTCCCCTCTCTGGGCTTCAGTGCATAAAGGACTGAAATAAAATCATCATGAGAGAACATTAAAGTTATTATACTGTATGTGGAATTTTACATTTGTGTTTGGGTTCCATGATTCCTCAAATAACATTCAAAAGGTGCAAAAATGAATACATTTTCCTCTGCTTTGTACTCAGGAAAAGTAGCTAACTTTGCTACCTAAATTTTTACTTAACATCATGTTTTTAAAGTAGTGGTCAGATACTTTTCCCACTCCCCTCTCTTCAATTTTTCCATCAATTCCTATAGAGGGAAGTCTACAAACAATCTTCAAAGGATAGTATATGGAAAGCAAATGACTGAGTTGAAAGTAATAGCAACAGTCAAAATCTACATTTGATTTCCCTCCTGTGAACAATAAGCTTACAGTATCATGTCACAAAGAGCAAGTTTATCCAGCACTTTGGGAGGCTGAAGCAGGTAGATCACAAAAAGCAGGTAGATCACAAAGTCAAGCTTGGCCTGGGAAGCTTAGCAAATTCCCTAGACCCACTCTCAAAATACAATTTTTTTAAAAAAGAGATGAGAATACAACTCTGTAAGAAGGATCAGGATTCAATCCCTAGCACTGTAAGAGAAAGGAAAAGAAAAGAGGAGAGGAAGGGAGGAAAGAGGAAGAGAATAGAAGGGGAGAGGAAGAACAGGGAGCAGAAGGGAAGAGAGGGAAGGTTGAGCCGGGAAGGGAGAGAGTGATAGAAAAATAGACCTGTGACAAGTAAAAAGGATTGCCTATGCTTTTAAAATATTTAGTTAAGACAGTCTTTGCTTTTCCCTGAATTTTCTAAATACGAAAGTATTTTGAATCATTGCAAAACTAAGGTTTTGTTTAGATTTAAAGCATACTGTATCGTTTTCATCATAAACATCAACTGCCAAGGTCTAGTGTAGCCCAACATGGTACCTGCTGCCTGGGAACCTGGTGCCCAGCACTGCTCAGGGCTTGCTTAGTCTACTGGCGCAATCACTGATGATGCGACACCAACCCTCTCCGTGTCTTATCCCACTCTCTTGTCCCCAACAGGATCTATGTGTCCTTGGGAGCCTTGACCCTGTTCTTGTTTCTTTCAATCAAGCTTTCTGACTTGTATTTCTTATTTATATATATCCCTTGTGCATGTTCCCGAAATCAAAATTCACACTTTCCTAGAATAACTCTACCTCGAGAAGTGATTTTATCAGCAACGTTCCAACTCTGCAAAAGAAGTTGTCTTCCCTCTTTTGTGACTGAATCAGGCTTACACCCTGAAACATTTAAAAAATCATTTCCTGATGGCATTACTGGCAGTCGCTACTTTTTCTCAGGAGCATTAATGCACAACATTTTCCCTTTAATGGAAAACATTTATTGTGTACAGCTTGAGGTATCTTCAGAGCAAAAGAAAATTGGTCTCTGTCCCTAATTTTGCTCAACTCAATTTTCCATAGTGAGCCGCAAACAGGATGTGAACCTCTGGCATGAAAACCAATCTGGAGCTGACGTCTGAGGCCACAGTCTAAATTAGGGCTCTGATTCCTTCGTCTATTCCTCAGGTGCCAATGCTGTACCTGAAATCAAATAATATAAAATAACTGCAAGTGATTTTTAACTCGTGTGTGTGTGTGTGTGTGTGTGTGTGTGTACAAATTTGTAAAATAAGAGCAATTTTTGTTATAATTTTTTAAAGCTGTGATTGTGGGGACTGGGCTTTAATTTTGTGTTCATAACTAAGGACACCACTTACTGACCTATGGTCTGAACTGTGACTTGCTCTCACATTTGTCCCTTCTAAGAAAAGTGCCACCATGAATAGTTCATGACTTTAGCATCAGCACCTCCCCAGGAGTATCTTCACCTTGCCCTTGAAAAGTATCTCAAGGAATTTCTTTAAAAGGAGGTATCCATGATAAAAGGAAACAGTGGTCAATTAAGCTGATGAAACTCTTTGTACACTAAATTCCTTAACTGACAGAGTCCTCCGACACGGATAGGCTCACGTATAGCATAAATCTCTCAAAGGAAGAAACAGCCTAAGCCATCCCTATACCCAATCCCTATCCTCACAGTGTCCCTTACAATGTGGGTTCCACTGAACACACTTGAGAACCCAGGGCCTTAGAGGACTGCAAATCTACTGTGGACCAGGAGAAGAAAAATGATCAAGATATTGTAATAAATCCCAGGTGAGAAACTGGAAGTAGATGAGGTTTTCCAAAGTCAGAATCTCATGGTTCTGTTTAGGGTGTCTGTACTGGGCCAGGCAGTCATCACCGATGGTTGATGAAATTACTAGGAGAAAAGCTGATGGCAAATGTTACAATGGGTGGATGGAGCCGAGAACACCTGAACATGGGGATCATCAACACCACAAATAAACAGACATCCTGCCCGTATGATGGGATGCAGCGGGAAACATGCAACAACATTCAAGGAGATATTTTTATGCCAAGAAATAAAGCCTGAAGTTAATCAAGTGCCTATTCCCAACTACTATGTTACCAGAATTACAAGGGTATAAGAATATATTAAGTGACTAGGGAATGCAATCAGCAAAATCCAGAATGTGGGAAGTTTTTCAGGAAAAAACATATGAGTCTGTTTAACAAATAAACTGTAAGATTAACAAAGAGAAAGTCAAGAGAACTTCGGGTTTAAAATTCTTAAGAGATGTATCAGCCACATGCACTATATGAAATTATTGGGCACCTAGTCTAAACAAAGCAAAGGGAAAAGATATTTATGAAACAATCAGAGAAAGTAAAGCACTGACAGCACGATTTCTAAGTAACAATTGTTAATACTGCATTATGTATGATGATGATATTGTGGAGAGGTTTTAAAAATTCCTTTTAGAGAAAGACATTGAAGTATTTTTTTTTTTTTTTTGATAAGATAATAGTCAGTCTTGGATTTGCTTTAAGTAACCCAATGCAGGGTTACAGATGAATGTCCATTTTGTATCTGTCTATTCAAAGTGGTTAAGATAGATGTATAGTTACATTCTCTTTATGAATAGAATGATTTGTTCTAATGGTGTTTGTAAATAGGATATCAAGTCTGCATCTTTTACAGCAATTAACCAGTAGGAAGAATGCATGCAATGTATTAATTATTGAAACGGTCCTACCAATTTGGTTTGAAACTGTCTCACTGCTATTTGTTTCTCAATAAAATTATGACAAAAAAGTTAAAAAAAAATAAAAAATAACCCAATGCAAGAGAAGAAAAATTAAAAAAGAAAGCATCCACCCAAGATTGGCTATGGATTGGTCACAGCTAATGCTCATTGTGGGTGGATGGGAATTGTTCAATAATTTTGCTTTTGCTGAAAGTGTTCTTGGTTAACTTTTGAGTCAATAGCCTTCCATAGGATATTATGAGGGGTTCTCCATTCTTCCGAGAGTGTAGTTTCTCTCTTTCTGACATAAATGGACTCTGCGGCAGTGAACCAGAAGCAGCCAGCATGTTTACATCGATTGCTATACAATGATAAGACAAGTAATCAGTGAGTGTATGCACGGCTTTATATTTATAAAGGTTGCAATTGTTTTTGTCTGTATTGTAAAATTGTCTGTTAAAGGGACAAGGTTCATTTGCATTCATAGCTATGCATAAAAAATGATACTGATTTTTAGGTACTATCTTTGCTCTTGCCCCCCAAAATCTAGTATTTTCAATGCAAAATATAGTTTAGAGAATATGTTATTTTATAACCAGGGTATACTTCCCTTTAAAAGTGCATTAAAGCATTTTTGGAATTTGAGCCTTCTCAGTCTGAGTTCACTTAAAGCTAAAAAGTTATATTTAAGAAACAGGAAATAAAGGCAATATCCACAATATCCAAGTAAATCTCACTGTCATCACAATAGATGTCCTGTCGAATGAATACATTAATCAGTGAATAGGATCAAATATCACATGTGTTTTGATTAGGGTCACGGAGAACGATCGACTTGGACTTAGAAAAGAGCTTATTTAGAAAAGAACTTATCATCTCATTCTCTCCAAGCCTTGTTTTCTTAGCAGAACAAAAAGAAAATGTACTAAGGCGGAGCTGCAGGATGGGCTTCTCCCGCAAAGCCCAGATGCCGTCTGGTCTTGGGTCATCACTGTCATCTCAGCTAGCACTGCCCTCTCCTCGCCCACCAACTTGGACACTTGCAGTCCTTCGCTTTTCCTGCCACGACACTTGGGAAGATGCTCACAAGCAGTGCACACGCCCCTGCATCCACTCAAAACACAAACTCCCCACACAGCAAATAGGCAGTCAATTATTAGCAATTCCTGGGTTACTAAGCTCTATGGTCCATAAAAAACACGTCAGCCTGTGAGTGAGAGAATCGTTACTATGAAGGCAACCTTGAATTTTTTTGACTTATAATGTTACCTGTCAAACTGCAGTAGTTCACAGACTTTAGTAGTTTCTCTATTCTCTCTCTCTCTCTCTCTCTCTCTCTCTCTCTCTCTCTCTCCCTCTCCCCTCTCATTCTTTTTTCTTTTTTTTTTGAACAGTGTTTTACTGGGTAGTTCAGGCTCACTTTGAACTCACTACATAGCGCAGGCTGGTCTTGAACTCATGGCAATCCTCCTGCCTCAGCTTCCCAAGTGCTGGGATTACAGGTGCGCATCAGCACGCTCAATTCTTCTCTGTTATTTCTAACATAGCACTTGGACTACTTCTCATAACTGATCAAAATACTGAAAGGTCCAAAAATTCCTTCTCGTGTTTCTTACAGTATTTTAAAAATAATTTTCTCTAGAAGAATTTCAAAGTGATGTGTAAAGGTATTTCAAAAAAATTTATGTGTAAAGGTATTTCAAAGAGATCTATAAATATAAATAACCATGTATGTAAAAAAGCCTTTAAAACCCCAAAGCAGGGCAGCACTGAGC
>NW_004524753.1:1495668-1496540 GCF_000260255.1 Octodon degus | reverse complement strand
ACCTGAAATCCCAGCATTAGGGAGGAGAAAGAAAGAAGAAAGAAAGAAAGAAAGAAAGAAAGAAAGAAAGAAAGAAAGAAAGAAAGAAAGGGAATTAAAAGGGAGAGAAGATCAGAGTATTTCAGAGGTCCTACTTCCAACCAGAAATGGTCCTAGCAAGACAACCTAAGAGAAGCGACTAATTGTAAGAAGGAAATGCGTAAGCCGGGTGTGGTGCTCATGCTTGGAATCATAGCTTCTCAAGAGGCTGAGGCAGGAGGACACAAGCCAAGGCCAGCCTGAGCAATTTAGCAAAATCCTACTTCAAAATAAGAAATAGGTGGAGGAGAAGAAAAAAGGAAGGAATGAGAGAGTGGGGTTGCACTAGTTCCTAGAACTGAAGGAAATACACCTCCAGGTTGTACAAGTTTGATGAACAACCAATGAAAGTGACTTTAACAAAAGATCACGTAGGGCTGGGGAGATAACTCAGCGGTCTTAGTGCCTGCCTGGCCAATGCAAGGACCCGGGTTCGATTTCCCGGAGCCCCATGCCAGCCACCAAAACCAGGTGTGGTGGCGCACGGCTGGGGAGGCTAATACCGAGTCCGAGTTGCATAGTAAGACCTTGTACCAAATAAATAAATTCATTATTTAAAAAAAAAAATCACATAAAGGCATATTATAAAATTCATATAAGAAGGGTCAGCCAGATAGCTCAGCAGACTAAAGCACCTGCTTAGGCAGAATGCAGCGGCCAGAGTTTGATCCCAGCATGCCTTTCTGGCCCCACCCCCAGGGTGCACTGAGACCACAGCTGAGACTGAACATGATGGTGCACCCCTGTAATCCCAGTGCTTGGGAAGCTGAAAACAAGAGAATCACTACAAGTCC
>NW_004524753.1:1473030-1494028 GCF_000260255.1 Octodon degus | reverse complement strand
AAGCGGTGCTTTAAACAACTGAGCTATCCATCAAAAACCCTCCCTTTCCAGTCATAAAGTATCCCCGCTGTACTTGTCATTAGGATTCCTCAGAAAACTTGTCAGAGTACAAAACGCAGTGAACATATTCAAAAAGAACCTGTACAGTTAAAAGTAGACACTTTTGAAATTCCAAAATGACACGAGAAAAAATCTTACACGAACTGAAAAGTAATTCCCAGAAGAAGAAACCTTTTTTTAAAAAAAGCTAATAAATATGAAGTGGCACTATGTATCTACTGGACAATCAGAGGAGAAGAGATGGAAAGAACGAGTCACCACTGCACACACACTGTACTGGCAAACACTAAGAACCCGACCGCTGCTGACGCGCTGGAGAAACTCGAAGGCTGACCGACTGCTGGTAGCAGCCACACTGAGCAACAAGCTTCGAAAAACACTGGTGGCGCCTGACAAGGCTGAAGAAAGCCTGACCACTTCTAGGTCCCCTGCTCTAAAGGAACTCTCATTCACGGGCTCAAGGAATACACTTGGAGAAAAAAGCGCATCGTGTACTGGGCATGACTTGTAATTGGAAACTTAGGAAATATTAAACTTGCTAGAAGGGCAAGGAGCACATAGACACTTACTTCCTGGAATAACAGGTAGCAGCTTAAAAGTAACAGTTTGTGCCACGCGTATGAATATGCATGAGGAGACCAGAAAAGATTGAAAAAGAGATGACGTGTGCATAGATACATGGTAATTTTGTGTGTTAAAAACCAAAAATAGGACACACTGGTTAGACGCATGCATGTATATAGAAGTAGTCTAAAAATGGACTACAGAAGGGACATGCCAATTTTAGGATTTGGTTAACTTTGAACAGGGGAAAAAAAAAAGGAAAACTTAATTAGAGGAACTGCATCTGTATCAATACTATCATTTCTTAAAAAGAAAAAAGGCCAAGAGTATTGTGAAGCAGATATGGCAAACTGTTCCCAGTTGTTACATGTACGCCTGGTGGATGTTTCTACACCTTTCTGAAATGAAATTTTTCATACTTAAGCATTTCGTAGATCAGCAAATAACTATGGTTGTAAGGTGTGGTCTTTACTTGGTTCCAGATAGAAGAAAAACAAACTGGAATAACATACATGTGAGGCAGTTACAAAACAATTGGAAATTTAAACATAATGACTGTATGTTGATATTATGGAATTTTTCCCCCTAGGTGTGATAATGGTTTTAAAAATAGTCTCTTTTAGAGCTATCTGTTGAAATGGTTAGGGATGAGTACTGTATGCAACTTGTAATTTGCTTCAAAATAATATATAATGTGTGTGGGAAGGTGTGAAATACAGATAGAACTTGATGCACCATTAATTTTTTGATGGGTAGGTACCGAGTGCTTCCTCTTGGTGGGAGGGCAATGGATATATAGATGTTTGTTTAATGAAATAACATGTTAATTTTGCACACATATGAACTGCCCATAATGCCTTCAGGTAGATAACAAGTATATTCATTTCTAAACAATCAAAACAAGTTAAGATATTCAAACGTTCAACACCCAATCAAGAAGCTAGGACAACTTATGAAGAAAGACATGAGGCGCAGTGGAACCGAAGATGTACACACAATCCCAAGCACATCCACTATTTGACCTATGACAGAGGACTCAAAAACACACACTGGAAGAAATCTGACTTCTTTAATAATTGGTGCTGGGAAAATGGGAGAGCCACATGTGGAAGATTGAATGTAGACCACCCTCTCTTACCAGATACTACACTAAAATCCAAACGGACCAAAGAACTAAAAGTTGAGGCAGAGACATCTTGCTGGAAGACAAAGGAGGTAAGACTCTTAACGTCATAGCCACAGGCAAGGAATTTCTGAACAGAATCCAGCTGCACAGTAAATGGTACCAACGAATTGGAACTTGTCAGATTAAAAAAGTTCCACAGGGCAGAGAAACAACCCACACTAGCATAAAGACAAACCTCAGAATTAAAAAGAATTTCTCCTCAGAGGACTAACGTCTAGACTATATAAAGAATTCAAAAACTTAAAACCAGCCTAAATAAGAGACCTAATCTAAAAATGGACAAGTGAAATGAAGAGACACTTTGTAGAAGCACAAATGGCCAATAAATTCATGAAGAAATGCTCAGCATCATTGGCCATTAAATCAAAACAACATTTTTACTCCAGAAAGGATGGTTATTATCAAGAAATCAGACAACAAATGCTGGCAAGGTTTTGGGGGACTAGGGGACTCATGGGAGAATCCCTTCTACACTGTTGATAGGAGTGTAAACTAGCACAATCACTGTGGAAGTCAGTGTGAAGATTCCTCAAAACCTTAAGCTATAAATGTCATTCCTCCATCTATTCCCCTCATAGGAATCCTCCCCGAAGAGTTAAAAACCACATATTACAGTGATTTCTACAAATCTCCATTTAGAGCAGCATAATTCATGGTAGCTAAATCTTGGCAGTGGTCTGTACGTCCATCAACAGGTGAATGGAGTACTACTCTGCCATAAAGAAGGATAAACTTGGGCTGGCCTGATAGCTCAGTGTACTAAAGCACCTGCTTAGGCAGAGCACAGGGGCTGAGGTTCGATTCCTGTAGGGCACGCCATCCCACAGGGCACACTGAGACAGCAATTGAGACCGGGTGTGGTAGCGCATGCCTGTAATCCCAGCGCTTGGGAGGCTGAAAACAGGAGAATTATTACCAGTCCAATCTATCTAGTAAGACCCTGTAGACCCTGTTCTAAATACAGGAAAAAAAAAAAAGGGTTAAACTTGAGTTCTGTACATGAAATAGATGCATCTGAAGACCATAATGTTAAGTGAAATACATCAAACACCAAGTTTAAATATCACATGGTTTCTCTTATATCCAGATTATAAATAAAGGGCAAAAGAAAAGATAGT
This sequence comes from Octodon degus, assembly GCF_000260255.1. Lineage (NCBI taxonomy): Eukaryota > Metazoa > Chordata > Mammalia > Rodentia > Octodontidae > Octodon > Octodon degus. Next base: position 1,491,100 of record NW_004524753.1, on the reverse strand, counting down.
AGGAAGCAGGGAGAGAGAGCTTTCTTAAGTAGGAAGGAAATCTAGGACTGGAGAGAGGGGAGGGAAAGGCAACGAGAAAAAAGAGCTAAAATCTGTTATGTATGGGTGCCAACTTCCCACAGCGAACATAAACTCTACGTAACATAAATGTGTACTAATTGAAAAGAAAACAGTATGCTGGATTCAGTGACAAGCAGCCATAGGACCCGGCTAAACTCTCAGGGCACTGGGTTCCTGTAAAGGGTCCACAGTCCACGGTCTCCTCTGCGCCACAGCTAAAGAACCTTCTTTCTGAACAATGCTCGCAGCGGGACCCTAACCCATGCCACAGGAGTTATGTCCCTCCTTTTGCTGAGAAAACAAAAATCAAGTTCATCTCTCTGCAAGCTGAGTAAGGTAGGAAATCAGCCCAGGAATCTCAAGGCTGCACTTACTTACTGGTTCGGTGGAGGAGAAAACAGCTGCTGAAATTCCTAAGCATGCAAGAAGCCATGTTTTTCTTTAAATCAGAAGAAGGCAAGCAATTAAATCAAACACACCCAAGACTATTAGTTCTACTTGCTTCCTAATGCTAAGTATGTCATTACCTGACTTAAAAAAAAAAAAAAAAAGGCCTCCAATTCTTTATTTTAAAAGTCTACAAATGAGGCTTCCACCCTTCTGAACAAGTACAAAACTGGGAGACGTTAAAGAACTTACAGGCTTATTCTCTTTGGAGAGACTGCTATTTCAGGGAGACATAATTTTTTTTTCTCATTTTTAAAATGAGAAAACATTAATTTTGTAGTTGTCATTTGTCTGAAATAACATTGGCTAAGAAACCAAGAAATGAAATATCTTTTTCTACTACAGTCTTCAGTTTGTCACTCGAAAATGATTATAACTTTAAAAATACAATGCAATATATAGAAAATCAGTCTGTTCATGAAGATTTCAAAGCCCCAAATATTCCTCTTAAATTTATGTAGAGTACAGATCCCTATATTTTCTGGTATTTATTTGGTTTGTTGTTGTTTGTTTTGCTTTGTTTTGTTTTTGTATTTTAGGGACGGGTCTACAGGGTGTTCAGGGTCTCACTACTAGATCAGACTTGTAGTGATCCGCCTGTTTACAGCCTCCCAAGAGCTGGGATTACAGGTGAGCGCCACCAAGCCCAGTCTCAATTGCCATCTCAGCACACCCCGGGAGGTGGGGCTGGTACAACAGGCCCAGGAACTGGTTTCTGGTATCTAAACTTAAAACATTTGTAAAAAACGTACAATTAGAAGAGTGGATGTTTTACAGGAAAAAGACAAAATTAGGGTTTTATATTCCTGAAAGGAAAATTAACAGAGAACATGTACACCACAGGTAAACTGTTCTCCTCCTTGGAGTCCTCTTTCCTTAAGAAAGGGATTTGTAGAGGCCTTGTGAGTGCAGATGTTCCCCAAAGAATCTTCGGCTGTTCACAGTCCTGTTTCCTAATGGGAACCTCTGACCAACACCGCAGCCTAAAAGCCAGCTCATTTCCCTTTAATTCTTTGATAGCTGATGCACATTCCTGTATTTATACTTTTAAGACAGACCTCTTTCTTCTATAAACAGTTCTGCCCAAGAAAGAACAGTAACTTTATCATTCAACATAACTTCTCTCTAGTAACAGATCCTGACTGAGGACCATGTAGGAGTCTCAGCAACTCCCTGAGAGACCAGCAGCCCCAGACCCTAGCAGGCTGCAGAGGGCTACCTAGCATATGGCCCTGAAGCGGCCTATGACACCATGGAGTGGGAAAGTGTAGGCACAGGTGAGCTCAATGGGCAAGAGAGCCAACTGAGTTGCCAGTGGACAGTGCTGGCAGCTGGGAAGGATACCACAAGCCCCGCAGAGGAGGCCAGCTTCCAGATATGGTGGCCAAGACAGGTTTCAGGGAGAAAAAAACATCTGAACTAAGTCTGAAAGCTCAAGACAGGAAGAGAAGGCCTTGGATGGGCGCTCTTCCCAGTGGAGTTGGCCCCCATGGCAAAGGGTGAAATTGCTAGATGACATCAAGGAAGGAGGGTTGGCAAGTTGGACCAAAACACAGGCGTGTGCAGGGGAAGTAAGGGCGAGGTGATGCGGAAACAGGTAAGGGAGAGTCTTCAACAGGGATGTGTGTGAGTCTTAACTTTAGGAAACTACTGGCAATCGGGACCCTTGCATGGTCCCATGTTAACGTATCCCTGACTTTCCTGTATGCAGTGCCACCCCGAAACAAGAGAAACTGGTCCACAAGCAGAGTGAGAAGGAGCAGTGTTCTCTCTGCTCTTTGCCTACCTATAACAAACCCTGTATCTAGCCAAGGAAATTTCCACCCTCTTGCTAGACGAAGCCATTTATTTTTGGTCACAAGGCAGTTAGGAATGAAAACCGGTGTGAGCTTCTCACCAGTTCATTCTTTATTCAACACTGAGTGTCCAGTGCAGACCCCACACTGGGCCAGGCACCAAATAAACCACGTTGAGCTAGACCTGCTTTCAGGCTCAAGAGAGTAGACAGGCAGTATGGCCACTTTGCAAAGCAAATCACTCCACAGTTTCCTAAATGTTAAAGAGGTACTGTTATGGTTTAGATCTAAAATGTCCCCCCAAAGTGTCATGCAGTCTGAGTACGGGTACGAGGAAGTGACTGGGTCTCTGGGACTCTTGCTCATCATGGACCATTTCTAGTCCAACGTGCTGTTTGGAGGTGGGGCATGACTTAGAGGTCAGCCATCGAGGGCATAACCTACAAAGGTACAGTCCTGTCCACGGCTGCTTCCCTGTCTCTCCTCTTCCTGGCCTCCATGTGGTGAAGAGCTGTTCTCTGCCGGACCCTTCCACCATGCTGCTTCTATCTTACAGCCAACCAGCCATGGACTAAATCCACTGACACTGTGAGTCACAATCAAAGTGTCTTTTAAGCTGTAGGTGTTGGGTGTGTGTTCTCAGTGATGGGGAAGCTGATACACAGGTACCTGTCCTGGTAGCAGTTTTATTCCTATTTGCCCAAGAGAACTGGAAACATCATTCGCAACATTCTTTGTGTAAGAAGGTTCATCTCAGCAGTATGCTGAAAAGCTAAAACTGAGAAGCAAGCTGCTGTCCATCAACAGAATGGGTGAGTAAACTACAGTAAGTACCTAAACAGAAAGTACACAGTAACATAAGGGAACCAGCCTTGGACCTACGCAGCAACACAGATGTACCTCAGACATAACATGCTGAATAAAAAGTGAGCCGGACACAGAAAGCCATAGGGAATTGATCCCATTTTATTCTGGAATAAAAAATCATTATACTGCAGTGAAGAAAGCGCAGGACAGGCTGCTGCTAGGGCTGGGGGCTGACCAGAAACGATACAAGGGGCTTTCCTGGGGTGATATCAATGTTCTGTGACTTGATAGTTTTTCTATCAAACTGACTGGACAAGAGACTTAATAGCTGAGTATTTCACTCTCTGACGCATAGCTCGATATATAAAATAAGCATTGTAAAGTCTAAAGGGAGCATAAAAGCAAAATTGTTGTGGAAGGTAACAAAAATATATAACTGGGTTCACGAGGCCAACCGAGTGGGTCTGAAGACATTCTGGGGAAAAAAAAAAGATGCAAAACTAATCCTGAGAGAGAAATAAGAAGTGGCTGGAGGGGAGGAAAGGATGGAAAACTGGACCTTCCTGACAGACCAGAGGATGGGGTGTGGCCTCCCACACCCCCGAGAGAATGTCTTACGAAAGGACAGCAGGCAACAAGGAAGAGAGTGTGCAGGAAGAGGCTGAGAAATCGGAAGCCAGATCTGGCCTCCAGGCTGGGGCATGCTACCTTCTGGGCTTCCTCAGGGAAGACCAACTCCTAAAATTTGAGTAAGTCCAGGAAAGCTGACCCAGAAAACCCTTGAGAGGACTGGACACCAGCCCTATCCACAGGCCCCCATGATAGCCTGTGGGCTAAACAAAGCTGCATCTGAAATTCATTGTGTTACATTTGGGTTTCAAGACGCAATCCATGTGGGAAATTGTGCTGGGAAGTGTCACTTGGATTTCAACTGTTCCCGAGGGAAGAAAATGTACTTGAAGGGTGAGCCACCTACAATGCATGGATCTCAACACTCACTGACATCAGTAGTCTCCAAAATGTACTGCAAAAAATAGTAGGCTCGAAGATGCTGCCATTAAATAGCTTTGAGAAGTGCCACTTTCAGAGATTTATGCAGCATATCAGCACAATAAAAGGGTAGAAAATGTCACCCAGGCCCCAGACCAGCATTTCTCAGTATTATCTGTTCTTGGGACATTTTCAAATCATTTAAACCCTAGTAGCATCCAGTCGAGAATCGTGGAACATTTGCAGGATGTGATGACTTTTACCCAAATGAAGCATAACAAGTCTTCCCGGTCACCAGAGCAACCATACTGGAAGCTGTCCAGTGGCTCAAGTGACTCAGTACACTTCCTAATAATGTACTCCTCTCTCACAAGACGTAATTGTATCAGCAGTAACAGTGAGCATGCTTCTAAGTGCTCACAAAATTTAAGAATCTTACATTTATCATTTTATGTAGTCTCTACACTATGCAAAAGAAGTAGTTATTATAAGAAGCCCAATCTTATAGATGACCGAGATATACCAAGTTGAAACACCTGCTTAACATTTCACAGATAATACATGACAAAGCTGGAATCTGAACTCTGGCATAATTCCCAAGCCTGCTGTCTTAATCACTGATCCAGTCCGTCATCTCCATTGTCCATTATTAATTGAGTGATTCCTCCATACATTCATCTTTTCATCCATTCATTTGTTAGTTCAATCAAATCCCTCATGGAAAAGTGAATGAATGATAAATGCATGTGAAATTCACTACATTGGAAACTCATGACTGGAGTCTATTTTTACTGATACTTTAGTGTAGTGGTTGCTGGGAAATTATTTCCTTGTTGTTGAATGGCAGGGGGAAAAAAAATCACATCACTTGCTTTCTTCACAAGAACACTTCTCGTCTGATTTGGTTCTTGGTCATTCTGGATAAAAATAAGCAGAAACCCCAGCAAGTTTCAACCCTAGTGTTTTTTCCTAGTCATTTAATCAAGTGCTTTGTGAAACACATTTTCTGGAATTTTCCTTGACTATATATTGTTGAAGTTAGTCAACATCCCCTTTTTTAAAATATAAAAATAATAATCACTAAAAGTATTATTATACATTTGAGAAAGTAAGCATGTAAGCCCATCTTGACTGAGAAAAAGAATTCTACATTGTCCCTATCTTATTAGGCACCAGCAGGGAGAGGAGGATCCTGGATACGCCAGGTAGTAGACAAGAAATTGAGTCTGAAAAATACATCTGCCATACCTACAAATTTATAGCTCCACCTTTGTTACATGAAAAAGCATCAGTAAAAAATATTTTTAAGTTTCTGGCAGCAGCATATGGGAAAAAAAGTTCTTGTATATTTTTACTAGGACCCATGATAACTTTTACCAGTAGGAAACTTGTAATGCAATTTCCCCCAGTACTTTGTTCCCAACCAAATAGTTAAGATTTCAGCTTTTGTCCCCTTATGTTCATAAAGATAAACAACTTGTAGCCCGTTCAGCATAGAGGGAGCCTAAAAAAGACACATTTAGCATCTGATATTTCATAACACTTTACCTTAGACTTTTGGTTTATCATAAAATAGCTTTAAAAACATTTTAAGCCAAACTGTGTAGGTAGCTGAGTACCCTAGAATGGCCTCCTTGCTATAGGGTCCCGCTCTTCCTGACAGGTGGGTTTGGTTCCAGGCCACAGTCCCAAGGGGGACATTAATATGCAACTGTACTTTCTCATACTGGAGCCTCTGTGCAAAACATGGCCTCGTCACTACATGGTGACTAGCAGACCATCACATCTTGGCCAAAATGTTCATTACACTTTTTTCTCTCTGCCTTACCATCTACAAGCTGATGAAAGCGTAGTTTGCATATGCAAAACTTTGTGAGTATAATTTAGGGCTCAGCTGAACAGAAGCATCAGTATCTAAAAATAAAATAGAAGATGAGCTCCACTTGTATCTATCATGCCAATCTGGACAAATTAACAAGAAATCAAAAATAGCACACCTTTTTGGTAGGGATGAATCACCAAGAGCCAGAAGTTTAACCTACTCACTAGAAAGAAAACAGCTTTGAAAACCTTTAGTTTTTTAGGTTGTTTTGTTTTTTAAGAGGATTTGATTTTAATCAGATGGAATATATACTAAGCTTCCATATTCTTGTTTTAAGAACATTCCAAAAACAGAACCTTAGGAAAACGAATAAAGATAACACCCCAATATACATATATCCAAGGATTTAGCTTATTGAATTTTGAGAATATCAAATAGCTCCATATTCACCATGCTCAAATTATATTAAAACAAGCAAACAAACAAACCTAGCCTAGCTAAACAATGAACTTCAAGGAGACATCTGAAAGGACAAGAACACAAGCTTGAGACCCTGAGCACACAGACTCCAGAAGCTTTAGGAAAGCCAAGCATGCAGTCTCCCTGACTCCTAATATCACTCCATCCCATCTTGTGCCATCTGCCTCTGACAAATGTCAGTGTTTTCCCAGGATGCAAATATGCCTCATTTCTGAAGCACGTCTGCAACGATTCTCCAAAATACAGACTCTGGGGCATGAAAGCCCCAAAAGCAGAGAAAACCACAACCTATCACCTTCTTTCACTAATCTGGAAGAATCAAAGATTCCAGGCTGAATGATCAAGTCTAGGTTGGATGCAGCGGAGGGTCCGAGATTCCTATCCTCACAGCCCCATAAAGGGTTAAAAGAAAACTTCAAAATTCATAACCCACAAGAAAGTGCTGGGGCTTCTGAGGACGTGTTAGAAAACAAAACGTAAAACCATCTCTCCATTTGGGGTTTCACAGGAAGACATCTTCAAGCATGCAATTTCTGTCCTTTGTTTCTGGTGGATTTACGAGGCTCTTGGAGCCCAGTGCCCTTACTGCTGCCTTACAACATCCTGTGTGATTAATTGATGGCAAATCACCACGCAGGGTGCCGAGATCACTGGTAGGAAGCAGGTCATTAAATAAAATTAAAACTCTGTGAATGCTTGGCTTGTAATGTTGCTCGCTTCTTCCAAGGCTTTATAGCAGCACTGCTAAAAAAAAAAAAAAAAAAAAAAAAAACCTCAAACTCATCAGAGAAGAAGAATCTTCAACCTTCTACTGGATGCCATACAATCTATATTTAATACCAACCTCCAGCTTGCTATGTTTTAGGAAGAGAAAGCTGTAGTGTAATAAAATTTGTTCAAAAAAATCAGGGAGAAGAGTCACCATGAAAATAATTAGATTTCAACAGCTTTACTGTGAAGTTACTCTGCAAAAAGCTCGGAGTCCTGTCCAACACAATAGGAACCTTTGAAAGTCAACCTCTTCCTTTGGTAGCTCTTAAAATCAAGCATTAACATTTCAAGGAAAATTGAATTAATATCTTACCCACAAAAGCATGCATACCCTGGCTCTTTAGCCATGTAAGCTCTGGTGATTCGTCACCACAAATTAACATCTCCACAGATCAAAACTAAGGCCCAGGCTTCTTGACCGTCTAGACCAAGGTCTGATCAGAACGATTCCACCTCCTTCGCCAACACTGTCTGAGAAGCAATGGACTACGGACACAAGTGTGTTTCAGGCCATTCGTTTAGGGTAAAGTAGGATACATTTCTGAAGCTATCATTGTACTTACTGTTTAAATCGCTCTAATAAATATGTAATATTTCAGGCAATATTTTATGGCTGGCAAGTAGGGCACGCCAAGGAAACTGGCTTACACTGTAGGACCATTTAACTAAATAAGTACTAATGGTTTTGCCTGGGGAGACACAGTGGACTGTAAAATAGGATTTAGCAGAAGAAAAAGCATCTAAGAAAGTCTTTCATTGCTGTCGAGCCAGCCACCCATGCTTAATTCACTGGTGTTCAAGATAGTTTATGTTTTAAAAAAAATACCCCAGTGAACAGATAAGCTGGCTAATTGCTATTGATACAACAATTACATGGTAAATCATGTACATGTCTTCTCCCTAAAGTGACAGTAATCGATTCATTTCTACAAGTTTAGGCTAACATAAAGCATTTTATGGAAAACACATTTTAACTTGTTTTCATTTGCTACACATGGCCATATGGTAGCTACATGTACAGTGCTCTAAATGGAAAAATAGATGCTCTCTAGAGTTAGATGAAGAATTTTTATACTAAACTATGACATAGTCCCGTGTGCAGATAAATAGATTCATTTCAACATCAGGAAGGAAAACTCTGTAATTTTAAAAAGAATACAGTAAGATATCAAAAGGAAGCAGTCTGACCTTCACATTTTAAGAATGACCTGGGTTAACATAAATCTCACCAAAAAAGACACTCTAAGTCCAGTTAGCCTGAGACATGCATCTTTCCTGCTAGTATTAACCACGATCATTGATTGCCCCTTAGCCTTGAAATCCTGTGTCAACCTCTTTCAATATGTGGCTCAGGTTCACAGTTGTTTTCTTTTTTGCCAGAGTCTGGATTGCGATTCTTTCATTCATTTCATAAATGCCGAACACCGTACTTGCTGCCTGTGATAGAGGAATTCATGAAAAGGACACATGAAATACTCTACCCCTACCCCAGCCTCGCTGGAGGCAGACACAGACATTACATAAATTACTGTACATGTTATTAATCCCAATTAAAACAGCTAATGAGAGTTGCTTCCTGATGATTCTGAAGCTTATTTTTATCAGGTTAGCCAGGACTAACAACAACAAATTATTATCACCAAACTCAAGGATATTAAAGACATAAACCAGAATGGAGTTTTTTAATTTAAAGAGAGAAATGGTTTACAACAGAATATCCCCATTAGTGGTTTTTGATGTTTTCTTTCTATTGGACAGCTCACTCAGGGAACCTGGTAGGATGTGAGGCTCGTCTCCGGGTATGTTTATGTCACACAACCACGAAGGCTGGCTGGATGATAGATACAGAAAGCCCTTCCTCACTTCATGGCCTTTTTGGCTAAGATCGAGTATACAGATACGGAAGCCTCTACCCCAAGGTGAGATGCCTGGTTTTGTCAGGATAACCTACATGTGGGTATAGATGTTTGATTCTAAAAATGGGGTTAAACTGGTTGCACCACAGAGGGAACAAAGGGAAGCAAAAAGCCCTAATTGGAGGGTTTCTTCCCAGGCAGAATCTGGTGGAATGACAACTGCTTCCTCTGAGACCAGCACTAGAGAATGGTCACCCTTTGTGCAGTACATGAATATGTTCTCATGCTGAATTAAAATTTCACTAATTTGGGGCCGGCCAGATAGCTCAGTGGGTTAAAGTGCCTACTTAGGCAGAGGAGGGGGCCAGGGGTTTGATCCCCAGCCTGTAGTGCTGGCCCTGCCCCCGGGGTGTGCTGCAACTGAGACTGAGCGTGGTGGCACACACCTCCCAGTGCTTGGGAGGCTGAAAAACAGGAGAATCACCATGAGTCTGAATTGTGTAGTGAGACCCTGTACTAAATACGTAATATATAATCAATCAATCAAAAATTTCACTAATTTGCAGCTTCTTTTTTTAAAAAGAATATGTTTTAAACTATTGGTATTCTAATGACTTTTAGAAGACAATTTTAGGATGAGTTACTTCCAGAATGTAGAAATGAAGCTGATGCTCACTGCATCCCCAGGTACTGCTCTTACTCCTCTTAAATACTTCCTTATGAGCGGGTGGGGAATCTAAACTTTAGCGGCCCCAAGACACTGAGGACCGAGGCCCTTCACGCCAACCAGCACTCCAAGTCAGCAGCACCCCTGTGACAGGCTGGCTGCTTTGGGGTCACCCAAGGAGAGTGTGTGGTACACAGACATACAGGCTTCGGCCTACCGCTGATCTGAACCAAATCTCTGAATACAGGAATCTGGCCTTTTGCTTCATGCTGCATAGCATCCTGAGGCACAGCCCCCTAAGGTGACCATGAGTCTAACGCCAACAACAACAAATCCCATTTACACATGGTACTTGCATCAGCTTGGCGGCTAGCTATGGCTCCCCAGCTTCACCACTACAGGATCTGGGGAGTGAAATTTGGGAGAAAGAGCCCCCTCAGTGTCAAATCACTGGCCTTAAACTCTATCTGACACATTTAACTAAGAGTTCATGTTTTCACTGAACAAAAGGTAAAAAAAAGCAGGGCCCTATGTGAAAAAAGAATACAGCAACTATGACTTCACAAGATTGTTGTAAAGAACCAATAAGATCACAAATTTAAATGTGCTTTTGAATAGCATTAAGTGACTTAATTAGTAATTCACTACAACTAATTTGGATAAACCTTCCAAGCCAGGAGGAATGTAACCACGATCCTTCAGCTTAAGAAAGGAAAAAGAAAAGTATGAAAACTAGTATCTAGGGTAGGTGAACTAGTCAGCTGCTTTTATAAATAAAGTTTTATTGAAACATAGCTAAGCACCTTCTTTATACATTGTGGATGGCCACATTTAAGATGTGGCGATAGCAGAATGCAAATGTGAGCTGGCGGCCCACAAAAGCGAAAACATTTCCTGTATAACCCTCTAAGAAAAAGTTTGCCAACTTCTGGAGTGGAAGATCGCAGGCTTTGGCAAATATATAACAACCATCCTCAAGCAGAATATTCCACATTTTATGAAAGTTCTAAACATGGAATCTTCATGGCGGGATGCGGCTGGGGGAGCGAGGAGGCAGTTCCCAGATTCCCCCGCGTGGGGGAGGTGGTGCTTCCTGTGCTGGTGCTGGGCCTTTGCCCTGCAAGTTCCCGTGACTGTCTTACCCTGCAGATAGGTGAGCTACATGAAGGGTGGTAAGTGGCTTCTCTTCCAAACCTGCCCCTTAGTCACACTGAGAATAAAGCCACATCACTGTAGAGAGACTAAATGTGTCCTAGAATCCATATACGTGCAGAGAGAGAGAGAGAGAGAGAGAGAGAGAGAGAGAGAGAGAGAGACAGAGACAGAGACAGAGACAGAGACAGAGAGACAGAGAATGAGAGAGAATGCTTTTAAGCGAAGGATGACCCAAGTCCAAGCCTGGCCTTTGGAGCTAGTCATACTAAGTGGATCCCCACTGCATCAGTTTGTCCAGCCCAAATGGAACCCAGGGCGGGATACGCGGGCAGCCACGTGGCTGGCTCCCTGCCTCTGAAGCCTCCCACCTGCCAGGCTTGCTCCCCTGCTGTGCACTGGGCTCCACGCGCTCCGCTGAGGTGGATGGCTCTGGCCCAGTTGGCTCCCATAGCCATCCTGCCCCTGGAGAATATGCAATCAGGAAGTTGGCAGCGAGCACACATGGCTCACCAAGCTCTACGAGCAAATGTCATGTTTCCTTCTCCTGGTACAAATTCTCCAAAAGGCTAAAGTCAAACAGCTACATTTGTCAGTGAGGAAGATTAAAAAGGAAGGCTTTGAACCTAGTTCTTTATACTTTGTCACGATGTAGATTTCCTAGAGTGGGCAATATTAGATTTCTTTTAAAACATCTAAGTGATAGGCTACTTAAAAGAAAGAAACAGAATTGCCCAGTGGTTTTTTAATTCCAACTTCTTCACACTCCTTCAGAACAAGTGAATAATAATTTAATGCCCTGATGAATATTCTTAACCCTTCAGTTTGGGTTTTACTTAATCAGTTCAAAACAGAGGTATTTAATATGCTTCTTAATCATTGAGCTCAGAATTTCCAAGGCCTACTGTAACCACAAGCGTAAGTCTCGTATTTAGGGCATAGAACTTGGAAATGAGCCTACAAAAATTTTCTGTTCTAATTTTTCTGTATTGATATAGGCTTAATAACACAGATAACTGTAGCTATAACTCTAAAGATAAACATTTCACAACCTTACTTTATTCACCTTTTTAAAAACAATATTCAAATAGCTGCCCTAACAAAGAAAAACAAATAGGTAAATTACAGCCCAACATTTGTACTTTAAAAAATATGAAGGCTTTTATGACACCTAAAACTATCACAGGAGAAATCATTTTATTCCCTCTTTAGGAAAGATCCTGTCCCCTGAAAGTTCACATGTTGAAGTCCTAACCCCAGTCTCTCAGGATATATTTGATGCTGGACCATTTAGAGAGGAAAGTTGAGCGAGGTCGTCAGCATAGGTCCAGATGCAGTATGACAGGTTTCCTCACAGGAGGAGTTTCTTGGGACACAAAGACACTGAGGAAAGACTATGAAGACACAAGGAGAAGACAATCTCTACAAGCCAAGGAGCAAGGTCCCCTGAGAAACTAACCATCTCAACCGCTTCATCTCAGACTTTAGGCCTCAGAAACTACCAGGTGCTACATTTCCGCTGTGTGAACCACCAGCCTGAGGTGCCCTAGCACAGGGTCCCAGGAGACTTCTATAAGCCCCTCTTCAAGTACATCATCGTTGTTGAACTTTATGGAATCAAATGACAGTTTCACTCTATAGGAAATCACCTAAGAGACTTTGGCAAACCTTTTCCTCCACTATTTCTGAATGTAATATTATTTTTATTTTTATTTCTTTTTCTTGTCTCTTGTTTCCTTTTATTATCTTTTTTTTTTTTTTTTTTTTTTTTTTTTTTTGTGGAACTGGGGATTGAACTCAGGCCCTTATGCTTGCCAGGGAAGCGCTTATTCCACTGAGCCATCTCCCCAGCCTCCTTTATTATCTTTTTTAAAAAAAATAAACATTTATTAGAGAGAATACAGCAATACTTGATATGACATTAGAAACAGTACGCATTTAGAAGACCAGAATGACAGGCATTCCAAACATGGCCCTAGGATTACACATTGCTATCCTCAGTGCAGTTGCTTAGTTCACAAGTACCAGCATATAGAATTAGTAGGGTGAGAATCCTACCAATTAACTGCTAATTTCGAAATTCTGATGGAGATTCTCAGGACCATTGCCTTAAACATATTATTTTTAAAAGCCAGTAGAATTTACTAAATTCTTACTTGGCATAGCATTTAATTTGGAAATTTCCTATGTAAAAGAGAAAGGAAGGAGGAAGGAAGGAAGGAAGGAAGGAAGGAAGGAAGGAAGGAAGGAAGGAACAAACGAAGGAAGGAAAGAAGGAAGGAAGGTAGATCTTGTCATTGGGAGTTTAACCCATCTTTCAGTATTTGCTTAAAAAAACTTACCAAGATGACATATGCTGAGTACAATGCTTTGAATTGTGAAAATATTTTGTTAGGCATCAAATTCTTAAAAGAAAACACTCCTTTGGAACATAGAGTTAATAAAGTTATGCTCTTTCCTGCAATATCTACATGCTTACCATAGATGATACACTTCAATTTACAGCTTAACCTATAAATAGCAAAAATATAATTATTTCATTGCACTGAAGAAAACTTTTTAGGAGATCAACAAATACAGTATCAAAATACACACAGAAACATGACAGAAAAGACTACAATGGTTTGAGATTTTTCACAGCATAAAAATGAGGTCTTCACTAATGAAAAAGGCAAATAACAAATGAATGGAAACATTCAATACACACTTCTAGAACTTGAAAGAGGGGGAGGCAAAAGTCACAGAAATAATTTTATCATTTTTTCCTTTTGGACTAATTCAGTTAAATATCTCATTGGGCCGATTACTTAGAGATTTTATTATTTAAAGAAATTCAAATAATTTGTAGACTTGGCTGATGTCCCCATAGAAGAACAGAACAAGTTCTTAAACCAACTCTCTCTTCCACTAGAAATAAAATCAAATTCCAAACACAATACATCATATCAACAGAGACAAAGACAAAAATCACATGATCATCTCCACAGATGCAGAAAAAATCTTTTGATAAAGTGAAACACTTATTCATGATAAAAACCCTACACAAAATCAAAATAGATGGTCTTTACCTCAATTTAATAAAAACCATCCATGACAAACCAACAGCCAACACCATACTAAACTGAAAGCTTTCACTCTAAAATCAGAAATAAGACAAGAATGTCCACTATTACCATTCCTATTCAATAGTTCTGGAACCATTAGGCAGAGCAATTAGACAAGAGAGAGAAATAAAAAGAATATGGATTTAAAAAGAAGTAAAATTATCATTATTTGCAGATGATGTGATACTCTACATGGAACATCCCAAAAACTCCACCAAAACACTTATAGATTTAATAATCAAACTCAGTAGCGAAGCAGGATACAAAGTCAACTCTCACAAATCAATAGCATTCCTGTAGATAAACAACAAACACACTGAGAGGGAAATCAGGGAAACCACACCTTTCATAACAACATCCAAAATAATGAAATACTTAGGAATCAGTCTAACAAAGGAAGCAAAAGATCTATATATTCAAATTATAGTACTCTGAAAAAAAAGAGATCAAAGAAGACAGATATCAGAAAATGGAAAGATACATCTTTCTCATGGACAGGAACAACCAACATTGTGAAAATGGCCATTCTTCAAAAACTGTTGTATATATTTAATGCAATCCTGATCAAAATACCACTAATACACCTCGCAGATCTAGATAAATTCCTAAAATTCATTTGTAAAGAGACACAGAATAGCAAAGGCAACACTGGGCAACGAATGCAAAGCAGGAGGGATCACAACACCTGACTTGAAACTAAAGCTACTGTGATAAAATCAGCATGGTATTAGCAAAAGAGAAGAGCTGAAGATCAGTGGAACAGATTAGAAGATGCAGACACAACTGTAAACACACTCAGCAAACTTACCTTTGACAAAGGGGCCAAACCAGTTTACTGGGAGAAACTGTTTAATAAAAAGTGCTGGAAAAAAACTAGCTTTCCATGTGAAAGACTAAAACTAGACCCCTGTCTATCTCCATGAACTACAATAAAGTCAAAAAGGATCAAAGATCTAAACATTAAAACAGAAACATTAAATCTATTAAAAGACAGTAGATAGAAATCTTGAAGACATAGGGGAAGGCAGAGAATCCATGAATAAAACTCAAGCTGCATGGAAAGTACTTCAAATAATCAACATCTAGGATCTTATTAAAAAGTCTTTACACATCAAAAGAAATCATCAAAAGAGTGAAAAGACAACCCACAGAGTGGGAAAAAAAATTTCCAACTGTCCCTCAGAAAAAGGACTTATATCTAGAACATATAAAGAACTTAAGAAAAAGAAAAAAAAAACAAAAACAAAAAAAAAAAACCAGCCCCCTAAACTCAAAGACCCAATCAAAAAATGGGCATCTGAGATGAAGAAACACTTCTCAGATGAAGAAATACAAATGATGAATAAATAAATAAATTTTTAAAGTTCAACACCATTGGTCATCTGAGAAATGTAAATTAAAACACTGATATTCTATCTCACCCAAGAGAGACTGGTCATCACCAAGTAATCAACCAATAACAAATGCTGGCAGGGCTGTGGAGAAAAGGAGCCCTTCTCCACTGTTGGGGGAGTGTGGATTGGTGCAGGCCCTGTAGAAATCAGTATGGAGATTCCCAACAAACTAGGATTAGAGGTCTCATTCGATGCAGCTGTTCCCTTTCTCAATATTTTCCCAGAAGAACTATAACCATCATACCACCACAATATATCTGTACCTGTGTTTACAGCAGCACAATTTGTCATAGTTAAATCTTGGAAACAGCCCAACTACCTACCAACTGAGGAATGGTTAAAAAAGATGTGGTATTTGTATACAATGGAGTACTACTCAGCTATAAAAAAGGATAAAATAGAGGCTTTTATCAGTAAATGGATGCACTTTGAGACCATATTCGTAAGTGAAATAAACACTACTCACATATGTAAACATTGTTTTATCTCCTCCATGTAAGAAACTTAAAGAATAAATAAGATATAAGATCCAAAATTTACAATGGATATTGTGAAATGGGAAGTAACTGCTCAAAAAGAACAACTGGGAGAGGGAAAAGGAAAAAGGAAGGAAGGGAAATAGATACTTATATTAACTAAGATAATTATACTACTAATTATTATTAGTTCATTGAAAAGAAAAGTTTGAGGGCTGGCCAAATAGCTCAGCAGATTAAAGCACTTGCAAGCAGGTGCAGGGGTCAGGGATTCGATCCCCGGGCCTGCCATGCTCGCCCCGCCCCCGAAGCATGCTGAAATATTTTCCAAAACTAGAAAGCAAACTTCTTTAAAGTGCCAGCCTACAATATTTACAAATAGCATGAAGTTATTATATGTTAGAGAAACAAAATATCCTTAGTAAAATGAACCTTGTGGAGAATGTGAAGACAAAGGGCACTCGGGATACCTGAAGATTCTCAGGCTCCTTGCGAGAGTTGGCCACGGTTATCCACAACATTTAGAAATAGTTCCAAACGGTAATATTAAAAGGAAGACTAGGGTGGGCCAAAACCAAAGCCTGACCCTTAATTAAGAACATTCCGCCAAACATTAAAAAAGGATTTCTTCTGTATCTTCTCCAATTTACTTTAAAGTACGACTCAGCCGAGCTCTCTAGAAATGAATAACTTATAACGTAAAGATTGAGATCGTGAGCTCCAGAGCCAGCCTCGAGTTCGATGCTTGGCTCTTCCATTTATTAGCTCTGTGACTCAGACAAGTTGCTTAAATTTTTTTGTATCCTAATTTTCCTGCTTAATGGAGGTAACAGAACCAGAATGGTGTGTTATTGTATTATATCAGTTTATCCACATAAAGTCTTTGCTCGGTGACTGAAATCTGATGTCATTGTGTTCAGAGTTTTACTTGTTTTTAATTGCTCTAACAAAGAGCACACACAGTGTCTGGTGAGATTAGATTGATAACTACCAATAAAAATTCCAATGTAGGTGACTTCTAAACATACTCAGGAATTTTGTTCATGACAATCCCATCCTCCAATGAGTCTACTGCCCCAGAAGTTCCTGTCTCCACTAGTCTGATCTGGGACCATCCACATGGTACCAAACCAGGCAAGACAGCAAACCATTCCTTCAAGCATTGCTAGAGAGAGTTGAGCTCAGGGACTAAAAATGAAATAGCATAGCTCTAATTAAGTCATGATTAAATGCACTAATGGAATACCAGCCTAGAACATAATAGGCAAATGTTTTGGGCCAAAACACCATGGCCCAAACAAGTCCAAAGTAGTGGTCACTGATGACTATGAACCCTAAGATTTAGCAGCAGAGTGTGGAAGGAGAGGAGCACCCTGCCTTGGCCTGCACATCCTGCCTGCCTGGCTCCACAGGAGTGGTATAGCATAGATTCTTGGAACCCAGCTCCCCACCGCCTCCAGAGGCTTCAAATGTGCTGCTATTGCTTATAAAAGCTGGCAAAGCTCTGGGATGGGCTGAACAATTTTATCTGAGCCCAACCATCCTCCTAAAAAATATATCCCATTTTCATCCATGTCCCTAGGAGCCCTTCCTAGTCTCTGAATCTTTTCTCTCCTCTAGAAATTGCTTAGCATGCTTAAGTAAACAAACATAAATAGGGTTTCTGACTAGTTGCAAAATTCCAGTGGTTAATGGTGCACAAAGCATTTCTGATCTAATCTCTACTTAGAAACACCAAGGTGCTCCTGAGAGATTTAGGCCAAAGTTAACTTCCTCCTTTCTGCTGATGTCCTGGATGCCACTAGTATGTTATGGATGTGCAATTTCTTAAGCACAAGTCTGTATCCTCTCATTTCTCTTGGCTCTATGTAACTCTTTACATGTGGACAGAATGGTTCTGCATTTACTCACTGTTTATTTCCTTAGTACTTTTTTTTTTTATCTACTGCAAACGTGCTGCCAGATCTTTAAAAGCTTTCTACTCTGCAGCACAAGGCAATAGAAAAAGATGGCAGATGCACAAAAAGAAAGAGAGAAACACTTCTTTTAAACAAAAGTCAAATGTGGTTTAACTCAAACTGAGTTTTTGAATTATACTGAAGCCAGGATGCAAACCACACTGACAAAAACACACAAAGCCCTATAAATAGCAAACTAATGAATCAACACAGCAAAACTACATGGGCCTAGAAAAGATAGTCTCCACCATGGTCTCCACAGAATTAAATTGCAAAATACTACATATATA
>NW_004524753.1:1461864-1472930 GCF_000260255.1 Octodon degus | reverse complement strand
TCCTGTTTCAGCTTCCCCAGCACTGTGATTACAGGTGTGCACCACTATGCCTAGTCTTGGCGGCCGGCTCAGTGTGCCAGGGTTGGGGCTGGGCCAGCACGGTATGTGGTACATGGTATAGAGGATCGTACCCAGGTCTTTGTGTTTGCCTAGGCATGTGTTTAGACCACTGAGCTATCTCCGTGGCCCTACAAGACACTCTATTAAAGGGGTTTCTGTTTCTAAATTTTGGTTTAACCCCTTCTTTAATACAAACTAATTCATTATGTATTTTATTCAAAGAACATTTAAAAGGACACTTTGAAGACCTATTTCCTGGGCTGGCGAGATGGCTCAGTGGTCTAAAGCACCTACATGGAACAAGCTTGGCAAAGCACAGGGACCACCGTTCGATCCCCCAGCACCACATGCCAGCGAGCCCCGCCCCCTGGTGGGCTGAACTGGACACACACACACACACACACACACAATAAATAAATAAATAAATGTTTAAAAAAAAAAAAAAAGACCTATTTCCTTCTCTGCCATATGCTGATAAGAATGAAGAGTGTTCAGCAGTGACTCCAGGGTGTGAGGCATGAGCCGCTACTAAAATCAACATCTTACCTATCAGTAATAAATTAAGTCCCCGGCAGTGTCAGACTTATTACTCCCTAATTGGAAGAAGCTGGAGACCTTCAAAACTTTTTGTTGCTGAAAAATTATCCCCCTCAACTGACAAACTAAGAATATATATTAGGCATGGAAACAAATCTGTGTCCAGCTCTGAAGATCTCTATTCTACAGCTTGTTTTATGTTTCTGAAATATTGTGATGTTGGTGATTTATGTCATGTCCATGTGGCCGGCCATTTGTTTATTCTATTGCATACCATCTGTTTTTCAGTAGAGAGGTTTCAAGTTTTTCTCATTCCCTACCTCCTATCCCATAGAAAACAATTTATAAAAGACAGATTTAAATCACTTGGACTCACGTGGAGCTGGAAACTTGAGCTTCTCTTCCTTTATATCTGGCAAATACTTTAATGGGATTAGCAAATTGTGTTATTATGAAGTACTTATGGAAAGACACCTTTTTTTTTTTTTACAATGACAAATGATGTTAACAGTTTCATCTGGGGTGTTTAATAGCCGTACAGAAGAGTTCCCTAAGATGACAGGAAATTGCTGTGATAGACAATAAAGTCCTACCACAAGCCCTGTTCAAAGCTTTTATTTCTGAAAGTCATTGGCTGTGTGTTGTAAAGCCTACGATGGGGAATAAATATCAAGTTGCTTCACTAGCAAGGGGACATTATCATGCAGCCTACAGGCTGGAATACTCTGGGTCTGGCCTCTTGGCTGTGTTCTCTAAGCTCATGTTGGTTGGCAAACCTTTCTAAGCTTCAATGATAACAAACAGCTGGCTGTGGTACGTGAGCCAGGAGTTCACCAGCACTGCCCTAAGTCCTACAAACAGGGCTCGATCCTGTCAAGAGAAGGCGAGCCTCCGACTTCTGCCCCTGAAGAGTTTACGTCACAAATTCCAGCTCACGGTACCAATTTATTCCCAAGCGAGGGCCACTTTGATTTGTTCTACAGAGAAGCCAAACATTCAGTCAAACATCTTGCTAGGACACTACAGGAGATGCGTAAAATATTAATTACCGTTTTGATAAGAATCTTTGTTGCTGTCCGGGAGAGGAGGTATCTGGTGGCAGGGTCCAGTGGCTGTCCACAGTTCATGGTTGACATCTGGGGGCTGAGAATTATCTGTCTGGAGGTCTGCTTGATTTTCACTAGTCCTTACCAAGTCAGAGTTAGGGACATGTGTGGAGTGAGTGACATCCTGGGGGGCACCAGATGGATTCGGCTGACTGATAGCATTGAGTGACATTTGTACTAAAGCTTCATTGACGAAAAATGAATTCTCATGACATAAACTTTCAGATCGATTAAGTTCCGTGACCTGGATAAAGAAATACAGAAAGAGTACAATAATTTCTCCAGCAACACATGCAACTTTCATAAAGTATTTATTTCTAATAGAATCTAACAATTCAGATTTCATGAAGAGCAAGGTCAAGAAAAATTTACCACCTACTATCCCTCCCCACCTCCTTTAAAAGAATTAGAACCAAACATTTCAAGTCACTATGCACTAAACCTTTCTTAAAAGTAATGTTCTCACCATTAAAGAGTTCCTCCTTAAAGCACAGAAAGTATCATGTCTTTTGCTAAATTAAAAAAGTTGAAAATATATCCATATAAAAATGAGGAATTTATACTAAATGCATTTAGTGAACTTAAAAAGGCAACAGTGCAGCACAGTTCTTACTAAGCCTATTAATTTTTATAACTTTACGCACTACCAATAAAAGCAAACACACAATGCACATAGTGCAGGAAAATCAACGCGTGGAGCAAATGGAGTGGGTTGTATGGTTCGGGAGGATGCAAAGGGAACACAGAATTCTCTGGAAGCTCTTATCCTATCTGGCCACTAATGAGCACACCGCATAAGCAGAACTGGTGAATGGATTGTGAATTTACTATGTCCAGTTCACAAAGAGAACCACCCTGCTGTGGAAGAGAGTGTTACTTGGGCTGCGTCAGGATGTACAGCGTGCAGTAACAGCTGACTCAGCCACGAGAAAGCCCACACACCACTGAATAAGGGAGAGTGCTCCTTGTCAGTAAGAACAGAACCTCTACAGCCGGTCCTTAAAATATCGGAGACAGGCCTGCTCATGACCCCTGCGGCTCCAGGACCAGCCACCTGTTCTTCCCACACAGCTCTGTCCTCTGCTCCTCTTCAGGTTAAGGTGTCTCAGGCTACAATGGCCCACGAGGACCCCAGCTCTTATATTTTCCATATTTCAGGCCAAGATGCTTGGGCATCATTTCTGAAAGTTTCTGGCTCTGTCTCAGATTGAGACCGCCTCAGGTGCCCCTACTGAGAATGGGCCTGCGAGCCTCAGGCCGGCAGAGCGTCCTGTGCGACGCGGGGGCAAAGCCTACGCACCTCCGGGCTCCCAGAAGGGCAGGGGGCGAAGGTTGCTGGAAGGCTCCGCTGCCGACTGTGCTTCCAGGGGCCCAGCAGGCCCTGCTGCGCGCGCATCCTCTCCTTCTCCTGCTCCACCAGGCGCTGGCCCTCCCTCAGCCGCTCCAGGTTCTGCTGGTATTCCTGCAGCTGGTGTTCCAGCTCTCCGCGGTTCCGCAGCAGCAGCTCCTCCTGCGACTGGCACTCGCGCTCCCGCGCCTGCAGCCAGCTCTCCTTGGCCTCCTGTTCCCGCTGCTGCTGGGCGCAGGTGCGCAGCCAGCGCCTCTGCTCCTGCTGCAGCTGGTGCTGGAGCTTGTGCACGTCGGCCAACTCCTCACGCTGCTTCTCCAAGTGCTGGGACCTCTCCTGGTCCTGGAAGGGGCTGCCCAGGAAAGAGTGGCCAAGGGCCAGGCTCTCCTGCTGCCGGAGGACCAGCTTGTGGATCTCCATGTGGCTGTCCTGAATGGTCAAGGCGGCCTGCGGGCAGAGGAGGAGGACTGAATGAGACCAGGCATCCTACCCTGTGCGCCTTGGAGGGAACTGCTTCTAAACTCAGAATTCACAATACAACAATTTCCTCTTCACACTCTGTCCTTTTCTTAGGACACCTCCAAAGACCGACTTCAGTATTTCAAATAGACTTGTCTGTATTTCCTAGTGGAAGAGCCTAGGAATTTACATAGAGAAAAATTAAAACAGATCAATCCCATTATTCTTGATATTTGAAAGGGAGTGCTTCCAGCTCCTTGTGGATGCCCAAATCCAAGGATGCTATGCTCTTTCTATAACATGGCTGAGTGTTTTCACTATGGTCCACTCGTATATTTTAAGGCATGTCTAGATTACTAGTACTACCCGAGACAGTGCCTACACATTGATTCATTCACAAAGATTCAGTGTAATACCTGGAAAAACAGCAAATCAAGTTTTGGTTTTGGGGGCTTTCTAGATTTTTTCCCTACCCAGGTTTAGCTGAATCAGAGGATATAGTACCCGTGTCTACAGAAGGCTGATTATATTCAGCCTACAGAAGTCTACCGGTTGCTTGCTGTTGATCAATATTTATGTGTTCTGAGTAAGAACTCAGAATAGGGTTGGTGAGGTAACTCAGAAGACTAAAGTGCCTACTTAGGCAAGCACAGGGACAGAGGTTCAATCCCCCGCACCACATGCCATGCTAGCCCCACCCCCAGGGTAGGCTGAGCTGGCCAGAGTCCGGGTATAGTGGGGCACACCTGTAATCTCAATGCTGGGAAGGCTGAAAGCAGGAGGATCACTATGAGTCCAGGCTGCATAGTGAGACCCTGCAACAACCAAATACACACACACAAAAAAAAAAAAAAAAAAAAAAAAAAAAAAAAAAAAAAAAAAAAAACCTCAAAACATAAGATTCACAAGACTCCATATTCTTGCTTGATACCTTAATCTCTTCTTGAAGTCTCCCTAGTCAATAATTCGTGGGAATTTAACAATCTATACAAACCTAAGAATATCTTTATTTCAGACCCAGAAGAGACATTACTAGAGTTACAAATGTTTTTTTCATGAAGACATAAAAATAAGTCAACCATTTGGAGACTTTGGGTAAATGATCTTTTTATACCACAAGGCCGGAGAATAGCAAGTAATGTTATTTTTAAGAGATACACAAGCGGTGAAAGCTTCCTTGCTGTCTTTGCATTTATAGCAGGAAGACCAAGCACTGAGACCTAAGCTAAAGTTCATTTGTTCAGTAGATTGCTAACAGGAGGCTGGGTTGATTAAGGGAAAATAGATATGCTAAATCCCGCAGGACATTATCAAAGAGATTAAAAAACATTTAGAGTTACAGTATCTGCCTATGAAAAGTTTGGCTGCATTGCAGGAAGTAATTGCCAAGGTTTTGGAAAGATGCCACTAAGAAAAAAAAAAAAAAGAAAGAAAAAAAAAAGTCTCCTACAACACCCTGGGAAGCATTTAATTTTTAAAGTTCACGTTTAAAATGCAAAGCTGTAGAGGGGCAAGCCGCAAATGGACACGCAGTGGGTTGTGTATCTTTCCACTTAGAAGCAGGAACTGCTACTCTCCCAGGAATAAATTCAAAGTTTTCCTTGCTAAGAATTTTAAAATTCTGTACATGTAACAGGTTGGGAAGATAAGAATTTGACCACCAATTCTTTGTTAAATCAGCAGTTTAGTGTACTTCTGAAAGTTAAAGACAGTTCAACCTATTTGATTTAGGATAAGGTTGGAAATCGTATTTGCTGGGGTCTTTTGAAATAAAATTTATATTTTTTTTTGAATTTGAAAATTAATTTCAAATGACCAACCTCATCTGAATATCAATGGTTTATAGAAGTTTTTATAGAGAACAGTGATTATTGATATTGTGCTTTCTACACACAAAATAATTAACATATAATAAATACTAATAAGGGCTGGATAGATAGCGCATTGGTCTAAGTGCCTGCCTGGTAAGCGCGAGGACCTGGGTTCGATCCCTGGTTCCACATGCAGCACAAGCCCCAGAACCCTGGGCACACTGTGCTGGCCACCAAAATGGGGTGTGGTAGTGCACACCGGAAATCCCAGCACTGGGGAGGCTGAGACAGGAGGATCACTATGAGTCCAAGCTGCGGAGCAAGACCCTGCACCAAAAAAATAAATAAATAACATTTTTAAAAAATAGTTTTCAAAAAATGCTAGCAAAATAACCATTACAATAAACAATAAACCAGACTACTCAGGACCACTGACCTGGCAAAGCAGACAGCAGGCTGCACACCCTGACTAATTCCAATAAACCCTAAAGGCAACAGTTTAGATAAATTTTTTAAAAATTCACATTTTACATGTCAGGACTACACACACCCGATACACAACAACTGTCTTGTAAAGATTATAATTAGAATCATTAAGCATGGTTATGAAGAACTCTTCATGCCTGCCCAACATCTGGAATAAGGCCATTTTCTTCCATGCAGCAGGGGCAGAATCCAAAGACTGGATGTTCATTTCCCCTCCTGAAGTTGAGGTTTATTTTTCGGATAGAGAAGCACACTGCTGAGTCCTTCCCAATCCACCCCCCTGCACGCTACTTTGCTAGTATGCTTCTGGGTCTTTGCCTTTTTTCCTTGTCTATATTTTTCTCTTGGTCTCTCCTCACACAGGGGTCGAGTTTCATTTTCATCTGATTCCTACAGGCCTATGTGGAAGCTTCGAGCACGCATAGGAGACCCTCCATGCAGAAGAGACAACTTCCGGGAAGAGACGACTTCCGGGAAGAGACGACTTCTGGGAAGAGACGACTTCCGGGAAGAGGCATCTTCCAGAGCCCAAACCCTGAGGCCAGCTCAAGAGCTTGGCTGCGGAATGCATCGCAGACCCATAGTTCCCACCTTAGGCTTCCAACTAACGTGTTGCAAAGATTAGGTCATTCAGGTCACTGGATTTTTGTGAATCTGCAATCCTCACAGAACTGTTGCCTTCGGGATTGAAGAAGGGAGATAATCTTGTGGGTATTTTCATCAGACAACAAAAGCCAGGATGCCAGAGGTTTTCAACCCACAAGAGTTAATGGATTATGCTCCAACTACATGCTTCCTCTCTTGACATTTCAAGGAAAGCATATTTGTCTTACATGATCAATTTATCTTTTAGAATATATACCTCAGACTGCTATATCTGATGTAAGGTATTAAAGGCACTGCCACGACATGGTGATCCACACAAAGGACTTGCCTTCACGAAGCACTGCCAGTTCACACATTTTTAGAAGTTCTTGCTAAATCAATGAAGCAAGTGAGTGAAACTGATACAACTATGGAAGAAGAACCAGACTACCGTTGCTTCCCAGCTTTTATTTCCCAACAGGAATATTCCAAAGAATCAATGAAAAACTACTGCAATACAAAAGTTTAATGAGTTGGGCAGGTTCTTCTATACATTTACAAAAGAAATATATAAAAACTATTACCTTCCTGTATGTCAGCAAAAGCCCAATAATAACTAAGGAAGTTATGCATGTAATTGGACACGTAAGCTGTATGAAGACAACTGTAAATCTTTTGGACAGAAACACTAAAAAGAGGAGACGGCTGATCCATATTCTTGGGTGAGAGACCGGATTATGGCAAGAGCGTCACTGTCTCTAATTTAGTTCATCATTATGATAATAAGTTACATTTTAATGATCTTGGTAAGAGGCAAGAAATATGACAAAGTGATTCCAAAACTCCTGTAAAAGCACGTATAGAAACACAGAAAAATGATAGGTGGCTACACTGTTGTAAAGTCCAGCATCATCCAAAGTTTTAACACTTAGGACAGTGGTCACAAAACAAGAATAGACATATGATAAACAGAACATCGGACAAAGAGCTGTTTTGGTACAGCTGAAGGATAAATAAGAAAATAGAGAATGTGCAACTACATTTCCTGGTGAAAACTTAGACTTCATCTTCTTTTAATATTCAAAAGATAAAATATGAAATATGAATGAATGATAAACAAATAAGAGAAGAATTTAGTCTCACCAGCAATCAAAAAAGTGCAAGTTAAAGTAATTGGGTTGTGCCAATAATTGGTTGTGAAATTGTCTCATTGATATTTGTTTCTCAAAATTATTTTAAAAATAATAAAAAATAAAGTAATTAGGTGTCTTAATCCCTTGTCCAATGAGGAGAGAGAAGGTTGTTTAATTTTATTATTTTTAGTGTCTCATTAGACACCTAAAAAGCCCAATTCTAGTACTTCAGCCTAGGAAACATTTAGATGAAGTTGAAAGAGACATTTAGATATAGTCAAAAGGACTGGTACACAAGACTGCCCACATTTTGTGTTATTGATAATATAAGAATGGGGCTGGCTGGATAGCTCAGCGGATTATAGCACCTGCTTAGGCAGAGCGTCGGGACCGGGGTTCAATCCCTAGCCCGCCGTGCTGACCCTGCTCCCAGGGCTTGCTGAGATGGCAATTGAAACTGGGCATGGTGGCGTGCCCCTGTAATCCCAGCTCTTGGGAGGCTAAAAACAGGAGAATCACTATGAGTCCGATCTGTGTTGTGAGACCCTGTAGAACCTGCACTAAATGCAAATAATAATAATAATGAAGAAGAATGTAAGGAACAAGGAGCTTGACTGGAATACATATTCTCTCAAAATCATGCTTGCACAATGATAGCTGGTGACCAGAAAGGTTACCGAAAGTACCTATGAAACAATTTAACATGAAAAAGGATAGATACCAGCATAACAGGAATTCCTTCTGTGGAATCACAAGACCATTTATTTACTTGTATTCCTAAATTTCCCCACAAATCCTTCCACAATAGAAACATCGCTTTCATCGCATTAAAATAATTTAGTCAGCAAATGAAGCAAATGGGCCCAGGAAGCTTCTTTCTGGAGATTGATCTGAGGGGGCGTGTAGGTCGCTAGCGCCCACTGCAAGCACAATTTCACCTGCTTTCCTTGAGGGATAGAAAGTCCCTTGAGGTCAGCTGTGGGCTTTTAGTCTTTGCAGGCTGGGGGGCCCCAGAAATGTGGGGTGGCAAACACACAGAAGCAGGATGGTGTCAAGTGCTCTCAAGAGGGAAGGCCACTGACCGAAAGGAAAACAGCGTGGGTGTGCATCTGAGTTTTCACTAGAAAACATGAAACTGTGCTACACTTACCTGAGTTTCACTGTGAATATCAAGCCAGAGCCTGACGTTTCCTAGTTTCTAAAGATATAAACCGCTTTATGGTTTCTGAGAAGAAAGGTATACATATGGTGCAACGGCGCTGCTGCTCCACGCTTACAAATCCAGGTGACATTCAACACATCTGGCTGAACTGCCCTTGGGGATCGGCACCACTGAGCTCACTGCCCCCCCCCATGGACTAACTGTCACCATCTGGTGGTTATCCAGGTGAACTGCATGGAGAGAAACACACCAGGCCCAAGAGGGGAGGAGGCTCATTACCTGGAGGCTGTACAAGAGGCGAGTTAGATTCTGTATCGCTTGTATGATCTGAAAAATAAGATGACATGGGTCCGATTTTTAAAAATGTTCTCAAGTTGAGACACAATGGTGATATGATTAAGGCCGGCGTCACTCACCTCTGACTGGGAAGAACCTGGGAAACTTCGACACTCCACCTGCGATACACAAAAGCGTAAGGAAACGAAAGGCCACTCTAGTTTTCAAAAGCTCCCCATATAAGAGCGTCATTCTCTCTAAGCTCAATGACCTCATCTATAGTGACTTGGTCCCCTCCCTGGAAAAGGGGCCTGTAGGATTCAATAACCACTTGACAGGGAGAGCTGCCCTCATGCAAACCTGGGGTTAGCAAAGCAGAGAGGCTTTGGGGAGCCACCTTTTGGCCCAGGAGGGACAGCAGCCAGGAAGCTGGGCTGCTGTCACACTCTAAGTGACGGCGGTCACATGAGCAAGCCACACCATCAACAGTGCTGTCTGGGCCGGGTCGGGGCTGTCTCCCAGGCCAGGCCAACATCTTGTATCCTGGAGTCCAGACCTGGAAGCTAAGGAACATCAAGCCAGGCCTCCAGCTCTTCGTCTCAGTGTTTGTGACTTAAGATGACAAAATAGCCAGCGACTGAGAACGGAAGCCACACCCAGAGATGGCGCAAAGGGGTCACTGAGCCAGTCTCCTCCAAATCCTACCGCATTAGAGTTCGTGGCCCGGTGCCAAGCCCACAGACAGGCCGTGGGGCCCACCTGCTCCGCAGGGTAGGTCTGCGTTCACTGTTCTCTCTCCCCCAAAGCACACACCCAGGGGACATGTGGATTCTGAGGGTTGCCAGTTTTGAGAACTGAATTAAAGGTTTGTTTGGTCCTGTACTGTCTGTCCTCTCACACCTGACGCAGCCAGTGGGCAGCAAGACTTTATGTATTCCATATCGCACCTGCAAAATCAGTGGAAGCCTGGGGTGTTATGGACATGCCACAGGCGAACAAGAGAGTGGATCAGGCAGCATGCCTCCCAGTCAGTGAGCACTGAGGGCCCCCTGCAAATTCCACTCCGTGTGTCATGGGACATCACGCGCCCCCCATCTGTAGCCTCCATTACGCTGCTGGTGTTTGTCTGAGCAGGTCTCATTTAAAGCTCTAAAGCGCAGCCAGTGCGGTAATGTTCTCAGGTAACTTTCGACCTGGGCTACATGCAGCTGGTTGAGGCTGCTAATGAGCTACCTGGCCTTCACTTTCTCCCTTCTTCTGCCACAATTAAAGAGTCCACGCCTTAGAAGTCCACAGGAGAGAGAAGGGACAAAGGCTGGAAGAGGAGATAATGGTTAAAGGCATTAGATCTGTGTCCAATCCGGCAGGAGAATTCAGGGCTAAGAACCCGTCCTATAGCAAGTTTTTAGAGTGCTCAATTTATTTCGGATTCTGTCCTTGCTCATCCATATATGTCTGCATTTGCAGTGAGAACATCTGGTATTAATCTTTATACTCCATAAAAATTAGACATGTAACAATGAGTTGGCTTGTGCTACATGTAGTTACTTGTACCAGGAACCAGTGGGTTTAATACAAGGCAGGATGTACACATTCTTTTTAAATGGAGTTGGTCTGCCACCTGGTGGTCAAAATATGTAACTGCAGCTGGGGATTTACACTGGATTTCTGAGGCTTGGATTACAGATTTTTCTTTAATTCTTTCAGAAATTTGCTTTAGTTTTCTCTTATTAAGGAAGCTAAGGACAAATATAAATAGTATACCTCAGAAGTTTGATTTCAAGTGATCTTTTTCTATGTCTCAGTTTATTCAGTTTTCTCAAATTGTCTTATTAATTAAGAGCCACATTTTCCAGACAGGTTAATTCAAAGAGGAACCTAAACATTTGATCTCAAGTATTCAGCCGCTACTGAATCAGGGAGCGGGGCCACCACAGCCTCCCACCCAAGGAGAAACTGTTACTCAGCAACTCGCTCGGTCTCTTTCCTAAGAATTTCGAAGAAGTTGGAAACTACAGACTTGAGACTTAAAAATGAATTCTGAACTTAAAAAAAAAAAAAAAGCAGCAGGGCCGGGGAGATGACTCAGTAGGATAAGTGCTT
>NW_004524753.1:1456932-1461672 GCF_000260255.1 Octodon degus | reverse complement strand
ACCGGACTTGTCATGATCCACCTGTGTTCAACCTCCCAAGAGCTGGGACAACACTACCACGCCCAGTCTCAATCGCTGTCTCAGCGCTGCCCCGGGGGCTGGGCCAGCATGCCACACCAGGGATTGAACCCCAGCCGCATCTGCCTAAGCAGGCGCTTTAATCTGCTGAACTATCTGGCTGGTCCCCCACATTCTTTTTTAGCCTATGAAGTTTGAAGAATTCCAAATGGCAGAGGTCTGTTCCATGGACTTCATAAATTTCTGGACTTGGTTTCTCTGTTATATGTAATATTTACAAAAAAATAATATGCAACGTATGTCACATCTATAAAAGAAGAATACACACACACACACACACACACACACACACACACATATTTCTATGTTGGTACATTTTAGTATCTAATAATGGACCTAATTCAATTTTTGATAAAGACAAACTCTCAAACCCCAGATAATCCTGCGAAAGTTAACTTGTTACCTCCCAGAATTCTTTCCCTATTCTGTTCATTTAAACAGATCAGGTTAGGCTGGGGACATAGCTCCATGGTCTAAGCACCTGCCTGGCAAGTGAACCCAGGTTCGATCCCCACTACTGCATGCTGTGCCAGCCTTGGAACTGGGCATGGTGGCACATGCCTGTAATTCCCGTGCTGGGGAGACAGACAGGAGGATCACAATAAGTCTGAAATGCAGAGCGAAACCCTGTACCAAACAGATAAATAAATAAGTTCAGAAAAAAACAAAACAAAACAAAAAAAAATCAGGTTTAAAGTCTGGCACTTGACAATTTCACTTGAACTTAGGAGGAAATTGTATGTGTTTAATTTTTTAAAATCTTTTATTTATTTGTTTGGTACAGGGTCTCACTACGCAGCTTGGACTCATAGTGATCCTCCTATCTCAGCCTTCCCAGGACTGGGATAACAGGTGTGCACCAGCACATGCGGTTTCGGGGCCAGCATACTGCGCCCAGGGTTCCAGGGCTGGCACAGCATTTGGTAAGTACCAGGGATCAAACCCAGGTCCTTGCGCTTAGACTGCCAAGCTATCTCCCTGGCCCCGGTATGTATTTAATTTTTAAAGGGAAGTATAAGTTGGGCGTACAGCATGCTGAAAAGAAATGTCATTTTCTGACAGTTATAAATGGTTTCATGAATCAAAAATGAACCCAAAGTAGTAAAAATGTGAGATGTGAGGATAGGAAAACAACTGAAAACAGAGTAGAGGGTGAAGGATGGAGAAAAACAGGGATGCCCTGAAGTCAAACCGTCTCCACAACTCATGCGCCACTTGGCCGTGTGAGGTCCGGGTGCCCTGGGCTCCCGCAGCACAGGTGCCAGGTGGAAGGGGTGGGCGGCGAGCTGCGCAGTGAGGGAAGGAAGTCCCAGCAGGCAGAGTATGTGTAAGAGGCAGTATATATCATACATCCATATATATTTAGTACAGGGTCTCACTACACAGATCGGACTCAGTGATCCTCCTGTTTACAGCCTCCCAAGCACTGGGACTAGAGGGTGCGTGCCACCACGCCAGTCTCAATCACCGTCTCAGCGTTGCCCGGAGTTGGGGGGCGGCACAGCACACCGGGGATCGAACCTGGTCCCTGCACCTGCCTAAG
This sequence comes from Octodon degus, assembly GCF_000260255.1. Lineage (NCBI taxonomy): Eukaryota > Metazoa > Chordata > Mammalia > Rodentia > Octodontidae > Octodon > Octodon degus. Next base: position 1,460,051 of record NW_004524753.1, on the reverse strand, counting down.
CAGGTGCTTTAGTCCACTAAGCTATCTGGCGGGCCCTCAACCTCTTTTAAAAATAACTTTCTAATTGTTTTTGTTTATAGCTACACCCATGCAGGAAGAACAAGAATGTTTAAAGAAGAAATGCTAGAAGGGCTGGAAGACTGAGTGCCTGCTTTGGCAAGCGCAGGGATCAGGGCTCCATCTCCAGTCCTGCATGCCGCGCCTCCGCCCCGGCCCCGGCTCCGGCCCCCAGGAGCACTGAGCCAGCCACCCAGTCCAGGGATGGTGGCACAAGCCTGTAATCCCAGCACTGGGGAGGCTGAAAACAGGAAGATCACTACGAGTCTGAGCTGCATAAAGAGACCCTGCACCAAATAAATAAAATGGAAAAAAAGAATTTTTAAATAAAGAAAGAAGAAATGTTAGAAAGCTTAAAGATGACCACTGAAAGAAATGAAAAACAGTTCAAGAAAGCACTCTGATTCCACCACCACCGTGGACAAGGCCGGGCCTGGGGCTGTTTCGTTATTACCCAAAGAAACCAGCGCTGCCTGCTAGCGAATGGTTAGCCATACCTTCTCCTCCGCCTCAGAGACTGCCAAGCCAGTCAGCTCGCCCTGGATCCCAGGTTCCACGTCCCAGCAGCCTCTTCCTCCCGGCTCCTCTGTGACTGGTGCTGCAGGCATACCATGAGACAGAGACAAAGAGAAGGGGATGAACCACCAGCTGGCTGTTGCGTGCCCCTGCACAGCCGACAAGTACCACACAGTGAGACGCATCCCCAGGAGAACAGGCTGAACCCTCGTGCAGAGAGCCCCAGGTCCACCAGCCCTGCCCACATGGAGCTGGCATGCTAACGGGCACCTCACCAAGGAGAGGCGGCATCAATGAACCTCCATGCATTGTTGGTGGGGTGCAGGGCTAGAGTCTATATCTCACTCCTACTTCATAGCAAAGAGCCCCCAAAGCAGGCACTGCTGAGCAAAAGCAGGGCCTGTTGGCAGAGTGAGAGAAGCAGCCGCCCAACAGGGCTAGGAGCGCGGCAGGGGACACAGCGCTCTACAGAGGCTGCAAGTGGCCCATGCTTTCGGCTTCCGTCACGCAGTTGGGCATCCCACGCCCTGCCTCATGGCTTCCAGCTGTGTTTTTGTCTCACCTTTCTGACATGTGCTGCACATCCATGAATTCTGTAAGTGTTGCATGTTTAAGCTATAAAAGCGGGAAAATGAGCCCAGAAATATCCTTAAGTATCAATACCAACGTCACCTCATCCGTGAACTCTCTGATGGCTGAACTGACGGACTCACTCGCCGCGTGTACTCAGAACGCTCACAGCGCTCCACCCTGCACTGAGGGAAACTAGGCTTCTCACAGCCCTTGCACACGTTCTAACCAGGACCCTGAGGACAAGGATAGTCACTTTATAAATTTATAAAAAATTTTATTTGCTATCATCTTGAAACTTCTGTCCCCTTTGTTTCAGCGAACAGAAATACTTCTGTCTTTGGAGAATGGGAGCCATCTGGGACTCGGAAGGCCTCTCCTCAGACCAAGAAGTGTCGTGTTGAAGCAAAGACTGTGTCAAGTGGTAGTTGCTGACAATCAAGTTCACTGTGTCCATGGCGCCCACTGATAACGGAGGCACATTTTATACAGATTTTTCTGTCACTTAAAAAGTGATTTCACTTTGGGCTACCATTCCAAACTCTTAAAAGAGATGCCCAAAGCACTGCCCCCAAATCAGCCCTTTCTTCCTCTGCCATGCCTCGCAGGAGTCCTTGAAGATCCAGGTGAAGGCAGAAGAACCTGATGCAAGCTGCCTCCCCAGGGCCATGCCAGAGCAGGTGACGGGGTGTCCGGCTCACAGAGCCCCAGCAAGCTAGACTGCTCCCAGCCACACGGTTAGAAGCACAAGGACTGAGAACAGGGCTCTGCTTGACTCCGCGCTCAGCCTACTGGGGTCTCACAGGGAAGGGCCTGGTCCTTCAAGCACAAGAGACCTATCAGTTACAAGTCGTCATTTAGGACAATCTTGTGCCCTTAGCGACTTTCTAAAGAGAATCAGCCCCTTCTCCCCTCCAGCCTGGGACAGAGAGTCCTTGGGGAACTGACCCCACCACCTGCCACGGCAGTGCCTCTATAGAACTGCTCTGAGTCCAGCAGATCCATGGCTGGCCCTTGACAGCTGTCCCAAAGGACAGGAGAACAGATGCGGACAGGAGAGTCCTCCAGCCTGGCCTGGGAGATGGAGGAGGAACGGAGGGGAGGAGCCCCGCCCCAAGCAGCTGGGGTGAGCCAGGCCTGTCCAGCTGTCCCTGGGGCGAGGCAGCACCCACCAAGGCCTATGTGTATTTTTAGACAAAACTTCCTCAATGGCATAATGAGGTCCTTCTTGTGAAGGGAAATCACCCGGGGCATGATTCCCCTGATGAATCCGGCCTGTGCCGAAATGGAAAGCATATGTGCGCGTTCCGAAAATAGAAAGCTGGCTTAGATAAAGCAGAACTTGAGAGAGGGGAATAATTATTGCTGCTTATAAGAAACGTATAGATTTAAAGCACTATTCCATATATAGACCAAAGAAACATGAAAACCCTACAATCCTCCAGTCCCTAGCTTCTGAAGATGCTGTAGTACAGACAGATAGGGCCTTCTGGAAGGAAGGCTTTTATCACCATTCCATGAAAAAGATACCCTCATTATTATCTTAGAACCTTTTCTGGTCTAACGCTGTACATACAACAGCACCATTGTGTTCCAAGAAATTATCTGAGCCAATTCTCTAGTCTTTCTGTATTTAAAATGCATTGAAATGGCATTTCGATGTAAGATTTGATGTGCATTAAAGTACAGGGCAACACAGATCAAAACCGTGGTCATTCTGCTTTGGCCTATCCACCACACTTTGTGGGGCAAGGGGAAGGGGGAGGGAGGCTGACTGTAGTTTTCTGAGCTGTATTATCCTCAGCTCATGGGGTTACGTTCAAGTGTTTGTTCTCTAATGGACTACAGAGACCCTCCTTTAAAAAAAAAAGATTTTTAAAAATAATGTTTAGGGGGCCGGGGAGATGGCTCAGTGGAATAAGCACTTCCTTGGCAAGTGCAAGGGCTGGAGTTCAATCCCCAGTTCCGCCAAAAAA
>NW_004524753.1:1446611-1456752 GCF_000260255.1 Octodon degus | reverse complement strand
ATTACTATGCGAACGCAGCGTGTAGTTACGGCCAGCCTAGCACTTCTCAGGTTTTTTTGTAATTTAAAAAATACATTTAGTCACCTCCCAGTAGGGGCAGAGCCCAGGCTTTCATTTCATGTCACCACGCCAGGCTCCAAGGACCACACGGCAGGACTTACGGACAGCGGGCAGGACTTACGGACAGCGGGCAGGCCCAGGACATCGTCGTCAGACGCCAACGCATCCCTCGAGACAGACTCCGCGCCGGCATCCTTGGGCGAGTGACTCATGTCACGAAGCTTCGAGGACTTCACTGCGACATGCAGGCTCTCAGCTAAGAAGCAGAAAAGATAAATAAATTCAAAGAACACACAGAGGTGGACTTGACAAATCACATGGCCTGTGCATGCTTTTATATGGCCCAGGAGCTAAACGTTCATTTTCCACTTTTAAAAGCTTGCTCGAGTAGGTGCTTCGGGGAGCAGCTCCCTCGGGTGGCACAGCCTGAGAAGCCCAGAATATACGCAATCTGGCCCTTCACAGAAAATGTGTGAGAGTCTGCAATCCAAATCAATACTGTCAGCATCATTTTGCAATAGAGAATTACCGCAATGACAAAGTAAAAGCCCGTTGTATAAAAATAGCTCAAAGGCAACTTGCAGTAAATCAGCATGCTTGAAAAAGTCCTATACTTCCACTAATATAATTATGCCATTGGGCAGTATGATTCTTAAAGCTGTTATTCAGAAATAGTAACTGTTCTTCAAGAAGAGCTTTTCCCCAAACTGACCTTAACAACAGAGATTCCCAGCTTTCACTGAGACCTCCTGGGTCACAGTCTCTGAAGGTGAGGTGCTCGTTCTAATCAAGTGCTCGGGAAACACCACGCCACACACCATACCACGCCACACACTACCCTACACCACACCACACACACCGCACCATACCACACACCCCACCACACACTACACCACACACCATACCACACCACACACACACCGCACCATACCACACACCCCACCACACACTACACCACACACCATACCACACCACACACACACCGCACCATACCACATACCACACTACACACTACCCCACACCACACCATACACACCACACCATACAGCTTACCACGCACTTTACCACACACCATACCATACCACACATACCGTACCACACCACACACCACCCCACAGCACACTACATGCCATACCACACACACCACACCACACACTATACCATACTACACACTATACCACACCACACACACCACACCAAAAAGCCAGTATCTTTGTTTACAATAAAAGCATTTCAACTCATGGATGAATAGAATCGTGTACCCCTACACACCTTCCTAAAATGCTCTGTGCAGCTATTTGATTTATAAGATGCTCCTTGAATATGGTATGAGTGCTCTGGGCCCAGGCTGTGACAACTAAGAATTGGAGATTGACTGTCCTCAATGGACCTGCAACGAATGCCAGTGATTCTGGTGGTGGCCCCACTGCCAACATCGCTGTGCCCTGCTGAGACCCTGCCTTCCTCCACAGTGAAATAAAGATACAGCTCGAGACTGCTGAATTCCACCCAAAACGAATGCGAACGCAGCGTGCAGTCCCTGTAGTGCGTACTGCAGGCTTTGTGAGCCCTACAGACTCAGCCCTGCCCACCGCTGCTGTGTGGCAAAGAGCCACCAGACATGCCCACGGCGAGTGAGCGAGGCTGCGCCCCCACTCACCAAAGCAGCAGGGGAGAAGTGAGGGGCCCAAGGCCACAACTTACTAGCCCTTTTTCTGAACAACGCACCCTCCTCACTCAGGGAGCAGCTACTGTGTCTCCTTCTCGCCACCGTCACTTCCAGGCCATTACCCTCATCTCTCCCGTCAGCCTCTCTCTCCCACGGAGCCACTGCCACCTGACCCACAGCCTGCAGCTGTACCCTCGCCACTTGCCCATCTTGGCAGAATCCCGCACCTAGCACCTGTTCAGTCCCCACCCCAGCTCATCCCTACAAACTCTCAGTAATTCCAGTTCTGCAGGGTCCTCCTACCACCACAGCCTCTCCTCTCCTCTACTGTTTTATTTCCAAAGGTCCTTCCGAGCTTGGCCACCAGCTCCCACAGTGATGGCCCAGATTGTGTCACTGCTGAGATCTGCACTTTGCCGCCTCACGTTCTGTCCTACACATCCTTCAGAGGGTTCCTCCTCTCTGGGTCGGGTCCCTCCTCCACTGAAAATTCATGATGCTCCCTAACCCTTGACTCATCTCCTGCCACCCCCACCTCCCAACCCAACTTTGTCTGTTCTGCCCCCCTTGCCGGCCACAAGGCCTTTGCTCCTGCTGTTTCCTGTGTGGGAGCGTTCTTCCCCAGGGCACCCCTCAGTTTCCTCACTTCCCTCATGTCAGCTTATCCATTGCTGTATCACCCCATCAGCAACAGAGCCACCCAAACCACCCGCCATCACACCCGCCACCCCTTCACCTGCTCATCTTTCTTCACATCCCACCTAGTACATCTATTGCTCTATGTGTTGCTGTTTCTAGAACATACGTTGTAGGATAGTAAGGTCTCTGTCTTATGCAGCTATAGCCTCAGCACAGAGAACCCAATGCGTGGTACATGGTCGGTGGGCATTTCAAAAACATTTCCAGGAGTAGTCAGACCAAATCCCTTCCAAAGCAACTCACCTTCTTTCAGTGCTGCAGCCAGTAAGGAGGCAGCCTGGGGTGGCTCTCCAGGGTCAGGCTTAATGAGGAGGTGGGGCTCCAGATGGACATCCTCAAAGCCACTCAGTTCCCCAAGTTCAGCATAGATATGTAGCTTTTCCTCCAGATACGTGCAGATCTGCTGGTCCTGGTTACTGAGTATTTCTAAGAAAGTGTTTACCATAGAAGTGGATCATTCCTATGAATGCAACAGTTGATATGCACATCCAAACTATGAGAGAAAGCTGCCGGCTTGAGAGGTAAGGCTCATGTGGTTGGCCGGAGCAGACCCTGGCTTGATTCCTGACGTTTCCACTGTCCCTCAATCCAACAAAGGACTTAGCAACTCTCCCACCTCCACCGCACTGGATGAATGCTCATTTTCTTTCCCATTCCTCTGATTTCAGAAAACCTGGCAAAGCCGTGCCTTGTTTATGCAGGCTGGTTCCTATTAAGACTAAACACCCAGCTCAGGAATGAAAATTGAGGTAGCCCCAACCGTCCATGAAGAGCGAAAGCCCATATGGAAAACAAGGTAAAGGCCTGAAATGCCTCAGGCTTCAGCCAGTCTTGGTCAAAACCAAACACATTGGCTTATTTTTTGTTTCTAAACACCTAATTTCTTTGGCCATGATCAGCCTCATATTACAACGTGTCAGAGAATTCTTAAAGCTCAGTGACCTTAACCAGCAAGAACTTCAGGGACATGCAGTCCTCATGCTCCTTGGAATCACAGGCAGAGAGTTTTTTTTTTTTCTTCCTTTTTTTTGGCGGAACCGGGGATTGAACTCAAGCCCTTGTGCTTGCCAGGGAAGCGCCTATTCCACTGAGCCAACAGGCAGAGAGTTTTAAACGCTCAGATTCACCTGCCACATTGTGTAGCTTCCGATCCCGAAGGGTGAGGAGCCCAGGATCAGTAGTAAGCTCTCTGTGTGCATCTTATGTCAAGCCAGAACTGGAAACTGAGCTAAGTTCATTCCCTATTTCAAAGATTTGCACTCAATCTTGGTAACTCAATGGCAAGACCTACTGGTTCCTTGTCTGGTTATAGTCTGTACAACTATGACCAGACAGTGTTGTGACCTAAAATTAAATCATCAGCCACCAATGCCCATGCTCCTGTGCATCAGCCTGCCCACACAGGGCAGGGCCAGACTGAGCCTTAGGTACCCACACTCACTCAGTCAGGACTGTCCCTGAATGACACCAGCGCTTTCCCAAACCCCAGGGAGACAGCACAGCCAGGCCCACGCTGTACCTTGACACTGCTGAATTCTGGCCACCCTGGCTTCGGCTTTCCTCCTCTCCTCATCAGATTCACTGGTCCTTCCCCCTTCTTCTTCTGGGCAACTTCAAAAGACAGCAATTGAGAGATACAACAGAGACTCAATTCAAAGGTATTCAGGCTCATTAAAAAACAAGATGACTTGATAACAGAATTATTCGTAACAATGAGAAATTCAGCATAAAAAGAACCATCATACCGCTGGCCTGGCCATGAGAGGGATCTCCTAGCTTATAGGAAGGATCTTTCATAATAAATACAACACAGCTCTCAAAGTCAGCAGTATAGAATGACTAGAACATTCCAGAAAAGACACACACACACACACACACACACAGAGGCATTTACTTGGGCACTTCTGTTCTCAATAAAGAATGGTAGAAGGGTTAAGGGATAAGAACGGCACAATATTGGGTTGAATCCAGTGGAAGAGGAAGACCTGTACAGCATCCAGATCCAACTCATCAAATTACCGCAAGAACGAGCACAGCCTCTCTTGCACCCACATTTACAAAACCTGTCCTTGGACAAGTAATCAGGAAAGAACCGACTTAGACATTTATTAAATGATTCCTCAGTCCTCGACACAGGGGGACACACGGTCTAGCCCCTGCTCTCAAGGAGCTTCCAGGCTAATGACATAAACACTTGTGTACATATTTGCACAAAGAGAGTAGCTACGAGACAGTACACGCCAAGCAGCACATAAAGGCCTTAGGGAGTAGCTGGCAAAACACCACATGGAAGGCGGAGGTCACTTGGACTGAGCAGGTCTTCGTGAAGTGGGGGAGGCAGGAGCTGCAGCAAAGGTCCAGGCAGTGGGAAGGGGAGAGCGGTGCATGCGGGAAGATGAGCGGAAGGCAGAGCTGCGGGTGAGGGGCTCCCGCAGGCAGGCAGGGGCAGAGGCAGGGAGCAGAGCACTCGGGCTGAAGCAACGTTTCACACAGGGGACAAGTGGTTAGAATATTTTCCAGGCTGAACACATCCATCCACAGACTACCAACAAAAAGGAAGGTTACCTTTCCACCGCCTGCTGGATCTGCTTCATCCAGTTATTCCGCTCCTCCTTGGAGTTGGTGTGGATTTCATACATCTCAGGACCCGCGGAGGAAGCGCTGATCAGAAACATTCCTCTCTCCTCATTAGCAACTTCTCTAGCAATGAGCTTCTGAAGGGAAATAACGGGAGGCTTCTGATCCTGCCGGGGAGAGGCAAGAGTACAGATGAAACAGTGACCTCCAAAGTGAGTGACCCAAACCCACGAGCCGTGGAAAGCAAGGAGAGGAACCGCTACAGTGGATCTCCAACTCAGGAACTCGGTGCGTTCCTCAGGGATGTGACTCGGGTTGTCAACTGAAGACTCAGGCTCCTCTACCTGGCCTTCAAACTCTCTCTCAGACAGTGGCCTGGGATGTCTCAAATAAGCCCATACAGGAAAAGATGTTGGGATGTTCCTTCCAGAACTCTATAAGGGTTGAATTTGTATCTGGGGCCAAGTGAGAGACAACTGACCAGGATTCGGGTCATAACTCAGGACTTTGGTCACAGGTGAAGTCCCAAATTCTAGTCATAACCCTAGTTATTCGTGGTGCAGGCTGGTCGTAACTCAACGGTCCACTGTACTTCATTTTGTACCTTTCAAAAAAGCTCCAGAAGTGCTGAGCTGTCCTTCAGAGAAGGTAGAGAGAAGAAAGGCTAGAAAGACAGGTTAAGGGAATGTGGGTCTTTAAAAATTGTGGCTTAAAAGAACTGCTTTTAAAAAGACAGAAAAACCAGAAAGGTAGGGAAAAAAATATCAAAATGTTGTGGTCAGGGTATTTTTCTAGGAGGACTTGACAGGAGAACAATCTAACAAATAATACGAAGAAACTGAGAGGATGAAGAGGATGAAAGTCTATTGAATTTGGATATTTAAAGAAATTCCATTTGAATGGAAACAGAACTTTAGAAACTAAGGTGGGGGACTGTACGACACAAGGTAAGAAGGAGAAGGTGAGACCTTAGCTTCTCTGGCTACAGCTGGCACCTCTACTACCGTCCCACAGACCTCAGCGAGAGAACCACCACGCGACTTCTGAGCGTCTCTTCTCATCAGCCAGAGGAGCCCTTTTGAGGCAGGACTGAGGCTCATCCATGTTTGCATGCTGAACAGAGTAGGCACTCAGTGACAGAGAAGCCAACGTGACCACAATTCCCCCCAAGGGAAACAGGAAGGAAGTCTAAAATTTGGGGTCCACACCATGGTCGAGTTGGCCCATTTACCATTATTTACTGTGGAGCTTCAGTAAGCTAAGCACAAGCTTAGCAGGGATAGGAACCCACAGCACCAACTCGGATGGGGAGCTGGAGCTGAAAGAACGCCCAAGGGAAGGGCCGCAGAACGAGTGGCATGGGGCGTAGAGATAAGGAATCTGCATTGGTTTGTGGCTTCCACCGCTGTTTACAGAGTCAGCTCCAGATGGTGATTTTGTTTCTCCTTCAGGGACAGAGTGACGCCTCTCTCCAGAACACAGCACTCGGTTCCCTACCACTGACTCCTTGCTGCTGGTTCGACTGTCTTCCCAGCACTGCACAGCTGTGCCACATCTGGAACTATGTGCCAGGATGGGCCAGGAATACCTTCTTTACATTTCTTAGAGTGATACAACACAACTGGCATTTTGAGGTCTACCCAATTCCATAGTACACTGCCAAAAGCCGTTGTGTGCCAAGCCTTCTGGAATGCTACCCTCTGAATGAGGGCCGTCCTCTGAGCATTATTAATGTCCTATAATGGATCTGTTCTCCAGGATGTTATCTGCTTTCCAGTGTAGCATGTCAGCTTCCTCAGCTTCCAAGGTATGCCCTTTGTATGTAAAACAGGGTGGGTTTGAATTAAGATACCAGAGACAGTGCAGTTATTTGAATGTGTCAGATGGTATTGGAGGAGAAGGGGAGAGGCATGGTTAAGATTTTTTTTTTTTAAGTAAAGAATAAATAAAGGGGTAGGAAGTAGCATTCATGAAGTCATGATCAAACCAGGAGGCACCAGAGGTGCGTTCGTCACCATTCACACTCTTCACACCTGCACACTAGCAAGGCACAAGCATTCAGATTCCCAGGAGTGGAGGACATCTCTGCTTTGGAGGCCGATAGCAAGCGCTGGAAATGCTAAGTCCTAACTCAGCCTGCATATTTTGCGTGTGCCACAGCACTAAAGAACTATTTTTTTAAAAGTAAGTTGCCAACATTTAAAAGCCGAGGAGATAACTCAGTAGAATAAGCGCCTGCCCGGCAAGCCTGAGTTCAATCCGCGGTACCGCGTGAAAAAAAAAAAAAAAAACCTTCTAGGTTGCTGAGTGACTCGGAAAAAACAAAAGACTGGCCATCCGGGGCTCATCCTGTCGCTCAGGAACACTGTCTATAGAGCTGAGTGACCTCTGTCTGCTGTGAGCTGGGACACTGGCTGACTACAGTCCCCTCACCCTCTGGAGGAGGGAAAGGAAGTGCTGTCCTTGACCTTTCCGTGCTGTCCTTCACCTTTCTGTTCCACCCCATCAGGTCTGTGCTGGCCCCATCGGTGAGGGCCCCACTGGGATGAACATAGCTGCAGTTTGCTTCCGGTTTTGATCTTGACCTTGTGGATCTGCACCTTTACTTTATCCTTGTTGTCTTTTTTTGGTATGCAAGAGATTATTTGTAGATTCAGCAGTCAGGACTTAGTGAGTGTATCTACTTCTTCCTTTGAATTTTGTAGGTTTGGATCCATCCCCTAAGACCAGATGAACCCTCTCTAGAAACAGAAAAACAAAACTTTCAAGGACATGACTCTATTCTGTTACCTTCAGTCTTCTAGCTATTTGCAGTCACCACGACAGAACTTTCATGAAACTTTCACTGGGAGATGGAGGGAGAAAGAAGGGGAGTAAAAGGCGATAAAAGAATTAGGGGGCCTAGAGAGATGGCTCAGTAGAATAAGCGCTTCCCTTCCCTGGCAAGCACAAGGGCCTGAGTTCAATCCCCGGTTCCGCACAAAAAAAAAAAAAAAAGAATTAGGACATGTTATGTTCATGTACTGACTCCTCATAGTGAACTTAATCATTATGTACTGCAAATATGTACTAGTAAAAGCAAATTCATCATGACTTCTAGAATATCAAGTTCTGTTTTGTTTTAGTTGTGTTTTGTTTTTGGCGGGACTGGGGATTGAACTGAGACCCTTGCGCTTGCTAGGGAAGCACTTATTCCACTGAGCCATCTCCCCAGCCCCCATGACTTCTAGAATAGGTAGCAGGATAGGCATCTATGAAAGGTAATCATTCAGAAAGGCATGAAGGATAGAGAAACTCACCATTAGTGCTAATAAGAGCATAACTTTCTATGAAAACTAGAGTGAGAATTAGAGACACAGATGTTTGTACTCCCTTAGCTAATGCCTCAGTTCCCACTGACAACACAGAGGCTACTGTCAGATACACACACAGCACGCGATCCAACAGTACGGTGCCCTTGACATTTTAAGGATAAGGTAGTGTTTTCTCTTTTGCTCCCTAATATCACCTTTAGGAATGTGTCAGACTAACATGCTCCGGAAACAGTCTCTGCAACAGTCCATGACCAACATTCCGTTCGGTTATCCATGACTTTCTACCAAGACGAGGTAAGCTGTGGCCACCTTCATTCTGATATTTGGTAGATTGCAACCTTCACCTTCCACTGAAAGGGAAGTGTGGTCTGTGGTGGCACAGGTAACTTCAAGGGATGGGAGCGCTAAGAGGGACAGATGGATATTTCAAGTCATACAGGAAGATGAGTGTCACAGCTGGATCAGAATCCATATGCAACACTATCCTGGAAAACAAGACAGTTGCCTTTATACTGCATAATAGTTCTTGAGCAATCGGCAAGTCATTTAGCTTGAGATGCCACAAAGAAGCAGGAGTTACCTAGCTTCAGGTCTTGCTGGCTTTAAGGAAATCTCTGTTGTTATAGACATACAATAGGAATGTCTCTCCTCCAGCCTGGCCCTTACCATCCAGCTCCTAGGTTAAACAAAACAGACCCTACATTTCCATGTTTACCCTACATTTCCATGTTTTCTGTTTTTTCAAGGTAGCCCAAATGACAGCATTCAAAGGCTGCTGGGCAAATCAGGAAGTTTTCATGCAATTTGCAGGAAATTCAGTGCAAATGGATCAGGGATGTGAGGACTTGCTTAGGCTGCTTGACATCCTCCACTGTGACTCGGAGACAAGGGCTTTGACCCCCAGCTTGTTTCACAGTGGCCAAACAGGACAAGGAAGCCTCCCAGACACTCCACCAGACAGCAGGCAGGGGCAACACTGACCAGGCCTCTTCCCCCTGGAATCCTACCACTAGGCTGATGTGCTTTCTTTTCTCAGAGCATCAAAACAGAAACTTCTTTAAACTTTGGATTTTCTGCAGCCACAAGGAGTTGATGCTGTCTCTTCATGCACCCAAATAGCCTACCACTCAGCAGACAGTAAATACTTCCACTGTACAGAGCTACTATCACACTCCCAGATTAGGACTGTGTCTTGCATTAGGCCCTGCTGCTCCATCAGGCTAACAAGGGGTGAGCTGATGACATCAGTCATCTCCACGCTGTGTTGGACCACACAAATGCTGCCTAAGAAGTATTACAAAATACTGGTTGGTACTGCTGGTCTCATTGTGTGCTGCCAAGACTAACCCAGACATCACAAACTCAAGTGTGAGATGGACAACCTTATTCATCAGAAGTCTTCTTGTACCAGGGTGGTGTTCTCTTGTTGGGTAGATCACCATGAGGGTTACGAGAGGGGTTCCTGAGGGCACTACCCAACAGGAACAGAGAGGGTAAGATGCTGGAAATAGTGCGCAGCATTGGCATTTTAGTTCCGAACTCTGAGAGAAGGGGATGAGGAAAGGGGACCAGAGGAAGGCCTGGGATAGGCTGCCAGCTAAAAGGCCTATGGGGCTCAGGGTGATGCTTATTGTCTTCCCGGATTGAAGCATCTCAATATTTTCACCACTGGTGATGCTAACTACTAAACCAGCCTTGGAATCACTTATAACAATGAGGACAGCATGTGCCCAGGTTCTTTCCAGAGACCATCTCAATCTGCTATGAATTTCAGGAATTTTTCAAGGAAATATAGGATTAAATCTATTATCAAAAATAGGCA
>NW_004524753.1:1421238-1445436 GCF_000260255.1 Octodon degus | reverse complement strand
AAAAAAATAAAAATAAAAAAGCTTGAGTCTGGCAAGGTACTACCTACAGATCCACCCTTAAGAACTGAAATAAACTGTTTCAGACTCTAACCACATTAACAGAGTCCAGGTGACACCCTCAGTGGAGAGCACCACGGAGAAAGTGCTTATATGGTGCCAGCGTGCACGCAGATGCCTGACACAAACACAAAGACGATATTGGCAGGGTTTTCCCTGGTCCGACAAGCCTAGGCTGCCTTCATGCACTGCAGACCCCGGCTGGGTAGGGGCACTGCTCTGCCATCGACACACCACACCTGCCAGAAGAGCACCTCCATGCCCACAATTAGCAGAACTCTCTGTGCTTTGATTTAGACAGCAATCGTGCAGATTCGTAAAAGCACGTAGGAAAGGGTTGGCTCAGAGCAGCGAACTTCCTTCAGAGATCTGTACCACCAGCCACATTTGCCTGGGGAAGTTCCCAATTTGCCTGCTGAATTTCACAGTTTACACTTTCTCCCAAAAAACCAAGGGTGTGTCTGTCTGCTTGCAAGTTGGACCTTCTTGTTTTTAACAATCCAGTGAGATAGCTCAGCTAAGTTCCTGCTCAGGCAAGCGCAGGGACAGGGGTTCGATCCCTGGCACCATGTGCTAAGCCAGCCCTGCCCCTGGGCTCACTAAACTGGCCACTGAGTCCAGGCATGGTGACACATGCCTGAAAGCCCAGCACTGGGGAGGCTAAGACAGGAGGATCACTATGAGTCCGAGCTACATAGTGAGACCCTGTACCAAATGCATTAAAAAAAAAAAAAAAAAAAAAAAAAAAATTCCATCCTCTGATGAGTGGATAAGGTAGGAGAACTGGCTCATTTGGAGCGGTGGTACCTTTGAAGCGACCTGTCGCAGTTTTCCAGTAAACAAGGCCATCGTGAAGTAGTGTCCTTTCTTTGCTGATCAGAGTCTGCTTTCTAAACACATGGCCATTCTTGAGCTTCGTGTATGCTTTGTTTTCGATCTTATTCAGGATCTCAAGCCATTTTTGTTTTTTCTCATATTCGCTGACTTTTAGATCCACAGCTGCAATCATATCTTTAATGAGGCAAAGAGCATTGCATAAGTCTTTATGTTCTTCCGTTCTTTCTGCATGGGAAGAAGAAGAAAGAAAGAACACCATACAATAAGCCCAGGGGCAAGAGAACACATTTTGTATTTGGTTTTTAGATTTAGTGAAATCCACATAGCAGAAATCCCATGAGAAAAATGTTAGATTAAATTCACACTTGTATATCTGCCTTACCCACGTGCCAAAGAAGAACCATTAAAATATTTATTATAGAATATTTGCATCAGTAGATGTGACTTCATTGACAGTATGGTATTGGAGTTTTAAGGCTGAGCATGACATTTCCCCTGCAGCGGGGAACGTGACCCAAATTAAGGTGCTCCCTCCCTCCCAGGCACAGGCTACCAAGTAACTCCCGCAAACAGCTTCTGAAGACTGACCCAGCTGTGCAGCCACAGGGTGGTGGGTGGTCTGGAGAAGCCTTGGACCCTGCTGCCTTCCTGGGTTCCTTCTTCCATGAAAATATTCAATGCTATACATGATAGCCATATTAGCAAAGACATGCATATATTCATATCATAGTTAATATGTTTCTTTGATGTAACATTTTATTCTTTTGCCTTCTGATTGTGATAAAATTGAAATATTTTCAAGGGACCACAACACTGCAAAATGGGTAAGTAAGCCATGCTGAAAAAACAGAGTAACCAAGTCTAGTGGTTAGTCCTTAAAATAGAGGCCACTTGCTCTCCTGCCTGAATTACCTTAAGAAAAGACCCTAGCAGAGTTTCTGCAACAGCACCCAAAAACTCCAGATGCAAGAGAATTTCACAATTGTTTCCTAGGTGATGATGAAGGTCACCTAGTTGGTATCCACCGAGATGATGGGAAGCAAATACACTAAAGGAAAGAGAAGAAAAACTGAGAGAGAATCCAGGGGTTCTCCGGAGTGCGGAGTCACAGAAACACATTCTTAGAAGGAGTCCAGCCAAATGGGGATCTGTCCTCCAAAGGGTCTAAACATTTCCGAGTCCAAATATCTTCACAGATTTGTGAGGCTCTCCTTAGAAAACCCTAAGGAACAGATCCTGACCTGCAACTGTGCAAGGAAGATTCTCTCTCTGCTCATCAAAAAATGTGCCTCATGGCCTGGCCACAGCTCCACAAAGCTGCTTGCTCTGAAAAGCATCTCATTTCCAATGAGCCTACTTCATCTCTAGGCAAGCTGAATACAGAGAATGGAACTTCAGTCACAGGGCAACATGGGTAAGGCCAGGAGAAGGCTCAATGTCGTTGGACAGTGTCCTCGGGTGGTGTCTTGCAATGCCTGGCCCCTCAAAGTGGAGCAGCATCAGCTTTCCACTGGATCCTGGTCAGAAATGCTGGCCCTGCCCACACCCCTACCCCTGCACCCTCAAGAGTGCATGCAGACAAGGTCTCCAGGAGGAGGGGATGGCTAACAAGGCCTGAGGAATGCAGTGGTACAGAAGTCATGAGCGCCAACATCCCAGAAGTCCAAGAGAGACTGCACATCGGTACGGGCTGCTCTGAGGAGGGGTGTCCCTCGGCCACTGTGGACTATGCTGGGGGGACCGCGACACTTCCAGCTTTTGACAGAAGGGATTCTACAGCTGCCAATCCTCTCAGTAGGGGTTTGGCACCCTGAATGAACTTGAAGTAGTAGCAAGAGTTGCTTAATACAATCTGACAGATTTTAGTCCTGGAATTGAGGTGGTAAACCTCACAGAGAGAATGTAAACATGATATGAACTGAAAAGCCTCGACATTGCTTTCATTATTCTGCTGAGGAAAAAAAAAAATAGGAAGCTCTTCTTTTAATATTATTTTTGCATTCTCCTGTGTGTTAAATGACACAGAACGATGAAATGGGCCGTGAGGAGCAGATGCCACCACCTTTGCTTGGCCTTACTTCTAAATCTGACTTTAAAAAAAAAAACGGAAAGAGTAAATTAGGCATGTTATCTAGACCCCTTCCAAGAAAGAGTGCTGGCAGATGAGTCTTTTTTTTTTTTTTTTTTTGCAGAACCAGGGATTGAACTCGGGCCCTTGTGCTTGCCAGGGAAGCACTTATTCCACTGAGCCATCTCCCCGGCCCCATATGAGTCTTGTAGGGTGGAGATTTATGATCTTGATGCCATTTTAATGATCTTGAAATGAAGTGATAATAATAATGGCAAAAACAACAATAGCAAAGACCCAGTGTGCACTTACAAACACTTTGCTCATAGCAAGCTCTGTACTGGGCATTTTCTGACACAATCTCATTTAATCCTGTGATTCTCATCTCTAGGCTAAGATTATTATTATTTCTACTTTGTCATAGGGAAAACCGAAGCTCAGTTTATTAATCTGCCCAACTATGGAGGAGCAGAACCAAATATACACAATGACAACGCAGCTACACACAATGTCAAGACTATTGCCCTTGCTGGCATAACACACTACCATCCTAAGAATGTTTTAATCAAGATCAATAAGTTAGCTAGAGGATTAGATGTTTGCATTTATTCACCCATTGTAGCATCATGAATTTACTGACTGATAGATATTGCATTAGGCATTGAAGATCTAGCTATCAACCAGACAGACACTGGCCTCATAAATCCTACAAGGAGCCCACAGTCCAGTCATATGAATAGTTCTTAAAAGATGCTCAATCTTGTACAGCAATTAACCACTGGGAGGAAAGTATGCAATGTATTAATTATTGAAACTGTCTTACCAATTTGGTTTGAAACTGTCTCATTGCTATTTGTTTCTCAATAAAATTATGGGGAAAAAAAAAAGATGCTCAAATGTTACTCCTGGAACTTGATTAATTGATGGGACTAGAATAACTCTTTTTCATACAACAGTCTCAGGCTGATAATTCATTGCTTGGGAGAGCTGACATTTGGTGACATGACAACATCAATAGCATCACATCTGTCTCATCGGACTGCTAAGAAAGTAACAAGTAGAGGAGGTATTAAAAAGGTTCCGATATGTGAAAAGGCAAGATCAACGATGGAAGAAGCTTGCTTGGTTTGGGCCACTTACAGGAATTCAGACTATTTAGAAAGCTGTATTACAAAAGATAATTTCTCAAAGTAAATCCCGAATCTAGGACCTTAACAGTTTCCAAATATTAGAAATATTGACTAGTCAGAGGACACAAACATTATTAGTATTCAACCTACCTTAGCTATGTCTAAGGGATTTTTTGTTTGTTTTTTGTTTTGTTTTGTCTTGCCTTGTTTTGTTTTGTTTTGGGCTGTGCAAGGTCTCACTACACAGCTCAGACTCACAGTGGTCCTCCTGATGTGTGCCTCCCTAGTGTGGGGATTACAGGCGTGCACCACCACGCCTGGACTCTGTCACCCATTCAGCACGCCTGGGGGCAGGGCCGGCGTGGCCTGTGTTGCCAGGGATCCATGTTGGCTATGTTTAAAACTGACAAGAAAGGCAAATATTGGCCAGGGGTCGTCACTTACCTTTTGTGTATTGCAGCACTCTTTCCACCAAAACAGGGTATTTTGTAATGCGCTGAGTGACCAGAAGGATACACTCTGGGATTCCTCGGCGCCGGGCCAAAAGATTGCTATTCTGGAGCTTAAAAGTAAATACATTTTTATATACACAAATTCTTATTCGTATGTACTTTTTATGTGTAAATGTAATAAAATAAAGAAAAATTTATTCTGAAGTGGGAATAGTAACAGTTGATATGACATTAGAAATGGTACACATAACAGGTATTCAAGCATGATTTTTGTATTACACATTGCTGTAATACAATCTCCAACAATACAGTTCTTTTCAGAGCTAACATCATTGATTAAAAGCTGATGCTTTTATCCTCACTAAATGTTATACTTTGTTGTTAATTTCAATATTTCAAAACTCCAAGATCTTAAGAAATTGCAAGTTACTCCGATGTATTTGTAATTAACTCCAAAACTGAGCATATTATCAGAAATCATGAATAACATTTCTTTTTGAGGAATAATTAGAAATCAAATCTAATTTTTTTTTTTTTTTTTTTTTTTTGGTGGAACCAGGGATTGAGCTCAAGCCCTTGCGCTTGCCAGGCAAGCGCTTATTCTGCTGAGCCATCTCCCCGGCCCCAAAATCTAATCTTCAGTATGAGTTTGCAGTTTGCTATTTGTTTGGCCAGGATGACTTTGGTCACATTTGTTATTACGCATTATAGTACGCAAAGTGCTGGCCAGGTGGGGCATCTTTTTGCTGAAATTCCAAAATATTCCTTAAGATTTTACATCCTGAACACACACGGATATGCAGAGAGAGAGACAGAAAGGACATGGTAGCATTCTTAAAATGTTAGGTAGAATTTAGAAATCAGATAGTATGATAAGACAAATTTCTTCCACAAATAAACTGGAAAGGGGAAAAAAATGAAAAAGAATATTCAATTTAAAGGAGATTTAAGAGATGGTCACCATATATAGTACATGAATCTTGTAAAAGCCTAATTGAAGGAATGTAATGTCGTGAGTTAAACACTGAGATTTGAGGGCATCAAAGATTATTGCTAATTCATTTAGATATAAAGTACAGACTCTTCAGAGATGTATATTACAGATGAAACCATAAGAGGCCAAGGACTTGCTTCTAATTTTAAAGCAAATACCTGAAACTAATTTGAAAGAGGTTGGGTGGAATGTATATTTGCTTTCACTTTGGTTTCTCGGCTACAGAACTTGTCAGGGAGTGAAAACAGCTTCCCAGAATATTGTAAATCTTCGCAAAAGTTTAGAGGACATGATCCCACAGATATAAGATACCAAAGGAAAAGATTCTGGAGAAATACGTAACATAGAAAAGAGATTTTCTGTCTTTCCCACAAACTTACCACTTCCTTGTCTTTCCGTCAAAACCAAGAACCTAGATATGAAGCTTGTCTAAATCACACGAGACACAAGCATAAACTATTTCCCGTGCTGGTTGACCATTTTATAATCAAATTCTAAAATACTTGCCTTGATAAAATTCTGAAACTTTTTATTCTGCTGGAGTTCTTTAAAGAGGCTAACGGCTTCCTTATGATGGCTACAGAATTCACCATAGATCGTTTTCATTTTACTTGCATTTTCTTCTGAAAACTGAGAATAACATTTTAGTAATGGTTTATAAATGTAGTAGGTTTTAAACATAGAAAAGAACATGCAATTTTAATATATCTTAAAATATTCTTTGCAAAGTTAGAACAAACATGAAAGTTCTGAATACAGTTACTTCTCTTCCCCTGGGACTTTCAACTTTTTTTTTTCTGTATTTTAGGGAAGGGTCTACTGAGTGTTCAGGGTCTCACTACTAGACTGGACTCACAGTGATTCTCCTGTTTACAGCCTCTCAAGTGCTGGGATTACAGGCAGGCACCACCACGTACAGTCTCAATTACCATCTCAGCGTGTTCCGGGGCTGGGGCCAGCATGGTGGGCCAGAGGATCAAACCCCTGGACCCTGCACCTGTTTGCAGGCGCACTTTAATCCACTGAGCTATTTGGCCGGCCCTGCCAAGGGACTTTTAAAATGAACGTAAGGGGGCTGGGGAGATGGCTCAGTAGAATAAGCGCTTGCCTGGCAAGTTCAAGGGCCTGAGTGCAATCCCCGGTTCTGCAATAAATAAATAAATAAATAAATAAATAAATAAATAAATAAATACTTTAATATAAAGTAAAGTCATATTAATATGATGAGCTATAAAAGGCTCAAGTCAATAACTTCTGAGGACAACCCACTAATATTATAGACTGCTAAACAGTGTTAGATTGTTTAGCTGAATTCAAACACCTATAGTATTTAGATGCCAATAGAATATTCACCTCTGACAGACAATAAAAAAAGATACAAAGGAATGATCATTTTGTATTTATATATACAAAATAATTAGGATAAATTTACAGTTACTTTCACTTAATTCAAGGAGAAGAAAGAGGTGTACTAACAGTGTTTGGACAGAATATCCTGTCTGCTTCTAATACTATGGATAACCACTAAGAAGATAACAATGTACAGTGTATTGATTATCAAAACTGTCCTATTAATCAGCTGTGAAATTGTCTCATTCATATTTATTTCTCAATAAAAATTTTTTTTAATTTTTTAAAATTAAAATTACTTTTAAGATTTGCAGAGCTATCCTTTTAACTAGATTTTATAAAATAAATGTTATTGTATATTTTAAAAAATAAAAATAAAATGAACATAAAAGAAACTTGCTGAATGATGAGTCTACTTAGTAAGATTATATTATGATACAATATAATATACTATTATGCTAATCATCTATAGCCAAATGAAAAACATGGGATGTCCTCTATTATTCTTCCTTGGGGTTTTTTTTTTTCCTATAGTATCATCCTTCTGATTTGTATTTTAGATATTTTTATGCATTCAATGATCACACAACATGATAGATTTTTTTTTATTCATCATGATAGATTAAAAGGCCAACCTTCGCCAAGATGAAAGGAGAAAGATGAGGGCCAGAATGTCAATTCATTAACTGAAAAAGAGAGAAAGCCTGAACGCTTCAGTATAGCTGACCTGAGAAAAGTCTGCATAGAAAAATGTGCACAAGAAAAAAATCCTAGGAGTCACAGAATGGCACTGACAGAATTGGCAGACTTATCTGCAAGGTAAATTTTATATTATGAAAGCTCTACATCCACACTTTCATATAGATCACTGCCACAGACACTTCCATCCCTCCTTGAAAAGTATTTAAAATGTTCACCATCATCTCTGATAGTACCATCTTTGCTTACAGTTTTACCTATGTGTGGGGTCAGTAGGTCTCAAAAGATGATCCTTAAACCACTTACAGTTGCTTTTTAAAACTCTAACCAAACACGTATGGGACTTACATGCAGCAAACCACACAGGGACCGTGAAAGAACTCAAGGATCTAAGTAAGTGCAGAACTACACCACATGCCTGCACTGGAAAGCTCAACATAGCAAAAATATTGCTTCTCTACACTTTGATGCATAGGTTTAATGTAATTTTTTTAATCAAAATCCCAGCAAGAAGGCTGGGGAGATAGCTCAGTAGAATAAGCACTTGCCTGGCAAGCGTAAGGTCCTGAGTTCAATCCCCAGTCCCCCCCCAAAAAAAAAAAATCCCAGCAAGTATTTTTTATAAATATAGAAAATACTCTCCTAGAATGTATTTGGGTGGCAACAGAAATAAAGTATTGATATAATTTTTAGAAGAATAAAGAACTCCTTCAGATGGAGAGAAACAGAGACAGAGACAGAGACAGAGGAGAGACAGAGAAATTTAAGATTACATGGAAACAGACAGTGGGACAAAAAAGAAATAAGAATGTTCAACTGACTTTTGGCAAAGATAAAAACACAACTCAATGGAGAAATAATAGGCTTTCCAATAAAAAGTAGTGCTGGAACAGTTGGACATCCATACATCAAAAACAGAAATCAGAGGGGAGAAAAAAAAAAACCCTAAATTTAAATTTCATAGCATTTTCTTTTACAAAAAATCTGTGGAACACAGATTTAAATGTAAACTATAAACTTTTAGAAGAAAATGGGACAAATCTTTGAGCTCTATGGCTGGACCAGAAGTTCTCAGACTTAATACCAAAAGCAAAATCTTTTAGAGCAAAAGCTGATAAACCAGAGGATGAGAAGACACTGGGGAAGCAGCTACAAACCATACAATCCACAAAAACTAATCCCTAGGCTACATGAAGAAGTCCCAATGGCTTCCTTCCCTAGACATGAATCCTAGAGCCCTAGTGAGAGTAAGTCTGTCTTCTACCTCTTCAAGCCAGCATTTGTCTGGGAGACACCAGTGAGACAATCATAGCCCACTGGGGGATCACTGGTCCCCTCACACCAAAGAGTCTAAGCAGAATGTTTGCCAGGGGATTCACTCATGATGGTGACTCCTGATGGTGACTCCTGCAGGAGCACCAGGTCATCCAGCCGGGTCCTAAGACACACAGCAGTCCCTCACTGGCTCCTCGGAGCTCTCTGACATGGCTAACACTAATCAACATCAATCGACATCAAATAAAACCAGCCAAGTCCATCTGGCAACGATTTCATGAACTCCATTCTATTTCTTCACGGGGTTTTTTTTTTTTTAACATATATACATATTAATTTTATTGAGAAAGAAGTAGCAATGAGACATTTTCAAAGCAGGTTAGTAGGACAGTTACAATAATTAATACATTGTATATTGTTGTCTTTGTAGTAGTTATTCATAGTACAGGATGCAGACATGATATCTTCTCTAAACACTATTAGTTTACAACTTTCTTCTCATTGCACTAAGAGAAAGTAGCTGTATATCTATGCTAACTAGTTTGTATAATACTGTCAAAAGTTACAATCTGTTAGGGACTATATCTGGGTGTCCTCCCAAAGCCTTGTGTGAGCTACAGGTGGGGCTTTCAGAGGTGACTGAATCTTAGGCAGGTGAATATGGACTAAGGGTGTGTGACAACTAAATTAACCCATTGATTGGTTCAGCATTGTTCTGGATGTGGGTGATGGGAAGCCCTACCCTGGGTGTGGGTGGCACCAATCTATAGGCTTCTATCCTGGGTAGGATGTACAGGGAAAGGTGGAAGGCAGGCGGCTGCTGCTTGCTGCTTTCTGACTACCCTTGCCATGGACTGTTTCTTCTCTGAGATGTCCCCTCTGTCATGCCACCCTGCCTTGGAGCCTATCAATTAGAGATTGAAATTTCTACACAGTGTGAACCCAAATAAACCTTGCTGGGAGCCACTGAAGATGGAGATCAGTCAGATGTGTAAGGGCAGGGCAAGGCCACAGTGCCTAAAGCAGTCAAGCTCTCTCAGTCTTGAAAAAAGCATCCTGTTTAATCAATGTCAGTTATTAGTCAGTAGGCAACCCTGTAAGCAAAGTTCGTATTGAACTTTGAAACAAACTTTGCAAAGGTATAAATAAGTGCCCATACTATTATTCTTGGGGTCCTTTGCCAATCAGGCAAATGGGTCTCCACCTGACCCAGCTCTTGTTTTCTTGTCTATCTCTTCTTCATTTCCACTGCTGTTTCTCCCCAGGGTGCACCAACAACACTCTCCTCCTCTAACTTGAGAGTGTCAGGTATTTTGTCTCAGCAATGAGAAAAGT
Source organism: Octodon degus (assembly GCF_000260255.1). Classification (NCBI taxonomy): domain Eukaryota; kingdom Metazoa; phylum Chordata; class Mammalia; order Rodentia; family Octodontidae; genus Octodon; species Octodon degus. Next base: position 1,435,239 of record NW_004524753.1, on the reverse strand, counting down.
AACCAAACAATGAACTTTGAGGTTAGTGAAGGCAAGGGCTTCAAGCCCTCCTTACCTGCTGTACCAGAATATCTCCAATCCGGTTGATCACAAAATTCCTGTCATTCCCAGCACAAGACTCCTGCTTGCGCTCCTTCATGCTGTAGAAAAAGTGCCTGTGGATTTCAAGCAACTCGTCCAAGCAGGGGAAAATCCTATCCACGGTGCTGTGGTCCAGCTGCAGCTCCTCCTTCATGCCTTTCCTGAAGATCTCAGACATGATGCACAGGGTCTGGATGTGATGCATCTCTGTCTGCATTAGCTCTGAAACGTGTGAGCAGACACATGAATGTCCCTATGGACTAGATTAGCATTCACCCTGCTACAGAAATACAAGAGATGGAACATGCAGAGATGACAGAGGATGGCTGTTGGTGTCAGAAAGCCCGGTGTTCCTGCAGAGTCCTTCGTCTCCTCTTCCTCCCTGTTTCTCTATTTAAGAGGAAGAGACTTCTTCCTACTTGTGGAGTCGAAGTATGTAAACAGAGTCGCATAGTACCCCACGTAAGCCCCAGGCCAACATTTCGAACCTGAGTGTCATTATCTCTGCTACGATACAGATGGAGAGACTGAGGTAAAGTGGATGAGACAAACTGGCTGTGGCCAGGCAACTAGCGCAGAGCAACAACTCTGAAACTAGGTCTGTGTGACTTCGCATGTCACCTTCTACCCACCACTCTGCTTCAGTCCCAGGGAACACTGGAAATACTTACCAAAAATGACATCTTGCCTTTTGATGACATCCTTCTCCTGACTGTTGCAAAACGAGGGGTCCACCACCATGCTCCACGACTCTGCTTCAAACTCCTGGGCCTCACTGCTGAGGTCGCTCCACACGGACGAGTCCATGACATCTGACGCGTGTGAAAAACGAAGGCCGGAAGGACAGTCAGACACAGAACAACAGAGCTTTCTAGTACCATGTTCACAGCTTTCACACGCTCACCACACCTATGGGGACAGAGACAACCTGGCCCAAATGCACACGCTTGTGGAGCTGGAATAGCTGAATGATAAAATGGTCCAGATCTGGACAGCTTTTGTGAAAGTGAAGAAGCAGCCTATGTGGCCACTAACAGATATGAAAATGTGGAATATACCATGCTTTTCTGAAATTAAGACCTAACTGAAAAAGTGATCCACCTTGCAAACTAGAGATCAGAACTGCCAACCCCGATTGGCCTATCCTGGCCCTAGCTGCCTTACCGAGGAGACTCTGAGCAAGGGAATAATGAGGGCAGACATCACTAGGTACTGAAAACATGTACCAATAAAACAGAACTAATATAATACGTAGTAAGAAAAACAATAAATAGGGACTGTGTATATGGGGGAAGAAAAGAGACCTTACAGGGATATCGCTCAGTGGCACAGGGCTTCCCCAGCAAGCCTCAGGTTACGAGTTTGGATTCCCAGTACCAAAAAAAAGACAGAGAGAGAGAGCGAGACCTTAAGGTTCTTTTGTTAGTTTCGGCTTCCTCTCCTTCACTCCTATTTTAGGGAAGCTTTAGCCAGCACAATGCATTCATGGACTCTCGCTCCCCACTTGCTTTGCTCCAGGTTCTTCTGCCTGCTTTCTCAAATCTAAACTTTGAGCTGGTCCCATTGATTTGCACTGGAGTTGGCAAACCACACAGCAGAACTTAAGGATTTAAATCACAAGAGAGTGCAGATTTTTCTGGCAGAATTAGACACGCAAATGCAAATGCCCTTCAGGAAAACCAAATCCTCTTCCCCCTGAACTGCGCTCATGAGACAGATTCAAGCTCCCAGCAGCGAAAGGGGGCAGACAGCAGACTGAAAGCAGCAGGTTTTGGAGCCAGAGTCCTCCCTTTCTTCTTCCACTTGGTTTTCTTTCATTTGTTGATACAAGTTGGATATGAAAAGCAACTCCCCACATTAAATTCCATCCCACATAATATACTTTCACAATGCTTTTATTCCCCTAGAAGTAGGAGGTAACAAATGGGGTGAACCACTGTTCTCAGAAATCTAGGCAAAACTGGTCTTCATCAATTAAAGTTCATATTTTAATAAAGGGTCCCATTCTGGTCTATCAATCCCTGTAAAATCTTTTTTTCTCAATAATGAACACACAATTCTTTCATTCCTTTCACTGATCACAACCCTGTTCTCTTGGAACTATGTCCACTTAAAAGTTATATCTCGTCTCCTGGATTACTCTCTGCTTGTTTCTTTAAGGATAGAGTTCTCTTTCTTTTTAAGAGTAGAGCCTATGCCAAATGGACTCCATAAGGCACACCTCTTTCATATGGAACAAAAGAATGTGCTTCGGTCTTTCTTCCCTTAGAAAATATTCATTTCAGCAAAAGCTCACAGAAACATAAGTAAATGTAAACACATCTTCTCCTCACCTTCCATTATGAAAGTCTCCATGGAGGAAGAAGAGCCTATGGACTGCAGCAGCTCATCAGAGTGAGACCTGCTTCTCCAGTTGTTGTTCCCATCACCCTCAGACTCCAAGGATGTGGCTGACCTCCTGAGGCTGGGAGGGAGGGAGGAAAGAGGGCTTAGCACCAGCAGCCTCTCTGAGCCATGAGGCTCGAATACCACACTGAGCCTATGGACTTACCTTTCCAGGGCAGTACTTGGAACACTTCTGGATAGCAGCGGGACCTGCCCCGCAGATTCCTTCCTCTGAGCTGGGAGTCCAACAGGCATGGAAGATGAGGAGTGTGAGGAGAGGCCAGACAGTGGGATGTCTCTAGCTGAAGAACCTGGAAATCAGAGTGGGACCTGCATGTGGTTCTCACAGGGGACAGTAATTACAAGTGAGAAAAGTCCCTTCAAAGCCAGATGTTAAGTCCTCAAATAGCCAATTCTAATATGTCGCATGCCCAACCCTAAAACTGGTCTCCCTACCACAAGCTGATACTTGCTTTAAACGTCCCTTCCTTCCAAAGCGTCCTGACACCTGTGTGGCAGGCCTGTTTCCACCTCCACCTGGGAATTGCAGGTGTTTGGGACAAGACAGCAAACAAGGAAATGGTATGGGGAAACACTGACCAGCTTTCCCATAAACCACTGCTTGTACTCCTCAGAGGTAGCTTTAAATAGATTCAAGGTGTCATTAGCACTGTTACTAGAGCACACATGGCGAGTGTAAACAAGCGGGCACAGGGAGCACAAGTCACAAGAATGGAATGAAGTGATGCTGAGAATCTATTCTTCATGTTAAAAAAACCTCAGGCCAGAGACACCTGTAAACCCAACTGAGAACAGACTAGAGCTCCCCTACTTGTCTGGTCAGCTTTAAAATGTTCTGGGCATTGATACGTTTATATTTGATGCATAATATCAATGACTCCCAGAAAATATTTCAGTACCAGAATATTACAGCTACCACATCCATGTTCCTCAGCAAAAGGGGGAAATACTTACACACATCACAGGGTAGTGCAAAGGATTTTAACTATGTGTGAGACGTTCTTATGACGCCCAAGGAAAGAGGAAAATTACATGGTGTTTAACCCATCCTATGATGCTTTTTATTTTCATATCTAACCTCTTGAAATTCAGAGGTATTTCATAACTGATGTCAAGAGACTTCTAAGGCCAAGATAAGAGAACAAGGGTGTGACAGCTGTTACTAGCTAAAGAACTTAACGTTCTATGTCATCACACACAGTAGTGTGTCAGTGTGACTCTGCATACCTAATTGTCCCAATGGAAGTATTTCTTCAAGTAGCAGTTGCACTTTATTACCACATTGCAATGGAAAGTGACCATGTTCTTAAAATTTCTGCTGCATGTCATGCAATGCCACTTCAGGTGGAAGAAACTGCAAATTCCCAGCAAGCACAGTCAGGTGTTAGAAATGCTAGCACTCTGCATTCTTGCATGTGATACAAAGAACTACTGAAGGTCACCGATTACTTACAAGGGAAACGTTTTTAGATTGCAGCAAAGTGTAAATAAAGAAAAAAAAAATCCCAGAAGCACCAACTTAAAAAACATACACAACCAAAATTCAACAGTATTTATGATTTCTCTGTTGTCCTAAGAGCGCTAAGGAGATTATAGGACACCAAAGCATCGAGTCACCATAGTATCGCACAACAGGGGCTAATAAGAATCCACAGTCTCCAGGGCTAGCTAGATAGCTCAGCGGACTAAGCGCCTGCTTAGGCAAGCGCCAGCACTGGGCTTCAATCCCCGGCACCACATGCAGCACTGGCCCTGCCACCAGGGCGTGCTGAACCAGAGACTGAGTCCAGGCCTGATGGTGTATGCCTGTAATCCCAGCACTGGAGAGGTTGAAAACAGGAGGATCACTATGAGTCTGAGCTGCAAAGTAAGATCCTGTACAAAATACACACACAAAAAAAACCACTATAGACTCCAAATATGATGATTTTTTACCAAAACTTGTGAATCTGAAGGAGAATGTAGCATTATTTGTCTACATAAATATGGGCTAGGAAAGCATAAAATTATGCACCCATCATGCAGTATCCCTTTTTAATCAAAGGTTAGTAAATCAATTGGGAATACTAGACAGTGCCTTAGAATTGAGGCAACATGGTAATACTTTCTCCTACAACCCTCCCTAACACAAAAGATCACACAGTAGTTCATACAGTGCAAAAGCTCTTAGGCTGGCATGAACATTGACATCCTCCTGATCCCATTCTGTAACTAAAAAGTATGCCAAACCTATATAGTAAAATAAGAAATAATTGGGCAAATCAGAAAACAAAAGGAGGGGATGTTTTTACAATGGAAAAATGTATGCTATGCATTAAAATTTTTAAAGTTCTTGTTATTTTTCCACATCACTCACTTCCAAGGATGGTCTGTGGCTTGTTCTTGTTGTATTTCTCTTGAAATTTCTGAAATTATTAGAAACATATCAAGTAAGATCAAAGCGCCACTGAACTAGAACAATGCACATGCAGCTACACAGGATTCTTATCCACACCATTTTTTGTTATTTCATTTATTTTACATGAAGAGTTCCCATGGATGCTGCCTTTCATTTTGCTCTATCTTTCACTACCCCTTATACCACCGAAGTACTGAAATGTCACCTCCAAAGGCAGCTCTCAACTCTGCTACCTGCCACACTATGTGTCTCAGTCAACACACAAGTTTATGACTCCATATTTCCCTGGGGAGGCATGTCCTGCACTTGCACATGCATTGTTGATAGAACCAGAGTAGACCAGATGCAGAGGCCTTCATCTGTGCAGCCTGACCTGGAGACAGGGCGCATTTCTTCCATCCTGTGACCTCCAGGTGGGGACCCAGAAGCACCAGTAAGCCCGAGAAACTTGTCAGAAACTCAGAGAGTGTGGTCCAGTCTGGGTTGCAACAGATTCTCCAGATCAATGGGGGCATTGGCTGACATTTGAGAATCATTGTTCTAATTTTTTTTTCTTTTTTCTTTTTTTTTTTTTTTTTTTGGAACCAGGGATTGAACTCAGTCCCCTGCACTTGCCAGACAAGCCCTTATTCTACTGAGCTATCTCCCTGGCCCCTAATTTTCATTTAAAATATTCAGGGTTTGTACTGGTAAGCGACACAGATCTCAACAGAAAGCCTAACCAACCCAAATGGCCAGATGAAGGCTTTCCCTCCATTGCTCTAGTTGTACAATTAAGTAAATAACCATCCAGGCTAAGCAGGTGTCACGTTATCAAGACAGTGATCACATTAGAAATTTAGGTAGCAATAAACTTGAGTTAGATCTCCAACAGTGAATACAAGCAAGAAAAAAGATAGACACATGTACTGATCAATGATCAGGAGATTGATTACCTTGATGCATGGAGGTAGGGAATCTTTACAGCCCTTATGAACATTTGCATTACAGTCTGAAATAAAGAGAAAAGATTCAGAAGCATTCATTTTATTCTGCTTTTGCTGGTCTTTAAAAATATTGTAACTGTTACAAATAGTTAGAAAGCCTAAGGAAAGACAAATACTTAAATCACACGTAGTTCCACCTGAGTGCAAGCACATTGTTGGAATTTTTATTTCCTCGGAGATATTTTTTATTTCCTGAAATTATTTTACCAGCCATGAACCCTGAAATGATACACAATACCCGTTTCTGTCTCTGCCTGCAAACTCACTTTCTATGGGATGCATTCTATGGTGAGGGAGTTCTGACACCTGGCTGAGCCCCAACCAGGTTGAATTCTAGGATCACAGAAAGAAAGACAGCAAGGCTTCAGGAGAGGGCAGGGAGGAATGAGCTACCAAACTCCAACAGCAGACTCTGATTAAGTAGCCATGGAAGGTAGCCACATTCAGTGAGAAAAGTTAGCCATTTGGTTGCCTATGTGTTATATCCTAAAGCAACTACATGGCTCCATCTCAGTGGAAAAAGGGAAGAGCAAGTTTCCTGTCCATCCTCCCACCACACACACCCAGGCTCTCAGTGCATATGCCATGTGAGAACTGCTTTCTACCAGGCCCATCTTTTCCTCTCCCCTTCTTGCCTCCATAGCTTGCCCTCATTCTACCCACTCATATGCTTCACCCCTGCCAGAGGACCCCAGGGTGTATCAGAAAATTCTTGAGAAGAAGCCTTTCCATGCACTAGAAGACCACATCATGGCAAATGGGCACCATCATGGATAAAAGCCAGTGATCATTTGCAATTTGGGTTCAAGGCCACACCCAAAACTGCCCACCGGCTGCAGGTCATTTCAGCCAACACCCAGGGGCCAAGAAGCAGGGTCAATGTGACTGTCAAAATCCAACAGCTCTTTCTACTCCTGAACAAGCAAATGAAAGGAAAATGAAAAGTGTACTCTATGAGATTCCATAGAACTAAGTTACAATGGAAACTCACAGGAATTATGAGATCCAAAAGCAGAAGAAAGGTGGAGATATTGAAACTATGTTTTCAATGAGAGATGGAAGGTAGGACTTCAATAGAATAGGACCAAAGACCATGAAGGGAGAACGGGATATGAAATAGGTCAACAGGATGAGAGGGAAATGGTGCTCTGTGAGAGAGGAGGGACTTCGAGAAGGCCAAGGGGAAGAGCTGACTGTAAGCCAAATTAAGGCAGATCTGGGTAACAGGAATATCAAAGCAGCGCTGTGAAATTAAACTTGAAAGATTCCCTCCAGAATGTGGCAAGGACAAAGGGTACAATTATAAAAGCGAAGATGTCACACAAAAAGACAGCTACCAGAGACCACATTTCTCCAAAAAATAAATGAGAAAAATAAGATCAGAAGCAATAGTGGTCAAAGCTACAATAGACAAAAATGTTGTACAGATGAAAAACGTCCCTCAAAGGACAGACCAAAAAGTCTCAGTGCTTTTTGAGAAAAATAGTTAAATGACTCCTATTCTATAGATAACATTCTGACAAAATTCAAATGATTAAAAATTTAAAAATTCCCAAGCATTTAATAAAAAAAAGGAGTCTATTAACAAAGGAGTGAAGCTAGATAAACCCCAGACTCTCCCCCCGCTATAATCCTAGGTGCCCCCCTGCCCCAAGTATATTGGCCCAATGTGGAGACAGGACCCCTGAAGATTTTGGTCCCAACTTTTATTTAGCTAAGTAAGCTGTCTCCTTTGTGTGAAAGAGGCAAAAATATACCCTCCGTTACAAAAGGTTTCAGAGATCAGATCAATTCTATTCTAGACTATGCCAAGCAGAATCAAAATGAAGGAATGAATAGCTTGGCTGTCATTTTTTTTAAAAAGAGCAAAAGTGACCAAGGAGACAAAGCAGCAAATCTAAAAATTCTAAGTAGAGACACAGCTGAAAAAAAAAAAAAAATCACGTTTTTCTTAAAATATAAAATTAGTTTTAAAAGATTAAACAAATATAGAAAAAGAATACAGTAATGATAATTAACAGAGGCTAGAGGAGAATTGTAAACATAAGGAAAATGAAAGAGCACTAAATTATTGGCTTTCCACAGCCTTAAAGCTATCATTAGTAGGTATTAAAAGAGCCTATCGGATCAAATCACATGAGAAGATAAAAGCAAGCAACACATGGTTCAAATAGCTGAGCCAGACATCAAGGAAAACAGCAAGAAACTATAAAAGACAGTTGGAAGCAGTGAAAATAACGTAAATAAGATAAACCCCTTGTTCTAAAGCAAGATCTTCCAGTTACAGTACAGCTTACCTCTGGGTAAATCAAAGACACACACCCCCAATTGAAACCACAGAAATAGATAAATGAAATACCAAGAAAGAAAAGAAAAGTGAAAAGGTAGAGTAAAATTCAATGCAAAGGACACTGAATTACATTAAGGAGTAATTTTATGTTGGTTAAAGTTAAATATGCAACGAAGGTAGAGATTTTGTAAGAGATAATGTAATATTCAAATAAACAGTTAAACCTACTTAAAAATAAGGAAAATTTTATTCTTGAAAAACTTAGCGGGCCTGGGGAGATGGCTCAGTAGAATAAGTGCTTCCCTGGCAAGCGCAAGGGCCTGAGTTCAATCCCCGGTTCCACAAAAAAAAAAAAAAAAGAAAAAGAAAAAAGAAAAGAAAAACTTAGCAACAAAAGTTTACCAAAGGAAAAAGAACCTAGGAAATGTAATATTTATATTGTCTGTTGCTCCATATTTCATGTTACTAAGATCAGAAATTTTAACATTCATAATTAAAACTAATAACACACTGATGGATTACCATTATCAACCTGCAACAACAGAGACTGCCCATGTTACACCCCATTTACTCAATGTAAAAACTTAAAATTTAAAAGCACAGCTTAAGTCACCAGTACCTATGTCAAAAGAAAAAAAATTGTAAACCTTAAAAATAATTTATTAAAAAGTTGTGGGTTGAAGAAAAACATCAAATGTACACTTCGACCCACAAATACTGATTCTGGAATTTAAAGGAATAATCAAAGATGTGGAACGGAATATGTTCATAGGAATGCTCACTTACCCTGTGAAAACTCAGGAGGAAACTTAAATGTACAATAAGAAATAACTAAACACATCTGAAACCACGATCAAATGAAATATTAACATTGTAAGTGGATGTAATATTTTTGTGGTTAGCAGGGACTTTGTCAAAATACTAACAGCAATTTTCTCTATGTGGTAAAATTTAAGATAAAGCTTTTCCTTAAGCTGTGTATTGCCTATGAATTCTAATACAGTTTTTAAAGTAATATCTGCTTTACTGTTTTTTTTTTTTTTAACTGCTTTAAATATACCTTAGGTACTTCCAAGAATTTCCAACTTCCACTGCAACCTTCATTATAATCCATTAACTCAGTATTAACTGATATCTGATTGAGGACAAAAGTTTCCTGTTCGGGGATCCCTGGCCCCAGTTTTGTCGGTCACGTACTAGCACAAGTGTCTAAGGGCCAGCTTCACAATGGCTGCTGGAAGAGCTACACAGAGCAACATATGACAAGCACCCTTAAAAGACTGGTCCTGCTCTAGTAGTGAAAATGTGGAGAGGTTATGTATAACCTGATTAAAGAGAATACAATAAAGTCTATACAGATCATAAAAATACCAGACAAGAATTTGACCACAGTATTCAAAATGGTTAGGATAGATACATAGCTACATTCTCTTAAGGAATAGAGGGATTTGTTCTAATGGTGTGTAAATAGGATATCATGTCCACATCTTGTACAGCAATTAACCATTAGGAAGAATGTATGCAATGTGTTAATTATTGAAACTCTCCTACCAATTTGGTTTGAAACTAACTCATTGCTATTTGTTTCTCAATAATATTATGGGGAAAAAAAGAATTTGACCACAGTGGTCAAGGAAGACCTCAAAGAAGAGGCAGAAGATTTGCATCTATGCCAGGAATGGAGAAAGCAGACAGAAGAGATTATCATAAACTAAACAGCAGGGATGGAAGGAACAGGCAGAGATGGGTGAGAATGCTCGGACCAGCAAGATTCAAGCTGTCTGCTGTTGTGGAGGAGGCAAGAGTGGAACCAGTGAGTAGGTCCCGGATGAGGAACCAGACCCACTAAAGAGCTTGGGTGTGGCTCGCCCAAGCAGAGAAGCCGGAGTTCACGTGAGCTGAAGAAAGTGGCATTTTACATGTCAGCAGCGGTATAGATTGCATCCTAGATGGTGGTTTAAAGACATGGCAGGAAGAAACTAATGCAGTTCAGGTGCAGCTGGCCACAGGGAGAGGGGAAAGGAAAAAGTGAATAAATGACACTGGAGGCATGGACAGAGGAAAGCAGATTCACAGGGACCAAAGTTTGTCCTGCACGCCACTATCTCAGGTGTGTAGTAAGGAGCGTGACATTCTGTGTATGGATTCTGAGGCTGGCCTGAGACATGTGGGCTTCAGAGACAATGGAGTCTTTGGATGAAGATGCCTGTATACAGCATCACTTAGGAACCAATATGCCTGTGGCAGTCTTAGTTCAGTGCTGTCATTATACTGTCACTCTCAAAAGTGACCCTACATGACACGGTCCTCCACCTCTAAACAGGCGGAAATGTGGAAGTAAAAGGGGTACAGGGATGAACCCTACGGGAAAGCATCTACACAGGGAAGATCATCCATATTTTAAAATATCCTATGTAGGCCTAGATACTTCGAAACAGTAAGGGGAAAATTAATAAAAGCCCTAGAACTCGGAAGGCACTTGGGATTAGGAAAAGAGGCCCAACAGGCAGGAACACAGAACAGCCATGTGCCGGGGAGAGGAGAAAAGGGGCTGCTGAAGAAGACGTCAGCCTGAGGCTGGAGGAAAGGCTGCCTGGGTCAACCAGAGAGTGACCCAAGCTTTCCCTAAGCTGGGTTTCTGTTAGGTAGGACAGCGGCCAAAACACAAATGCTTAGTGAAGAAGGATCGGAGCAGAACAGCACACAGTGAATGGAGAATTAAGAGCTAAAGTATAGGCAAAAAGATCTTGGTTGTGGCTGGAGGTACATACAGCTGAAGGGATACAGACCTACGGAAACAGTGAGACGACAAGCTATGAAACACACACACACACCATGCCGACGACCTGACTGCTGAAATGTGGGCCGCCAGGAACAACCACAAACAATACTTACAGCAAATTTCTAAAAAATTTACCAAATGAAGAACTTGTGACTCAGTGCTCCAGTGTTTGCATAGCATGCCTGAGGCCCTGAGATTGACTCTCAGCACGTGCGCACACACACACACACACACACACACACACGCATGCACGCATGCACACATGCACACGAAAATTAAATCACATCTGAATGGTATGGTGCTAATTTCAGATCCCATAAAAGAAAAAAATCTTCAGGGGAAGCCAAGGTCAAGCATGCAATAAAGTTGACAACATTAATGACAGCACCAGTCTACTGGCCTTTAATGCCAGAACAACAGCCAATCATCAATGCCATAGGCAGCCAGTATGTTCATCAGATACACAACTATAAGCGCGCTGAAATTCTTCAATGTTTTAAGTTGGGGGTACTGTACGAACGCCTTCTGCTCTGCATTCCTGTTTGTGATCCCATCCTGCCTCCCAAACATTCCCCCCAATTACAGCTGCCAATCAGTGCTGTGAAATCCAATGCCTACGCATGAATTCTTTGTCTCTGAATTATTCTTTGATTCAACAAATATTTGCTAAGCACTTGCTCTAAGGAATTGCTCAGGCTACCGTGGGCACAGCAGAGAACACGTCCAACAAAGGCAGATCCAGGCTGATGGAACTTATGAGGAAGGTAGCCAATCAAATTCATAGGTACAGTGTGTAGTAAATTAGACGGTGGCAAATACACTGGGGAGGAAATAAAGGGAAGAAATAAAGGGCAAGCCAGGAAGGTGACCAGGAAAGCCTCCCTCTGAAGGTGCTGATGCAGTGATCCATGTGGCCAGCTGTGCAAAGGTTTCTGCAGGCAGAGAGGATGCTCAGGGACACTTGGACAGGAGCACTCCTGGCATGTTGGAAGAACAGCAAAGACACCAGTGTGGCCAGAGAAGAGGCAATAAGGGGGAGGAGGAAGACAGAGCAGTCCCCATGGGGCCTTGCAGCTACAGTAAAGTTTGGTCTCCTCTTGGAAGACACAGGGAGCCACTGAAAGGCCTGGAATTCGGAGATCTATGACTTAACGAACACATGCAAGCAGATGCTTTGAGAACACACTTTAGTGGGTTGAAGAACAAGGACACCAACTGGAATGAAGGTGAAGTAGTAAATTAGACCAGCTAGATGTAAGCAGAGGGGATAAGAGAAAGGTTCTGTATACATTTTGAAGATAGCACCAAAAGGATTACACAGGGCCAGATGTAGAATGTGCAAGAAAGGAGGTATACACAAATACTCCAGTGTCTGGCATGACTGTTTGGCTGGAATGACAGAGCTGTCATTATCTGAGAGCATCAGCTTATAGATGCCACGGGGGGTGATTAAGGGTTCAGTCTGAGACCTGTAACAGTGGCAATGCTACACAGACATCTAATTGACTGTAACAGCAGAGAAGCAGACAGGCCTGGGGCACAGGGCTACTATCCATCATGGACACAAAGCCCTAACTCTATCCAGTATCAGCCACTGCACCATACATTGTTCCAAATACATTCACAGCACTACACAGCAAGTTTACAAAAATGTGGCTAGCAAGAGCCTAGCTTCAGGGATCTGGTTGGAGAAACAAAAGCCATTAGTAAGCCCAAGAACTTACTAGAACACTGGAGTGACTCCTTCCCCAGGAGTGTCTTATCACATGCCACACACTGCAGAACACCAGACAGTGTTCCCGGAACAAACTGATGTCGATTCGGCTTCTCCTTGTCTTTGGCATCCTTGTTTTTCATCTTCAGAAACAGCGGCAGCGGCAGAAAGGTAGAGGGAAATAGAAAAGGGGAAATGAATGAGCCAATCTTTTTTTTTTTTTTTTTTGCAGAACCAGGGATTAAACTCAGGCCCTCTACTGAGCTATCTCCCCAGCCCCTCCAATCGTCTTACAGAAGCCTTAAGAGCCAACAAACTCTCTCCCTTTCCTTCGGAAACATCAGGCCTGCACATCAAGGAGCAAGGCAATTGCAAAGCACTGAACTGCCCCCCAAGTGGTGGCTATCCTACTATTTCCAATGAGTTGGACAATAGTCACAAAAAAAAGATATATTCGATCTAAGGTAAAACACAATCTAAAATACTATCTAAGGTATAGATTAAATCTAAGGAAAGTGATTTTAAAGAAAAGTGGAAATCATATAGGTCTCTGAAATGAAACCATCTATGCTTCCTAGGAATTAAGGTGAACATCTTAATTACCTTGGATTTATTCCGAGGGCTGGTCATCCTATTCATGAGGAAACTAAACGTTCGACTCACTTTATGTTTTTCAGACTCTGATTTCGCAGGGATGATGAATTTATCCCATTCTTCCTCTTCAATTCTATAAAAAAGAATCTGTTAGCACAGCTTACCAGAAGGAAAAAAAAACAAACAAACAAACAAAAAAAAAACGAGTGTATATATGATGTTATATAGGCATATATGTATTTATCAATGGGTGTTTTTTTCAGGTTTTCATGATTGCTCTGAATAGAAAGGTAGAAACTATAAAAATGTATCTTGTACATTCAGAGGAATGAGCAGACAAATATACCTGTGATTGAGGAATTATTTCAGAGCTTTAACAAGGTGGTAGAAATGGGTATTCAGCATGTAGCACTTTCAACTTTTTTTGTACTCCTGAAAACTTTTTATACTACAATATTTTTGACTGTTTCCTTTTTATTTTTTAAAGAGAATATATTGTCTCCTTAGTGTAAGAACCTGAAAGAGGAGTGAGACGACCTGGGGCCGTGGGATCCTGAATAGACCCAGAGCCCAGGCCCAGCGAGTGAGTGAGACGACCCGGGGCCTACCAGAGCCCACCAGGGCCCATGGATCTTCATTCGACCCAGTGTGCAAGCCCAGAAAGGAACCCTTCAGCAGAACTCTCTGCAAAGAGGCTAGACGCAAGACCCACCCAGCTGATTCAGGAGCAGAACATCTTGCCAGAGAGAC
>NW_004524753.1:1415606-1417310 GCF_000260255.1 Octodon degus | reverse complement strand
CCCTACTTCCTATTTTTCATGTTACAGAAAAGTCAATCATTAAAATCTTTATTATTGATTAAACATCTGTAAGTGCACCACAATGTACCATATGCCCTGTATAATGCTACAAAATGATATAAAATCATGTGACTATATATTTTTGGCTCAAAAATTGATAAGACAATGACAAAACAAACAAAAAATGCCTAAGTACTGAATATTAAAAAGTAGGACCACATGAGCTTGTGAGATAGCTTAGTGGTCTAAAGTGCCTGCTTAGGCAAGCTTAGGCAAGCACAGGGACCACAGCTCGATCCCTGGCACCACATGCCATGCCAGCCTCACTGTCAGGGTGGGCTGAGCCAGCCAAAAAAGAATAGTAGGACCACCACTCAATCTGGTAAGAACATGAATACCATAGACATAATCCACTATCAGATTATGAGAATAGGTATGACTGTGTAATCCTAGGCAAATTTAAGATATTGTCTCATTTACATATTTCAAAGCTAATTTAACTATGTGGCATTCACCTGTATAACAATCAGGTACTTTAGACAAAGAAAAAACCCTCAACTAATTTCACAATAGAATTTAAATATATAAGAATTTTAAAAAATAGGTTCAACATGCCAGAACAAAGGTGTCTAACTGCCTTTATCAGTTTGATGATCAACAGAATCACTCAAAATAAAGTTTCACAAGATTCATCCTTCAGATGGTCTCATGATAGTCTTTTTTATAGGTAAACAGATATTTAAAACACATTAAGAACATAGATCCTTAATACATTAATCAATTATACTTTCCATTTTTGAGGATCCAGGCCTCTAGAGTGTTAAAAGAAGTTCCCATCATACAAACTGAAAACTGATAGAGTGGCACTTCCTTTAACCCTCAAATTTTGGATTTTTTTTTTTTTAAAGTAGGCTATGAAGGGCTGGCCAAATAGCTCAGCAGATTACAGCACCTGCTCAGGCAGATGCAGCAGGTGGGTTCGATCCCCAGCATGCATTGCTGGCCCTGCCCTGAGAGCGCTCTGAGAGGGTGATTGAAACTGGGCATCATGACACATGCCTGTAATCCCAGCTTTGGGAGGCTGAACATGGGCAGATCACTAAGAGTCCGATCTAATTAGTGAGACCCTGTAGGTCCTGTAGACCCTTACTAAAAAATACAAAAATAAAATAAAATAAAGTAGGCTATGAATGTACAGATACTGAGTCATGCTACCTTCTCTTTAAGGAGCCTCGGTTCCTTTAGAAGGAGAATCCACCTCCAAGAGCCTAGAAGATCCAGCACGAGGCCCTCTTATGTGGATGTTTCTTTTCCCAAATATTGCAATTAATATAAATAAAAGAATTTCAAAGTAAGAAGTTCCTCAGCATGACTAAAACAAAGCACAGGTATGGCTGGGGTCTTACTGGAATATCCAACAAGGTATCCCAACCAGCGTAGGTGGGAAGACAGTTCTGGCCTACCAGACACATCAAGGGATATGGATGAAAGAAGCAAGCTTTTAGGACATAAACTCAAAGTGAATGAAAGAAGATGAAAAACCAACAACAAAACAGGAGTGAAGGAGAAACCAGGTAGGGTCCCTCTCATCCAAGGTAAACTGTTCTATAAGTTACTATTTAACGAGGTGTGACATTGGCCTCCCCAGTTGTAAGTTGGCCTTCTAATGGAAAATAAATGTTTTTCTTTCTTTTTTTAAATTTT
>NW_004524753.1:1412591-1414616 GCF_000260255.1 Octodon degus | reverse complement strand
AAAGCTGAGGCTTGAAACCTTAAAATCCACATATCAGTTGTAAAGCTAGTACTGCGAAAAGCAATTTTTGCATCAATTTATTCTTTGCTTTGCACAGCACACTGCTTAGAAAAATCCAAAAGGGAGAAGTGTGGACCCTCTGTGCAGTGATCCCCCAGGGCCAGTTACTAAAGTAGGCCTTCTGGTCCTGTCAGGGCACACCTCAGGCTTGCCCGCTACTTCTCTGAAGCACCCCCTCCAGGTGTTTACCTTCAAAACTAACCAGGACCAGAACACTCTGTCCCCAATCCTGAGGCCTGCACACCTGAAAGGCGACACTGGACCGTCCTACCCTGACACAGATACAGAGGAATCAAAAGTCTTTGGCAGGAGCTGCCCAAATAGCTCAGCAGATTAAAACACCTGCAAGCATGTGCAGGGGCCAGGGGTTCGATCCTGGGGCCTGCCATGCTGGCCCCACTCCCGGGGCGCGCTGAGATCGCAATTGAGACTGGGCGTGGTGGCACACCCCTGTAATCCCAGCTCTTGGGAGGCTGTAGACAGGTAGATCACTACGAGTCTGACCTAGCAGTGAGATCCTGATTACCCAGTAGACTCTTCCCTAAAAAAATGGTCTTAGGCAGGTTCATTACCCAGAAACTTCTCCCAACTATTGAACTGAATCAAAAGCGATGTGTAGAGACTGCCAAAGATGGATTGAGAGATCCCCTCAGAAAACAGTTCAAAACATACCTTTTCTCTCTGGGTGGATCCGACAGGCTGTAAGCTCTTTGCCCTGCAAGACACAGAATGATAAAATGAGAGCCATGAGGCAGACAAGCGTGCAGTCGTGTGGTAGGCTGAAATGCACGCTCACCGTGTTTTGTCAGTATCTATGCTACCAGCTAGAAAATAACGTGAAAACAAGTTACAACATAGAAGTAAGACACTGCTCTGGGTATCTTTATTGCTTTCCTTAGTCTGGAAAGAGTGGGGCAGAGACCAAATTCATGACTAGAGGAGACAAACATTTGCAGAAGTGCTCACCATCAGTTCTATATATTTGGATTTCTACACACCAGAGTGCTCCTGCCTCTATATTAGTCATATTACTAATTCTCCAACACAGAGACTCAGTGAAGGTCTTAGCTACTTACTACTTTAGTAAAGCTCAAAGGAAATGTCTCGATGGCCAGCCTAAGGGTTGATCTTAGAACTATTGAAATGCCTTTAGAAAAATCCCAGCAACAGCCAGTTCAGAGGTGGCCTCTGGTTTGCGGCTCATGGGAGAGGGGAACCACCATCCCGTGGGTTGTGGGAGAGAAGACGGGCCCACACAAGCATGGTACCACCTTGCTTCTGGAGTTGGAGTACAGTACTTAGTACAAGACCAAAACAGACAAGGAGTTAGACTGCAAGAGTCTGAAGGAAGGCGTGGTTACCATGGAGCTCACCACCAGCAAAGTGGGACCCACCCTTACTAGCACGTCCACAAAGAGGCAAAACCAAGTTGGAAAGGGAAATGGGTCAGATGCATAGGAGAACAAGGAAACGTCCCCTGAGACATCTGAACAGCATTGGTGCCCCTGGTATGAGCTTGCACACAATGCAAACCTACTCCGAGGAAGTTGAAGGTTTTATAAAATGTTCCTCAAATGAAGTCACAGGCAGAATCATGATCCTTTACTGTAAATAGAGTGAAGTTATAAGAATTTGAGATGTCCCAGTTATATGCTAATAAAACAGATGCAGGCAATGGGACATGATCTAATAGGCATCCTTCCTTTGGTTCACAGTAACTTCCAAAAGTAGGTTGAGTTCGTACCCCAAATTCTTTTTTTTTTTTAAATGTATTTAATTGTTGTAGGGTCTCACTACACAGCTGCAACTCATAGTGATCCTCCTGCTTTCAGCCTCCCCAGTGTTAGGATTACAGGCCTGCACCACCACGCCCAGTCTCTATGGAAGCTCAGCACACCCTGGGGGCAAGCCTGCACTGGCGCAGCATGTGGTGCCAGGGATTGAACCACAGACCCTGTGCTTGCC
>NW_004524753.1:1410399-1411667 GCF_000260255.1 Octodon degus | reverse complement strand
CTTATAATTCTTGTCCCGGGGTTAGCATCAGCCTTCTTTGGAACAGCCTTTCCATGTACTGCCTAAAGACAAGGTTTTATCTGCAGAGGAAAAAAAGTAGTGATTTTTATTCGTTCTAATTCAAATACAAAGATTAAAGGATTGTGTGTAAGGCAGTGAGACCTTTCCTTGCTCACTAAAATTTAACAACGTAAGGGTAGTCCTCCTTTAGCAATCAGGTTCCTTTCAGTCATCTAGTCTGTGATTTCAAACGTCAGAATCAGAGTTTACAAATCACAGAAACCACAGAAAGGCTAGGGTACCATGTCGCACACCATGGGAAAGACTTAAGTCTGTCTTAAGGGTGCCAAGCTAGGAATTCTAGCAAAAAGTTGTCAAGATGCCTTTATAAGGAAACGAAACAAAAAAAAAAAAAAAAGAAAGAAAAAGAAAAAGAAAAGAAACAAAGAAGAAAAAAGAAGAGCTGGACAGATAGCTCAGCAGATTAAAGCTCTTGCCCATAATTACTGTAGATAGAGATCTGAATTCACTTTTGAAAATGTGTTGAGGGCTGGCCAGATAGCTCAGAGGATTAAAGCACCTACTTAGGCAGACACAGGGGCCAAAGATTTGATCCGGGCACACCGTGTTGGCCCCGCCCCCAGGGAGCACTGAGAAAGTGATTGAAACTGAGCGTGGTGGTGCATGCCTATAATCCTAGCTCTTGGGAGGCTAAAAACAGGAGAATCACTACGAGTCTGATCTACATAGTGAGACCCTGTACACCCTGTAGATCCTACCCTAAATTCATAAAAAAAAAAAAAAGAAACAGAAAATGTATTGAGCTACAGACTTATAATTTGCATCCTCTTTGTAATTATCCTATATCCTATCTAAAATCTTCCTGTATAAATGTTATATTTCTGATTTCCTATACTGCCAACCAAAATAGAACAAGTAAATGCTGACATACACATAGTTATGTGGCAGTCACGTTGTTATTCCAACTCTCCAAAATCTTAAATGACAAGGAAGAAAAAAATCTATTTTGAAATGCTTTGGAGTTGAATTTTTGAATTCTGCACTTCACAAACAGGACAAAAGTAATTTTATAATTCACTTAAATAAAATTCAGATTTCTATCTATACCATACTACAGGAAAGCATTTTATTCAAAAAGTAAAGGGACAGAGAGATGTACATGTATATGTGATTTCATCAAAATTGTCTATGACTTAACTGATATCCAAAAAGAAAAGGACTTTACTAACCTCAGAAAAATCACAGTC
>NW_004524753.1:1405261-1409334 GCF_000260255.1 Octodon degus | reverse complement strand
TAAGGATTGTTTGAAATTAGAGGAATTCAGGGGGCCAGGGAGATGGCTCAGTAGAACAAGTGCTTCCCTGGCAAGCACAAGGGTCTGAGTTCAATTCCCAGCACCAGATAAGACTAGACTTTGAAAATGGACAAAGTATAAAAGTGCAGAAATCAGAGGAGCAGCCGCATGTAAGACTTTTCAAAGCTTCCAAATACCTCTTTAAATTTACAGTGTAAGCTGCAGCCTCTAGGGGAAAATATACCAGGTCAATGTACAAATCTTCCTAATCCATGCTCATTTTTCAATAGATCTTCCATCCAGGTCTTCTCAAATATCTTTAAGATTATTTCTTTTTAATGACTTGCTATTTTTGTCCATTTTCCCAATTACATACTATTTCTATTATCCTGTTGGCAAGATGCATGAAAAGGCACAATGGCAAGATAATGAGACATGAGATAATGAAATAATGGTTTCCTTCTTTGTTCCAGAAAATTTAGAAGCATGTGCAACAGAACCTCATTAAAATCCATCAGGATATCCAACTCTTATTCCACAGTGGCTTTAGGATTGATTCTGCCCAGGCATTTATTTCTAAGATACCACTTAAGGTTAGGGCTGAAAGTAATGCAAAATTCTTGCCTGAAATTAAGCCATTGGAAACTGCCCTTCCCAAGTACTGGTCTCTCTCCCTCGTAAGTGAATCCACATGGTTACACAGAGTCTGTCAGTTAGAGAGCCTGGAGCAAAGCTGAAAACAAAAGACTGCTCTTGCACTGGACGCTCTAGGGCTGTGGCTCCCTGACTGTACTATCAGGAGTCAGCCCCAGACCTGCACATTAAGAAGGGGAGCAAGACGGAAAGCTACCCTGAAGCCCTAGTAGTAAGCTGGCCGTGCAAGGCCTCAGCACAATGCTACTTCTTCATTTTAGACACGTACACGAATCATTCTCCTGACAGCGGAGCTTTGAAAATTGTCCAAAATCCCTTGATAAAAAAATTACCAAATCATTCAATAATTACAGAGGCAAATTCTTCTTTTTTTACTGTAGAATATATATATATGTATACATATATATTTTCCCCCCCAGAACCAGAGATTGAACTTCCCTTGCACTTGCCAAGGAAGCACTTATTTCACTGAGCCATCTCTCCAGCCCCTATAGAATATATTTTTGAAGCATACTTTAATATAAGAAAATTACAATTTTTGAAAAAATTCTCCTCTGTACTATTCAGAATTATGTGTTGTTTATTATACACAAAGCTTTGTGTTTCCTTCATAAAATATTCATTTCCCTTCATTTTCTTTTTCTCATTAACTTTATTGAAAAATCAATTAATTATATAGCATATTATGGAGGACCACCTGAGCAGCTCTTCTTGAAAGAAGAGCGACTGTCTCCATTTTGACTGAGTCTGACCCTATTTCCTCATATTGTTCTGTACAGAGCTGGCTAGGACTTCTGTTTATCCTTCAGTTGGCCTTAAGCAATGTGCATTGATCTAGCTGAGGTGCTGGTGACAGTGTTTGAAGGTGGCATGTGGGTTTTCCTGGTAAACCTACACCTGCTGGTCTTTAATGTGAGCCGGGTCAAGACAGGATGGAAGAGCCAATGCTCTGCACCACCAACTGGGATTTAGCCTCGAGATAGAGGCTATGATTTCCTGGGGCTTGAAAGACTACATCAAAGCTGAAGCACCAGACCCCCCAAAACATTAGATGCTATCTCAATGGCATAATAGCATAATGCAGATTACTGTCTCTGCATATGGCAGAGGTAATTGTAGGACACCCACCTAGCTCAGCTCACAATGGTCACCTTCTTCCTGCAATTCTCAGTCAATCCTCCTCAGCCACTCCCCCACTGAATAAAAACCGGGGGAGGCCCTGGGTCGCTCTCTTGGTTCTGGAAAGCCATCTTCATGGCTGGACTTAGAGCCCCTCAACTCCCCAGTGATTGAAAATATAATCTAGTGTCTTTATTTTCACCATGGGTTGCATTGAAAGTGGTAGGTTGGGATCAACTTGATGGGATTCCAATAACGTAACTTTGGGATTACAAATATTGGCTTCTTGGACAGAGATGAGGACCTGGAAGTGTCTTCTACAGCATATTAAAAAGTGTAGACAAATATTGAAATGTGAAAGATATGAGATGTAGACAGAGTGAATTTTAGAGAAATATTTCTGCAATGGATATACAGAATGAGATTAATAAGAGATTGCACATTGTAAATAAATTATTCACAAACTTAAGTGAATATAACAATAAAAATTGTCCAAAATAAAAATGAAGAAGAATTTACAGATCAGTCATATAATAGTTCATTCTGTGCCAAAATCAAGAAACTTATATTCATATAATTAGAAGTCTTGAAATAGAGAAGGGTAGGCAATAAATATTTAAAGATTTAAAATTTCTGAATTTAGTTGAAATTATAGCACCACATTTCCAAGAAAAATGAACCTTTTTCACAAGAAATTTGAACAAAATCATATCAAGATACATGAAAATGAAACTCTCCAAAACAAATTGTAAAGAAAAAAAAATAATTAAAGCATATACATAAAAAATATTAGCTATGGAAGAACAAAATTAAATAGCCAGAGACAAATTCTTCTTAACAATAACAACATAAAAATATTCCACAAAGACTGAATTAGTTTCATTCTAAGTAATGATGATTTTTTTTCAAGATTCCATTCAGGATGCAAAACTAATTAGTATCTGTGTTAATAACCATACTGAGGTCTAATTATCCAGAAACAGCACACCATGTTTGAATTCAAAGTTCAAAGATAATGAGAACTCTACAGTTCTTGGAGGGGAGGGGAAAGGATGGAGTGCCCATGCGCCAAAGACCTTTATTTGGTTAATGATTCCATCATCCACCAAGCTGAGGCTACCTGGACAAAACATTAACCCTCTCCAGAAGCTCATCTGCTCAAAAAAGAAAGTCATAGGTGAGTTGTGAGAAAATTATACAGTTTGTACCTACTTAAAATACATTTTGCAAGGGGCCAGTGAGATAGCTCAGCAGTCTAAAGTGTCTTCCATCCTGGGCACCACATGCCACACCAGCCCCACCCTCAGGGCAGGCTGAGCCGTCCCAACACCCCCGTCCTCCAAAAATATTCATTTTGTAGATTCAGGACATGCTACCTAGTGTAAGAACCTGAAAGAGTAAATAAAATCTGAAAGGTACAATAGATACTGTGAAAGGGAAAGAAACTGTTCAAAAGTAAGGAATAACTGGGATAAGAAAAAGGAGAAAAGGGAAAAAATATGTATGTATATACACAGAATAGCTTCAATAATTATACAATTACACTTCTGACTTCTACTGGTCTATTGAAAGGAACAGTTAATGCTTAAATTGATTTTCTTCTTCCTCTAATTTTTTTGACCAGTTTTGCATTCTTATACCTGGTAATATGAACAACTAATTTGAAGACAATAATATGCAACAGAACAGCCATTATTGAATTCCTATCACTTTGTTTAGTGAAATTCTGTATCATCTCTAATGTGGGTTTTTTGTTTTGTATTGTTTGTTTGTTTTGCTATTTTTAATTTTCTTTAAAAAAGAAAAAGGAAAGCATTACCATAATGACCGAAATGTTCTTAGTTAAGGTAAATTAGTGCCACACACATTTTTTACGAAGAAAACAAGTGCACGAGAATAAGAATCAAATAGGAAGAAAGCATACATTTAAACACAGAAGAGCTTTCTTTGAAAGACTGAAGGATGAGATTTTTTTTTCTTTTTAACAACCACAACAAAATGAAACTCTCCTGTAAAGCTGCCAGCGAGTGGAACCCGGCTCCGTGGCAAACGTGGTAAAGCTCAGCGCGTTCCAGGGTAGTTCAAAAAAACACGAATGCCCCGCTTTACAAACGTCCTTCACCTCACCTGTTACTCCATGTAAAAATGTATGTGAGCGAAACAAGCTTCCTCATTGAAACTCATTTACTGTCATCTTTCTGCCTTTGATTAAGGAGCAATAGTAGAAGTCACTGTATGAAATGTTAAAATTTTCTGAGTATGAGAAAAATAGCACGTACTCCTTACAGACTAATGGAAGC
>NW_004524753.1:1399887-1402655 GCF_000260255.1 Octodon degus | reverse complement strand
TTATTTCAAAAATATTTTAATAAATATGCTAATTTATTCCATTCATCCTACTAGTTTCTCTTAGTTCACTGCAGAGTTTTTTGGGTTTTGGTATTTTGTTTTGCAGTACCTGGGATCGAACTCAGGACCTTGCACTTGCCAGGGAAGCACTTATTCCACTGAGCTATCTCGCTGGCCCCATTCAAAGAGAGTTTTGGGCTAATATGTGTCTTTGTAATCATCACTGTGTCAAGGGCCAGCCAGATAGCTCAGCAGATTAAAGTGCCTGCAGAAGCCGAGCAGTGGCTGGGGTTTGATCCATGGCATGCTGTGCCAGCCCTGCCCCTGGGGCACACTGAGAGAGCAATTGAGACTGGGCGTGGTGGTGCACACCTGTAATCCCAGCTCTCGGGAGGCTGAAAACAGCAGGATCACTGAGTCTGATCTATGTAGTGAGACCCTGTAGACCCCGTACTAATTCATTAATAATAATAATAATAATAATAGCAATCACTGTGTCAATATCTTACACTTTACTTCCAGGATAATGACACACAGTGTATAAACTATTGTTATTCTCCTTTTTGTTATAAAATTTTGTTTTGTTGTTTCATAAAATGAAGGATATTCAATGAAGAAATAAGCAGCACAGGAGCTCCCCCAAAATGAAATAATACATTATCATCTTTATACATTTTTGAAAAATGATTCCATTTCAGAGCCAGGTAGTGATTCCGATGATTTAAAACTTCCTTGTTCCACATGAACTTTCCTAACCATAAAATTAAAAGGAAAAAATTTGACTGCTCAAGTTCCAAGTTCAGGCCGAAACATTCACATTTTAAACCACTCAAATGCCAAGGCCAACTGTATTTACACAGGGCACATTTAAAAAAAAAAAATGTTCTTCCCTTTGGTTGCTTCAGTTCTGGTGTCAGGATTTTAGTAATTGTGGTGCATGCCTGTAATCCTCCCACTCAACAGCGCGAAGCAGGACAATCACCACTAGTTCAAAGCCAGCCTGAGTTACCAGTGAGTTCAAGGTCAGCCAGAACTACATAGCAAGACCCTGTCTCAGACAAATAAATAAATAAATACATAACCAATAAAATTTTTTGTCAATAATTACACAATGAAACCTTTTTGATTTTTTTTTTCCTTCCGGTACCAGGGATTGGACTCAGGACTCTGCACTTGCCAGGCAGGCGCTTATTCTACTGCGCTATCTCCTCAGCCCTAGATTTTTAAATAGATGTTTTACTTATTTTTTCTCTTGTAGTGTCTCAAAAGAGCTATTACGTTGAAATAACACAGTGGTTACCTATCATGCATATTTCACTGAATACTGTTTTAAACTTCAGAAAATGTAGGACTTAGCTCCCAGCCAGTCTTCTCCCTATATTAACCACAGTTTTTATTATGCGCCCAGTTCTCTTCATTAGGCCTTCTCTTTCATCAGAACTTCCCATCCTGCCAGGCTACTGGGCACTTACTAATGAGCTAGGTGCATTTCACAGCCTAGTCACTGGGTGCTGTGGTAGATGGCCCCATCACGACATCCGCTGGAGGGGGGCCATGGTTATGCCAGGGCCAAGCAGAGATTGCCGAGGTCTCAGCCCTCTCTCCTCATTCCTACATTGTTTCAAATGAGGGGAAGAACACAGGAGACAGCAGCATGTGGAAGCTGGAGGGTTTTCCAGTGGAATGATTTCTTTCTGCCCCATGATCTGGGTCATCTTTACAGAGTCTACTAGTTACTTTTACCAAGCGTAGATCATTTCTATTACAAAAGGAAAAACTCTATCTGAAGCAGTGCAATGCTTAACTTCTCAGCTTAGGACATAATAATAATAATAATAAATGTCATTTTAGATAAGCTGCAATATTTGCAAAGAAAGAAAGAAAATGATAATTTGTGTCTTTTCTTCCTTATATACCTAGAATATTCCAATAAAAAAATCTCTAAAAACCTTTTGACTTCTAAAGTTCTGAGGTAACAGGCACAATAGATCCTTCTTCTTCTTTTCTTTTTTTTTTTTTTTTTTTTTTTTAATGCATTTAGTGCAGGGTCTACAGGGTCACACTACGTAGATTGGACTCACAGTGATCCTCCTATTTTCAGCCTCCCAAGCACTGGGATTATAGGTGCGCACCACCATGCTCAGGCTCAATGAAATCTCAATGCACCCCGGGGTATGGCGCCAGCACGGCATGATGGGGATCAAACCCCAGCTACAGAGCTCTGCCTGAGCAGGCGCTTCAGTCTGCTGAGCTATCTGGCCAGCCCTCAGGCACAATAGATCCTAAAGATTCTGCCAGAAAGCACTAACCATGCACGTAAGGTTCAATCTATGCTTGCAGAATGGTGCAGAATCTTGGAGGGACTGGCAGCCTCTTATGCCAAGAAGACAGCCTAACACAACCCATCCATTCAATGTCAGACAATGACCGCTCTCCAGCACCTACAGACACTATTTTATAACTATACACTACACATAACCTTTCTCACTTAAAGTTTTACAACCTCAAGTTGTACAACCAAACAAAATACAGGCAAGTGAGTGGACTCCACTATCTCTTAGGTCCCCTCCTTTTCTCTCCTTCCTGATCAATGAAGTCACTGCTAAATATTCATTTATCTACATGGCTAAGAATGAATTAAAAACCTACTCATGTAAAATTATGTATTATGTATTTTAAATATTATGTAAATATTATGTATGTACTCACATGTATGTGTTCTATGTCCATTTTGATTCATGATTTTATTTATTTTTTTAATTTATTTA
>NW_004524753.1:1381584-1399787 GCF_000260255.1 Octodon degus | reverse complement strand
TATATATTGTTCAGGGTCTCACTACTAGAATGGATTTATAGTAATCCGCCTGTTTACAGCCTACCAAGAGCTGGGATTACAGGTGTGTATGTCACCACACCTAGTCTCAATTGCCATCTCAGCACGTCCCAGGGGCAGGGCTGGCATGGCAGGCCCAGGGGTCTAACACCTGGCCCTTATGCCTGCTTGCAGGTGCCTTAACCTGCTAAGCTATTTGGCCGGCCCTTATATTTTTATTTAGATGTTTTATCATTGATGAATTGATGTTGTGTTTTGTCAAATGATTTTTTATTGTCTATCGAGATGTGATTTTTGTCTTTTCTTCTGTTTATGTGATGTATTGATTTGTGTATGTTGAAACATCCCTACATCTGTGGAATGACTTCTACTTGGTCATAATATATTATATCTTTTATTATTTATTGAATTCTCTTTTCCAATACAGTAAAACCCTGGAATGCAAGTAGCTTGTTTTGAGTGGTCTGTAAGATGAACACATATTTCTTTTTTTTTTAAATTTATTTATTTATGTGTATGTGGGGGGGGCAGCTCAGCCCACCAGGGGGCTAGCTGGCATGTGGTGCTGGGGGACTGAACCGCAGTCCTGTGCTTTGCTAAGCTTGTTCTAAGTAGGTGCTTTAGACCACTGAGCCATCTCGCCAGCCCCTGAACACATATTTCTTATAATTTTTAAAATTTTTTATTTATTTGTGTGTGTGTGTGGGTGTGTGAGTCCAGCTCAGCCCACCAGGGGGCGGGGCTGGCTGGCCTGTGGTGCTGGGGGATTGAACTGCGGTCCCTGTGCTTTTGCTAAGCTTGTTCTGAGTTGGTGCTTTTGACCACTGAGCCATCTCACCAGCCCCTATAAATTTTATTTTATTTAATTAATTAATTTATTTTTTTGCGGTACCAGGGATTGAACTCCAAACCTTGCACTTGCCAGGCAGCCACTTAACCTGCAGAGCTACATCCCTGGTCCCTGATTCATGATTTTAGGTGTGAGAATAAGACAGATAATCATGCAGTCAGGACATGAGGGAGAAATAAATATCTAAGGTAAGTGGAAATTGGGTTATTCAGACAACAAGGTGGATGGACATATACAGGTACATATGCAAATATATATAACCACACATACAATGAAGTTCTTATTTAAATGTGTTTTTATATATATGAGAAAACACACATAACTAGAAGTTACAGAAGGGAAAAATCAAACCCTCAAGAGCCCACCAGCCTCACTTGAACGTTCATCATCCTGCCCAAACTCTTACCAGCCAATCCACTGTTAGCCCTCCACTTCTCCGCTCTATTGCAATTCTGCATTTCTTGCTAACTGACATGTGTATGCGCCCTATTATGCGTTGCATGAGAATGAAATCTAACCGAAGCTAATCTAATCTAGCCATCCTTTATGGCTTACTTTCTGTTCATCCTCCTGAAACCCAAATTATTACACAGGTCGAGGTCTGCCATTAATGTATGCCATACATATAATTTAAAACTGGACAGAATTAGCTATGCCCCATTTGAGTTATTTCCTGTTGCTATAAATAAACATCTATGTGTCTACTTGCACACGGTAGAGAAATACATATTGGACTCTACAGGATGATGTCAAACTCTTTTCCTAAGCTCTCACACACAATTTTCTTTCCTTTCGGAGCTTCCCTTGTACGCACGCTCATCAAAACGTGGGAAGAAACTTTTTAATCTCTGTCAGCATAATAAGTGCAAAATAGGATCTCACTGTGTTTTTCCTCTGTGATATTTCAGTTGCCTATTTATTTGTTTATTCGTTTATTTATTTTATATATTTGATACAGGGTCTCACTACACAGCTCCTACCTCTGAGCCTCCTGTTTTAGCCTCCCCAGCCCTCAAATTACAGGCGCGCACCACCACACCCAGACTCGGTGGCCGGCTCAGTGCACCTGGGGTGGGGCCAGCGAGGCATTTGGTCCATATATCCAACCCTGGTCCCTGCGCTTGCCTAAGCAGGCACTTAGTCGGCCCTAGTCAGTTTTCTTAAATGCCTTAGCTTAGGGCCAAGGAAACAGCTCAGCTGCATAAGCACCTGCCTGGCAAGTGCTTTGATTCCTGGTACAATAATTTTTTTTTTAAATGCCTTAGCTTAAAATCACTATAGGAAATAAAAAGAAGAAACATTTTGATGTAGAAATAACAGCATGGGAGACAATAAATGACCAAAAATACAATTTTCCCAATCCAGCTACAAACTTCTTTGATTTTTCTGCAAGATTCCATTAGAATAGGGCATCTTACCTTCTCTTCTTCAGAGGACTTTGTTCCATTACAAACCCATGAAGACCAAAAGAAAGATTCAAGTTGCAAGGGCCAGCCCCAGTCGGCGGCGGGACACACTGCATGGCTTCGGGGTGCAGGGCCGGGTCACCGTTCTCCCTGAGCGAGCACAGGATGGCGCGAGTGTGAGCAGGAACCAGGTGCTCCAGGTGCTCGCAGCTGTGGGAGCCCAGGTTGGAGCCCATGGGGTCGGCTCCTGCGTGGGTGGAGAGCCCTTCGAGGTTAATATAGTTGATATCCAACTCACCAGCCTGAAAGTGGAGAGAAAGGTGTTTGCTGAGGAAAAGCCAGAAGGAGTGACTTGGCTATAAGTTAATTTAAAATCTATTCATTTAAAATCCATCCACAGGGCTGGCCAAATAGCACAGCGGATTAAAGCACCTGCAAGAAGGCACAGGGACCAGGGTTCTATCCCAGGGCCTGCCATGCTGGCTGTGCCGGCCCCGCCCCTGGGGCACACTGAGAGGGCAATTGAGCCTGGGTGTGGTGGCGCGTGCCTGTAATCCCAGCTCTTGGGAGATTGTAAACAGGCAGATCACTACAAGTCCGATCTAGTAGTGAGACCCTGAACACCCTGTAGACCCTTCCCTAAAATACAAAAAAAAGGGAAAAAACCCAAATATTTGGGGCTGGGGAGATGGCTCAGTGGAATAAGTGCTTCCCTGGCAAGCACAAGGGTATGAGTTCAATCCCCGGTTCCGCCAAAAAATAAAATAAAGTAAAAAAATAAAATAAAATCCATCCACCTCATTTATCTTTTTTGTTGTGCTTGTTCTTAGCTTGTTTTCTATAAACAGAGATCTATTTTTGTCCATGTGATTGCTAGCCTACAATTCACCAAAAAAAGAAGAAAACTGTTTCATAAACTTGTTTTATATCACAAAAACAAAAAACTAGGCCCGGCGAGATAGTTTAGTGGACTAAGCGCCTTTCTGGACAAGCGCGGGGACCAGGGTTGGACCTCTGGCACCAACTACTGCACTGGCCCCACCCCTAGCAACCGTCAAGTCCAGGCGTGGTGGCCAGGCCTGTAATTCCAATGCTGGGGAGGCTGAAAACTGGAGAGTCACTGTAAGTCCAGGTTGCATAGTGAGATCTTGTACCAAACACAAAAAAAAATTTTTTTTTTTTTAATTTTTAGGGAAAGGTCTACAGGGTGTTTAGGGTCTCACTATTAGATTGGATTTATAGTGATCCTCCTGTTTACAGTCTCCCAAGAGCTGAGATTACAGGCCAAGTCTCAATTGCTACCACGCTGAGTCTCAAGATGCCCCAGGGGGTGGGTCTGGAAGGCAGGTCCAGGGATCAACCCCCCCATCCCTGTGCCTGCTTGCAGGTGCTTTAATCCACTGAGCCACAATACATAAATCTTCTTAAAAAGAAAAGAAATTGGCTATGTTTTTAATATTTTTATGAATACCCAAAATGAGGGGAAATATTTTAAATACTTGATTAAAAGAAAGAACACACAGGTTTAAAAAAAAAAAAAATAGTTCATCCAAATCTAGGTAAACAAGGTGATGGTGGTCACTTAAATCTGACCAACATCACCACCAAAGAAAAATTTAAAAAATGAATCAATGCAATATACATCCAAATTGCAGAATGAGAGAACCGGAAATTCCTCAATCTTCACACTACCAGTAAGTACTAAAATACCATCAAGTCTACAAGCAGCGCCTCATCTGCCCACTGCAAAGAGGAAGCGTCTGATGAAAGGGAATAAACAGGCAGCTAGTGAAAGTCCCAAGACTTAGCTAACACCCCTCAGCAGAAAGAAGCTGGCACACAGGAGCGGTCCTGACTGAGCGAGACACTCACTCCTGAAGAGAGGTTGAAAGGCACTTGTGATCGGAGGTGCGGGTCATGGAAAGTCTTCGCTCCTGGGGAATAAGGCAGTAATAAGAAACTGCGCAACACCACGCAAAGTGGGGTCAGGGGCTGCAGGCAGAGCGCGGGAGAAGGGGGTGCACTTGGCCCTAGATTCCATCCCAGGTAAGAGAGGGATTGTACCATAAAATTCATAGGAAAGGGGCTGGTGAGATGGCTCAGTGGTCTAAAGCACCTGCTTAGAACAAGCTAAGCTAAACAAAAGCACAGGGACCGCAGTTCAATCCCCAGCACCACATACCAGCCAGCCCCGCCCCCTGGTGGGCTGAGCTGGCCGCACACTAAATAAATAAATTAATTAATTTAAAAAAAAAAATCATAGAATAAAAAAGCACAGGAGAAAAGCTGTGACATTGGTTTTGGCAGCAATAGAAAACAATGCCAAGGGCTGGTGAGATGGCTCAGTGGTCTAAAGCACCTACTTGGAACAAACTTCACAAAGCACAGGGACCGCGGTTCGATCCCCCAGCACCACATGCCAGCCAGCCCTGCCCCCTGGTGGGCTGAGCTGGCCACACACACACACACACACAAAAAAAAAATGTTTAAAAGAAAAAGATTCTGGTAATTTCTAAATAAAAATGTTTAAAAAAAAAAAAAGAAAACAATGCCAAAACATAGGCTAAGAAGAGCAAAATAAATAAGCAGGACTGCATCAAACAAGAGTCTCTACCAGGTGAAGAAAAGGCTTGGCAAAAGAATTCCTCTGAAATGAGATAAAAGACCTACAAATCATTTATCTGATAAGGATCTGATAGCCAGAGTCTACAAAGAACTCATATAACTCCAGTGTAAAATGAAAACAGACAATCGAATTTTAAATCCAGCAAATGAGTGGTCACCAGATACATGGAACCGTGAATGCCATTACTAATCATCAGGCAAATGCAAATAAAATCACAATGAAACATCACCTTATACCTGTCAGGAGGGCTGTTATCAAAAAGTCAAAAAAGCAGTGTTGGTGAGGATGTGGAGAAAAGGGAGCCCTGACACATGTGGGTGGGAATGGAGGTCGGCACTGTACTGTGTACAGCAGCATGGGGCTTTCTCAAAACACTAAACTGTAACCATCATATGATCCACCGATCCCACTGCTGGGTACGTGGGTGAAGGAAACAGCCATTCTCCCCAGGAGGTGTCCACGCTGTCCTGTTCATGTCAGCACTATGGACAACAGCCAAGATGTAGACTCAACCTCTGCCCATCAACCGCTGAACTGATTAAAATCCATATATATATGGCACATGTGGGTCATTACAAGGGCGTAGGTGGGGAATTCAGCTTTAAAAAGAAAAATGAAGAATCATGTCTTTGTGACAATGTGAATAAACTTTTTTTAAAAACATTTTCAAAACTTTATTTATTTATTTGGTATAGGGTCTTGCTACACAGCTCAGACTTGTAGTGAACCTCCTGTCTCAGCCTTCCCAGCACTGGGATTACAAGCATGTGCCACCAAGCCTGGTTCCAATGGCCAGCACAACATGCACTGCTGGGGAGAGAACCTGGGTCCTTGTGCTTGCCAGGCAGGCACTTAGACCACTGAGCTATATTCCCAGCCCTAATATGAATAAACTTGATGGACATTTTGCTAATTAAAACAAGCCAAACACAGAAAGACAAATATTGCAGGATTTCACTTATATATGCAATTTTAAAAATTAATATTCATAGGAACAGTGAACACAAGGGTGAGTGGACGAGAGAAATGGGCAGCTGCTGGGCAAAGGGCACTAGCTTTCAGTCCCACAGCGAGTCAGTGGAAGCCAGAGGGCCAGGAGGTGGGCTTGATGAACAATAATGCATTGTGTATTTGAAATTTGTTGAGAGTGAATCTTGAGTATTCTCACAGTAGCAAGAGATAACAATAAGCTTCATTGCGGTCATGTTCAACAATGTATATCAGGGCTGGGGAGATAGCTTAGTGGCACAAGTGCCTGCCTGGCAAGTGCAAGGTCCTGAGTTTGATCCCCAGTACCCCCTACACATATACACATAAAAAAAGTATATGGGAATGCCATACTGCATACCTTAAATACATGTATTATTGTTAACTATACTTTGAAAAGCTTCAAAGTAAATAATAATATATTATCATAAGTTAATGAAACAATAAACCACGTGTATGTGCATAAAGTGATATTTCAGTCCTCGGTGTTTATTGGTTCCTGGAAACACAAGTACCAAAAGTGATGTTTACCAAACAAATTGCTTTAGGTGGAAAGAGTAGGGAGTCACAGGTTGATCAGTATCCCAAGTTCAACCTTGTGCGTCAAGTATCAAACAAGCGACAAGTACCGAGACATAGCTTTTCCATCAAAATGCATTGAGTACAAATTCGAGGAGTGCCAACACAGTCCAGCACCAAGCTACGGCTGCACACACGCTCTCTATATGTACACACATGCACGTGTCAGAATGGAGCGACAGCACAGGAAGCCCAACTATCCCGCCCCCGGAAGACTGTCTCCCGAAGTACCGCCTTGTCCCATGCCTCAACCTAGATTTTTACAACCAGGGCTGCTATTCAACCGGCTTATACCAAGACAACGCTACCAGTTACTCACAACTGAGGTCACTTGTGATTGATTAGCTCCTCTGTCATTCTGAATTCCACCTCAATCTCCGTCATTTATACTTTACAATTATTCTTATAATGCTTTGTAACACGAAAGGAAAAAAGTAGAGTTATTTGGTGAAAGGCTGAAATTGAGATCTACTAGAAAATAGAAAACAATTTTTCTGGAGCTTTCCCTATTTTGTCTTAACAACTCATCTCATTTAATAGATGTGACTTCACATTTAACCTATGAAAATATAAAACTGCCTTACAACTTCTACTATATATCTTTCTTTGACCACCAAATATTTTTAAATTTGACCACAAAAATATTGTAAACCTTTTAACCTTTATATGTTTTAAAGGTCAAGGTGAATTTTTTTGTATAGATGATGAAACTCATGTCAACTGAAGTGTGATCTCAGGTGTTAAAATTGATATTTGTATTTTTAAAATTACGCTATGGAGGCTGGAGAGATGGCTCAGTAGAATAAGTGCTTGCCTGGCAAGCCTAAGGGCCTGAGTTCAATCCCCAATTCTGCCAAAATAAATAATAAATAAAATTATGCTATGGAAATATCACCTGAATTTTATCAGATTTACCATTTTCACTTTTAATTTTTAGCATGAATAAAAAGTAAAATTACACTGAAAAGAATATCTAAGTATGTTAACAACAACAAGATATAATGCCTATTGCCCACTTAGCACCTATCATGTGTTTTATACGGGGAACAGGTTTTCAAGTTAGTAGATAAGGCAAAAATCATGTGTCACAATTGTCTATGAAAACCTGTCATAAATTAGATTGGGCAAAGATTCAGATCTATATTTTAATTTTTACAAATATGAAAACTTGAAGAACACAGAGGGAAGAACAAAAGCTAATTAGATGCTGGAACATTCAAATTCTTTGTCTCTATGTCTTTCTCTCTGTCTCTGTCTCTCTCTGTCTTTCTGTCTCTGCCTGTCTCTCTCTCTCTCTCTCTCTCTCTCTCTCTCTCTCTCTCTCTG
Organism: Octodon degus; assembly: GCF_000260255.1. Lineage (NCBI taxonomy): Eukaryota > Metazoa > Chordata > Mammalia > Rodentia > Octodontidae > Octodon > Octodon degus. The sequence goes on along the minus strand of NW_004524753.1, from coordinate 1,391,995 downwards.
TCTCTCTCTGTCTCTGTCTCTGTATGTCTCTCAATCTTTCTCTTCCCTCCCTTTCTCTCTCTGCCTCTATGAAATTTAACTCGCAGGTCTCTACCAGGGAGCAAGCAGAACATTCTAGAAGATTCCAGCTTCCCCAGAATGGTACCATTCTGTTATAATACTAAAGTATCACAGCCTTAGGACCTGTCAACACAGCCATTCCCATAGGGGAACAGGTACTTTCCCTTACTGTTTGGTGGAGGTGCATACCAATGCTGCCCGGTGAAGCCATGCAGACAGGGCTCATTCACAAGCCATGCATGAGATACTGGCCCTGCATTGTCACTTCCTATTTTGGAGCCACTAAAGAACTTTCAGTGCCCTCTCATCCATCAGTGTCTTAGGATCGGCCCTTAATTCACCTCTCAGTGAGGCAAGCATGTGTGCTCACATAAGGACCCAAGTTCCAAGCTGGTGAGCAGGGACTCGTAGGCAGCACTGGATGCATCACGCACACACATCCGGGTTTTAGAAGGAGGCCAAGGGCAGTGGTGCCTCACCTGATCTACCACGATGCAGTTGGCGTAGACCTCTTCACCCCCATTTAGTACATCCGGGAGCTGGCCTGCAGCAGGGAGCACTGGGGGATGTGCGGGCTTCCTGAGGACATCACAGGAGCGACCTGGAGGAAAATGGAAACAGGATAAATAAAAGCGAAGGAATTTACTTTACAGTCAAGCTTTATCTTCTTAGTCAAGCCCTAAGCGGGGTGGAAATCAAGCGTATTTTTTAAGTTGGCCTTGGTAGTAGGGGCAAAGTTTCACTGTGTAGCTGAGGCTGGCCTTGAACTCACAGCGATACTCCTGTATCAGCCTCCTACCTGCTGGGTGGGGGAAAGGAAGGAAGGGAAAAACTTTTAAATGAAAACAGGGAAAAATAGAAACACTTGTAAGTAAGGAGGGGAAGAAGAGTTGAAGAGAGGGTATGGGAATGGAGAAAAAAAATCAAGTTATATCACATACAGCTACAAATCCCTTATGATAAATGGGATCATTATGAATACCTTAAATGTGCCAATAAAAATCATTTTCTTTGGGGGAAAAGTTGGCATTTTGCTGTCTCCATATTTTAAGGCCTACATGCAAGTCTCTTCTACCTGTAAAACTCGGTCGTCTCAGCATGACGCTGAATGTACAGCTCTAGAGAGATAAATTCATGCCCACTTGCCCTGTCATTAGGGGTCTATGTAAAATGTTAGATCTTTTCCTTAGAGTTCCAACATATTAAATCAATCTTATTAGATTTGTTTGTTTGTTTTTTGTTTTTTGATTTTTTTGGTTTTGTTTTTTTTTTTAAGCATTTGGGATTGCACTCAGGCCCTTGCACTTGCCAGGCAAGCGCATATTCTACTGAGCTATCTCCCCAACCCAAATCAATCTTTGAGTCTTTTTATCTACCACATGGGCACAGTAATGGTTGTGCTCAAGTTCATGTTAGTTAGCAGATCTGGTGCCTTGCAGATCCGGCTCTGCAGTGCCTGCAAGACACATGCTTACAACTGAGTCCTGGAAAGTAGAAGTGTTGTATTTGTAGAGAATAAACAGTTGAAGGTAGTAACGCATATTCATCCCAGAAGGCCTTGTTTCCTGCAACTCTGACTCATTTATTCAATCTCCAGCATCCACACAGAGCTTCTTCACCTACAGAAGTTGGGTTACTAGTGTGCTTTCCTCCTAGGGTAGTCATGAGAAGAAAAGGATTTCAGATACACAAAGCAAGTGACACCACGCGCTTGATGCTATCATGGTTTTTGTTATTATTAAGAGCAATAATTTTCAAGCATGTTCCATAAGAGGTACAAGACTTTGATACTAATCATAGTGTGTTGTACTAATAAGGAACAATCATAGAATAAGCACTTGCTGGGCAAGCTCAAGGGCCCTGAGTTCAATCCTCAGTTCTGGGGGAAAAAACAAAACAAAACAAAACAACTGTCAGTCTGCAAATGACTTAATAGGGTAAATTCAATGTCACTTCCAAAGCATCCCCATATCCTAAGAAATTTTCTTAAACTGGTACAAAAAGGACAGCATTGCCCCCATGCCATCAGAAATGGTCCAAGTTCTGCTGCCTCTGGCCTATAACATAAAAGAAGGTGAGCCCATGGGTGGATCAGGAAATGAAAAAGAGCACAGACGCACAATAATTACACATTTTGTTCTTTCATAGAAAGTCCTGGCTGATATAAAAGTTGCAAAGATGCACATATTGTATAAACCAAACAGCCCTGGCTTCAGAGTCTAAATCCAAACTGACTTATCCCTCCAGAAAGGCAATTTTTATTAAGCTTCTCAAGAAATTGCATAAAATAAGTGAAAACATTTTCTCCTTACATGCACAAGGTATTGTTTTATTAACTTATTTAAATAGCTAGCAAGGTCCCATACAAAGTCCACAAGTACTTCACAAGCATAACCTTCACGAGCAGTTCCTATACATCTTCATCCTAATTACCCCAAAAGAAAGCAAGGCTCCAAAGGCTATAAATCAAGAACTGACAAAACGCTTTCAGTGTGCTCTGAAGTAAGAAATACTCGCTCATGTGTCATTTTACACAAGGTTTTTTAAAACAGTCATAAGCATGGATCCCTAAAGTGTTAATTAACCCACCTTCACTGCTTTCTGGGGTCACACTTTCAGAGATTGTGACACACCTGGCACTTCAGCCACCACATGTAGGGATATGCTCCTTCCCCTCTTCAATCCCTGCCCACTTAGAACCTCACTGATAACTACACTGACCTAAGAGCCAACAAGATATTCAACCAGGTCCCTGCAGCAAGGGATGGACTTCATATTTAAAATGCAGAATCAAATTAAACAGTTCCCCAGACTATGCTGTCCCAGGGGATGTACTGGACAGTCACCCAATGGCATTGTTCTTAATGACCAAAACACACTGACCACCTACTTTAGAGCTAAGCAAAACCAATATATACAGGTGAAAGGCTTGGATTCGGCTTTTCTTCCCAGACAAGTCTACCTGCCCTGGAAGGTAGAGCAGAATCTATACAAAGATCATGTCCAACCAGTAAGATAAAATGTAAGATGACAATGTCTGGGTACTTTGTCTAAGTTGGAATGGGATTTTGTTCTGTGCATGAACTGATTAGAGGTTTTTAAAAGTGATGGCATTGAGTTACCAAGACAGGTACACAATCCCATAGCTAAAACTCTGAAATGCAGAAAACTCTGGAAAACACAGTTTTCCTTATTTGGGTTCTAAAGCATACTTGATAAGAGTGAAAACTGAGTTCATGCCTCAGCGATTTTTACCCCATTAGAGAGGACACTCATACCTGTGCCGCACCAGCAACACCCTGCTAAGGGGGCACTGCCCACTGTATGTCACATACAAAGACCCCAACCAAAAAAAGATCGGAAAGTGCTGAATTTCGAAACAAATCTGGTCCTAACAGTTTCAAAGAAAAGACCATGAATCTAAAAAATTAGTCGTACCTGGCATTAGCCCAACACTTTCAAGCTTCTGTCATCGATCTAACAAACTTCACAATTTTCCATAGTTACGTATCATGTATTTTATTATGTTTTTTAGAACTTTCTTCAAACAGATCTATCTTTTTCTTTAAATGGAATTATATTTTAAAGAAATAGCTTATCCTCACTATTAATAACCAAGGTCCCCTGTCAAAAGTAGAAAGGAGGGCCAACCAGATAGCTTAGCAGATTAAAGAGCCTGCTTAGGCAGATGCAGGGACCAGGGTTTGATCCTTGGTATGCAGTGCCAGCCCCACCCCTGGGGTGTGCTGAGATGGCCATGGAGACTGGGTGTGGCAGTATGCGCCTATAATCCCAGTACTTGGGAAGCTGAAAACAGGAGGATCACTAAGAGTGCAATCTACATAGTGAGACCCTGTAGACCCTGCAGCAAATGCAAATAATAATAATAATAATAAATAATTTCATCCTTGCCTATCACTCTACATGTTTAAAAACAACCAAAGGCAAAATTAAATGCTTGAGAATCAGCCTACCCAAGGAAGGAAAAACACCTCGACAATGAAAACTACAGAACTGTGATAAGGAAATCAAGGAAGACATCACAAAAATGGAAAGATGTCCCCTGTTCTTGGAAAGGCAGAACCAATACAGTCAAGTGGCCGCGACCATACTTCCAACACCAATATACAGCTTGAAGACAGCACCAACCTAAATACCAATAGTGCTCCTCACAGAACTGAGATCAATCCTAAAATTCATATGGAACTGGAAGAGACCCAAAATAGCAAAGAAATATGGGAAACAAGAGCAAAGCAGATAGCATCATGATCCTAGATTTCAAATTATATTATAAGACTGTATTAATAAAAACAGTATAGTGGGGCCGGGGAGATGGCTCAGTGAAATAAGCGCTTCCCTGGCAAGTGCAAGGGCCTGAGTTCAATCCCTGGTTCTGCTAAAAAATAAATATAAATAAAAATAAAAACTAAAAAAAAAAAAAACAAACAGCATAGTACTGGGAAAACAGCATCAACACATGGATCCATGGAACATAAAAAAGGCTGTAGGAAAACTCCAGGCACATCCAGTTATTCCATCTTTGCCAAAGGGGCCAAAGACATACATTTGAAGAAATATGACCTCCTTTAACAAATAATGCTGAGAAAACTGGCTTTCCACACGCAGAAGATTGAGTCTGGACTCATTCTCTCACAAAGTACTAAACTAAAATCAAAATGGATCTAAAATCTAAATGTTAAAACAGAAACAATCTGGGACTGGGGAGATAGCTCAGCAGTCTAAGTGCCTGTCTGGCAAGCACAAGGACCCGGGTTGGATCACCAGTACCGCATGCTTTCCCGGCCACATGCTGAGCAGGCCACAAAAACTGGGCATGGTGGCACACACCTGTAATCCCAGCACTGGGGAGGCTGAGACAAGAAGATCACTATGAGTCAGAGCTGCATAGCGAGACTCTGTACCAAATAAATAAAAACATAAATAAATGATTTTAAAAATTAAAAAACAAACAATCTGTTAGAAGATAAAAACAGATAAAACTCTTGAAGACATGAACATAGGTAAGGACTTTCTGAACAGAACACCAGTGGCACAAAAAATAATGCTAAAAATCAGCAAGTGGGATCCTATCAATTTAAAAATTTTCTGCCTAGCAAAGGAAAAACAGAGAGAAGAAATGATCTAGGAAGGGTGAAACATTTTTGTCAGCTATTCCTCAGAGGACTAATATCTACCACATATAAAGAACTCAAAAAACTTAAGATTCCCCGTCTCCCAGAGTAAAAGATAAAAAAAAAAAAAAAAGGGGGGGCACTGAAGTAAATAGACAGGTCTCAGAAGAAATACAAATGGTCAACCCATAAGTACATGGGGGGAAAAACGCCCCACATCACTGGCCATTAGAGAAATGCAAATGCAAACTACACTGAGATTCCATGTTACTTCAGAAAGAATGGCCACCATCAAGAAAAAGTAGTGACAAATGCTGGCAATGACAGAAGGAAAAAGGAAGACTTCGGCACTGCAGGTGGGAATGTAAACAAGTCCAACCACTATGGAAATCAGCACGGAGATTCCCCAGAAGCCTAAAACTAGAAATCCCACTCAGCCCAGATATTTCCCTTCTAGGTATCTTTCCCAAAGAATTAAAAAAATCATACACCGGTAATGTGAGTGTACCCATGTTTATAGAAGCACAATTCATCATAGCTGAATTTTGAAGTGGCCTATATGTCTGCCAACAAATTGATGGATGGCTGGGTACCACTCTGCCACAAGAAGGGCAAACTTGAATCATCTACAGGAAAATGGATATGTCCTGAGACCATAATATTAATGTCCTTTGAAATACATCAGACACACAAGCCTAAATATTGTTGGAGTCTCTGTTTTATGAGAAGCCCAAAATATATGCAAAGAACAAAGTGGAAGATAGATAGTAGGACACAGGGAGCTAGAGCTTTTACAAATGGGAAGGGGACCAGGAGATGGAAGGAGGGAGTAGGGAGAGGAAAGGAGGGGGGTGAAAAATATTTAAGATAGGGGCTAAGGAGACAGCTGAGCAGCCTAAGCACTTGCCTGAGAAGCCCAACGTCTTGAGTTCAATCCCCAGTACCCCAAAGAAAATTAAGGTGTGTGATGTACACACACTGACTCCACACAAGGAATATAATCACTAGGTATTCCAAACATGTGCTAACAAAAAATAAAAATTGAATACATAAACACATCAATAAATAAAAACAACCTAAGGTAACTGGAACATACCACACATTCCACTTTCTACACAGAGGGTGTTTCACATACTGCAACTTTTACTTCAGACTGAACTCATGTTAAAAAAATTTAGGCAAAGTCCATTCTGGACAAAGTAACTGAAAAAGATGGAACGTGAAGAGAAATGACAGGCTGCCTCACTGCCCGCTGGACTTACATGCAGGTACTCACTGGTGGGTCCTGGGGAAATGGTTATGATCCACGGGACAAACAAAGGGTCAAGTCGGACAGTGATTTAAGGATAAGATGTCCTGGCACGATGAGGCAGTGCCCCAGGCCAGCTGCTCACTGCAGGGCACTCAGATGGTGCCAGGCCCTCCCAGGGAATCCCCAGATCTCCCATGATTCACTTCGTTTTGTAACACAGTCTTGGTACCTAGCCCAGGAATCCCTAATGTAGAAAGCTTCACCAGCACCTCCTTGCTTTATTAGAATCTACAGTTAAAGAGCATGCAAGATGCCTCAAGTGACTACCTTTTAGTCATAGGAAACCCAACACACTACCCCAAATCTGGCAGGAGACAGTGAACAGCACAGACAGACCAGCCTGGGAACTCTTGTGACCTGATTTCTGACAAAATCCAACCCTGCCTCAAGAGACTACAGGCCTGGCACCAAAGGAAAATGTGGCCTACCAACAGGGTTATGTAAGAACCCACGCCCAAACACAAACAAAGCCACTGCTGCTGGCCTGGCTCAGCCCACTCCAGGCACTGAACTCTGCCAGGCTTGTGAACGCTGACTGAGAACGCACAGCCCAGAAACCTCTTCAGCATGGACGGGCAGTAAGGTTACATTCGTTCACTCATTCACTCATTCATCCATTCCTTTGTTCATTCCAAAGCTAAAAACTTCATAAGCACAGCGGAAGGATTCCTTGAGCAGGACCATTACCAACTGCGAAGCCCCGGAGTTCAGTCACCAGCACTCTATAGAAACATCACCATCCATCGCAGGCCGCAGTGGCCTTCCTAAGACACTTAAGGTCGGTCCTACCACACTATGTGACTCGCAGCAGTATTTGCATAGCCACTCACCCCACTTCAAAACCCCCTGCAGGCTTCGCACCCCCTCAGGTGACTTTCCTTCCCAGTTCCCTCCTCACCCTCTGGGTGGGGCGGGTCACACCGCTCTGGGGTCAATCCTTCAACCTCCCCTTGCTCACTCCCCCAGGCATCTGACCACCCCGTGCCACCAACCATGGCCGTGAGTCCACTGCAGACCTGCTCTGGGTTGATAGCATCTCTCTCCATCTCCATAGGGCTGGCTACCAGCCATGCCCAGAAAAGACAGAGTCTAAGCAAGACTCTCCATCCCCACCAACACCCACCTGCTCCTCCCAGTAAACTGGCTTTCCTCGGACTCACCCTTCACTTTTCGTTTTCCTTCTCTGCAACTAAGATTCAGAATCTAACTTCTTCTCTGCCAGCCCAGGGCAAGCCACCGCCATCTAGTCCCCAGGTTTTGGCAATGGTCTCCTAATCGTTTCCCTGTATTTTCTACTTTTGACCCTTGATGGCCTATTCTCCACAAAACAGACAAAGCAATCCTTTTCTGAGGAATGACAGCATGACATGGCTCTGCAGAATTCTCCACTACCTTTCCATCTCTTGATGGGGAAAGCCAAGACTTTGAAGACCTTCTGAGCCTCACATATCTGCCCTTCCTCCACCCTCATCCAGCTCCTCTGAGGCCCTGCCCACTGCCCTACTTCCTGGCACACAGGCCTCCTCTCTGGCCTGCACCTCAGGCCACTTGTATTTTCTGGTTTCTCAGCCAAGCACTGTTCTCCCCCACAGATAGCTAGGTCCCTTGCTTCCTCATTTTCTTAAACTCCAATATTATTTTATCAAATTGGCAACTTATGACTGTAAAATGTACCCTTTGAAGGCCTGCTTTTGTTTCTCTTATATCATTTATATATTGTTCATTTACTTCCACTAGAAGGAAGCCTGATGAGAATAATGGAGCTGAATGCTTTATTAATTACCCATGGTTAGAATCATACCAGGTACACAATATTCAATAAATATTCATAGAAGGAATGAATCATTTCTCCTTAAAAGTAAAAACTTGTCGGCCAGCAAGATAGCTCAGCAGCCTAAGTGCCTGCTTAGGTAAGCTCAGAGACTGGGTTCAATCCCTGATACCACATGCTGTGCCAGCCCTGCCCTGGGGCATACTGAGCCAGACCGAGTCGGGGCATGGTAGTGCACATCTGTAATCCGGAGACTGAAAAGAGGAGGATCACTATGAGTCCAAGATGTGTAGTGAGAATTGTATAAATACATAAAAAAAATTTTTTTAAAAAGTAAAAACTTACACCAGGTACCACTTAGAGAATATTCTCTTCAGAGATGAAACCCTTTCTTTGATTCTGCAGGGTTTCTTGGTTTTGGCCCAGCTGTTCTTGCTCTACTACAGGATGTAACAGAAGTAACACTTTTTTTATTTCATCCATTCACCCATTAATTTATTCTTTTTTCAGTATTTACTGAGTATCTACTTGTTGTCACACAGTATGTGCCTTGCTGGGTCATACCTAGACACTCAGGCTGTAGCAGTGAATCTTCACCGTATCCTCAAAGCCTGGTCATTTTTACCTATTCCCCAGGACAGGTCTAGATATAGTTAAGAGGCTTTCTCTCTCCTCTGGGCTTTTCCCAGTTAGGCTTTCCCTCTCCTCTAAGCTTTTCTGCTATCCTGGGATTTACCTGGATCAACCACCACACTACAGTGATAACAGTTTTTTACTTCACCCCTTCTGAAAGGATCAGCAACTTCTAGGTTGGATCTGACCTGTACACAGATTAACAGAACAGGACGGACCCCATGCACTTCCTGCACCCTCTGATTCTAGGAACCCAAGAATATCAGTGTTTCGTCCATTTCTTAAAATATCACATAAGTATCCTTTTGCTACAGGAATGCCAAAGTCAGGCAGATTTGTACAGTAAGAGCAGTGGGGAAAAGATGAAAGGAAAAAAGAAATCCAAAATGAGAAAGCAAAAGAAAAATACAAGATCCTATAAAAGCCAGTGTGTACTGAACACTTGTTCGTTACTGGACAATATACTGGAAACCACAGCTAGTATAGCTAGTATAGCTCAGAAATGTGTTTTGCGTGAAATAGGCACTAGGATGTATATATTATGTATATGATACATATACCGGCATAGGTATACAGGAACTTAGTCAATCTCCCCAAACAACCCTTTGGAGCTGTAGTGTTTACTGCTTCCATTGTATAGATAAGTAAGTGACAATGGTGGTGCCTAAGACACTTCCCAAGGACAGGCAGCCAATGAACTGGCAACTCTACACAGGCCCCTGCTAAGTGGCTCTAAGCACTTAAATAGTTCGGGTTACCCAGTGACCTGTTTTGAAACAAAGAAAATGGTATTTGAGCAATGCCTGGTATTTGCCCATTGAAACAGTCCACTAATGTACTATAGCGTGACTTGTACCTTGCTGTGTTTGCCCACTTCCTGGTGACTGGCTGTCAGGATATGACAGCATAAGTCTTGCTGAGAAAACATTCATAAAATGGCAAATACATGATTTCTTTTAGTTTAATAACACGACATTCAAAGGGACCAATAAGATGCCAACTGAAGGCTCCACGTGATCACAGAATGTATGTGGTTTTTATGTTCAACTTTTTATTCTCTATAGTTCCAGTTACTCCTAAAATAAGTCAAAGAAAAAAAAAAAAACACATTTTTAAAATATGCCTCCTGTGTAAAAGAACAGCTGTGTCATTCATGCAAAATAGGCTATCAGGAGGGTGACAGCATCAGATAACGCGTGTGCAGATGTATTAACTGGAAATGTTTTCCCCAAGAGCACATTATGTTGTTTTGAACCACCTGCCAACTGCACTACCCATGATCACATGAAATATTACCATATTCATTATGAAGACAAGAAAGTTGAACCACCTCCACATGGCTGCACTGACAAAGGTTCTACAATCTGAGGTACAGGATCTCAGGATAAATCCTGAGGGCATTTCACTGACCTTCTCAGAACAAAGAGCTACAACTCTTGTTGCATAGGTCTTGCTTTACCTTGGTCTTAACCATCCAGTAGAAAAGTATGAAGACGAAATATA
>NW_004524753.1:1379841-1381105 GCF_000260255.1 Octodon degus | reverse complement strand
AAAAAAAAGAAAAAGAAAGTTGAACCAGGCTGGGGTGTAGCTCAGTGGGAGGGCACTTCCCTAAGATGCACAGGGACCTGTGTTTGATCCCTATCGCCAGGCAAGGGAGGGAGTGAGAAGGTAAGTTGAGGCCTAAGAAGAGGAGGGTTCATCCTGCACAGGCTGTTGAGTGAATCAGGTAGCAGTGGATGACAAACCCCACCCTCCGTCACTACAGTACGCTGTTTCCCAGGTTCCTTGATTTAAAAGCATCTGTGCCAACATCTGAAATGAACAAAAATCCCTTTTCATTAGTGGCCTTAGTATGATCCAGAAGAAAGAAAAACCTCTCATCGTCACAAAAGCAGTGAACATTTCCAGAGGCAAGCTGTCACTTAGTGCTTGGCCATTCTGCCTCCCATGGTCTGTTAAGATTTTTCTGCATGAGCCTTGGCCTAGAAAATTCTTCTGGCCTCCATCTACTGAGCTGGAGCTGAGGTTATAGAGAGGAGCCATCCAAATTCCAAACTTAGCCCAGGAATTTCCTGCGGGTCACAAGTAAGCAAAGTTACTCTGTAGATATTGGTCTGCACCCAGAGGAGTTCAGGAGGAACCAGGAACCTCTCTCCACAACCTACAGTCTCTACACGGCCTCCAGAGCACAGTGCGCCCTTGGCCCTTTCTCATCCCTGGAATCCCTGGCACCAGGCCAGGCTAAGCAGACCAGTTCTGCTACCAACAAAGGCAGTGGGTTCCAGAAGTGACAGCCATTTTTCCAGTGCTCTCTGTGGCACAGCAGTTAAAATTTCTTCTACCCAAAGTACTACTTGGTTCTCTAAAATCTGATCCTTTTTCAATGTATTTTTTGCACTTTTTTTTTTTTTCATTTATGTATTTGGTACAGGGTCTCACTACACAGCTTGGACTCGTAGTGATCCTCCTGCTTTCAGCCTCCCCAGCGCTGGGATTATGGGTACGCGCCCCCACGCCAGGACTTGGTTGCTGGCTCAGCACACCCTGGGGGTGGGGCCGGCACCACATGCAGAAACAGGGAGAAAACTCCGATCCCTGTGCTTGCTAAAGCAGTGTTTTAGTCCACTGAGCTATCTCACCGGCCTTGCACTTTTATTTTTTAAAGAGAACAAAAAATAGCAAAAAAAAAAAAATTAGAAATGATACAGAATTTCACTAAACAAAATATTAAGAAATCAGCAATGGCTGTTAAATTGCATAATGTTGCCTTCAAATTAGTTGTTTAGGTTACCAGATATAAGCATGCAAAATT
>NW_004524753.1:1369303-1378821 GCF_000260255.1 Octodon degus | reverse complement strand
TTTAAAAGTCCTAGTCTGTGGTTTGTGAAAGCCCAGTTATTGAAGAAGAAAGCAAGCTTTTTCCTTATAACACAGAGAGACAGAGAGAGAAGGGGAGAAAGCAGGTCTGCCAAGGCAGTAACAAAACCTCCCCCAAGTCTTTCCGAGCCTTTGTTTCTAATTGAGGCAGCGCAGCGTAGTGTACATTCGAGTAAGGACTCCCAAGAGTCTGAACAACTGCTTTCTGCGCAATCAAGTAGCTATTCAGTCACGTGTGGAGTACGGACTTCGGTGTAACTAGATCAGCAATCCTTTCCTTCATGATGTAAGCCTCCAAAGCCTAAAGCAAATTACTCTACACCAAGGAGAACGCAGCAGAGTAAGGGGGGAAAAAAACAAGCACATCGTAGAAATGCTAGGATAGCATCGAAAGACCTCAAGGAGAAAGGGGCAGGACTTTGTTGAGACCTTTAATCCCTCTGAAAATATAACCAAACTGATGAAAACATGTCCTCAGAGGTCACTGTCACAAGAAACCTGGTGAAAAGCTCAAATCCTGGGGCCAGGGGATGGCTCAGTAGAATAAGCGCTTATAAGCGCTTCCCTGCCAAGCACTAGGGCCTGAGTTCAACCCCCACTTCCGCCAGAAAAACGAAAAAAACCCTCAAATCCTACACAATCTCTGGCTGACATTGCCACTAAACACGATTGTGTTCATTTCAAAAGTTGTAACAAGCTTCTGTTAATCAGTCCCTATCTCCAGAGCCACTAAGGATTCTTGCCCCCACCCAAATACTCTCAGTGCTCTACTACAAAGAAATATGCTAGCATGGTAGAGAATCACCCATGGACAGGTACACTCCTTCACTAACTTTCTGTGTGTCCACAATAAGAATACTTTGAGTTAATTAATTAATCAATCAATTAATTGATGATGAAAGCCATGGATCCTATGGCCTTCCTCCCAATTGATCTGGGTTTCTTCTGGTTGAGAAACTCCTCTGAACTCCCGGATCCTGTTCCTCTATTCTCTGCAGTGACTCTGTAGGTTGGCCAAGAAAGAGAGCTGGATATAGGGTTTGCCACAGAGTCCTAACCAGGACTTGCCATCATCTGGGATGTTGGCAACTGAAGGATGATCTCTCTGCTCAGTGGTTCCCTTCTATATGGGGAACAGCTTGAGAGGGCTTTGGGACACTCTCAGAAGAGGACGGCTCTTGATGTCTCCTCCTGGAGCTCTGAAGGAGATTGTCCTGCGGGCTGCCGCTCCTGCCAGCACCACCACCATCATCACCACGCAAAGGGGATGAGAGAGCAAGGCCAGGCAGCAGGGCCGGGCTCTGCCTCCCTGAGCTGCTCTCAATTGCTAAAGTAGCTAGGATAGAATTCCCCAAGTTCCAAAGGCCTCCGAGAGGATCAAAAAATGGTTGAGCTGAGCACCCACTGCCCCCCCCCCATCCACAATGGATAAAGGAAGAGACCTGACACCTGATGCTTCTGGGGAGGTGCCTGGGCTGGTGGCCAGGAAGGAGGTTCAGTTGGTCCACAGTGTGAGACCCTAAGTGATGGCAAGTCAGACCGAGGCCAAGAAAGAACTGCGGAGTTGGTACCAACACCAAGGAGGAGCTTCCAGCTGCAGACTTTGATCACAGATGCTGAATGGCAAGCAAATTAAGCCATCAGACTCTGAGAAAGAGGCAAGGTTGATAGATCCATGAATAACCCAGAAGACCCACGAGGCACAGTGTGGATTCAAGCATGGGGCCCTCCCAGCACCAACCACCCTCAGCAGGCAGGAAAGCACCTTCTGTCCCAGCTTGGCAAGGAACAGGAGAGAGGCGGCACGATCAGAGATGCTAAGTGTTTTACTAAAAGATGCTGAGCAGGTAGCAAAAATGACTAAACTACTGCATCCAACTGAGTTTTCTTTATTGGACCAAATTATGCTCTTTCTCTTCCCCTGTCCCACTGTCTACTGAATAAGAGGTCACAAAGATAACATCAATTCGATTGCTGATAGAGAGTATCTGGGTCAACTCACCCCACACTTTCAATATTCGTTACCTACTTCTGTTACCCAGTAGTAGAAGGTTCGTTCGCTCAGGGCAGATGGAAATCTCAAGACAGAGTGCCGCTCTGCTAATGCTTCGGGCTTTGAGTGCCAGGAGTCTCAGCCCTTTGTGTTACAGTGCTGGGCTCTCACCCACGCTATCGGGTGTCCAGCCACCATGGCTAACCCCTGCAGCTGGCCAGAGCTCTAAGCACCTCCCCTGAGTCTCTGCTGAGCTTCATCACCACTTGATGCTGCTTCATGCCACCTGTTAAACCCAGTGCTGACACCAGTCACTGCTGCCAGATGTTTAAGGATGCAATCTCTGTCACTAGCTTCTGGAACTCTTCAGGGTAGCAGCCCCTGGTGTTTATAGCACTCGTTAAATGACTCACAATACCCATTCTGCCTAGGAGAAGAATCCTAGCAGATTTACAGAACCACTGGAACAAGCATTTATTTGGATAAGACCTGTGCTGCAGCACAGGGAAGATGGGTATGTCAGAACCCTTGCTGCTTATATAGAGGAGCAACCACCTTGTAACTGGTCCAAATTTGGGCTTGCTGACTGGTCTCAATTTCAGCCTTCTGATTCATTGGCCCAACCTCAAGCCCGTTGATTCAAGGCTACTGATTGGCTCGAATTCAATTCTGCTGCATGGCTCAACTTTAACCCTGCTGTGGTCATGACAGACTTCCTAGGACAGATTAAAGCCTACAGGACAGGTACACTGTAGCTGTCAATCAGAACACAACTCTTCTGGCTCTAAGAAGAAACAGGGAAGCGTTGGAAGCTTGTGGTATGTCTCACTTTTAGTGGTTCAATGACTGGAAACATGTTAAAGGCCGGCCATCCTCCACCTTCAAGGTATTCAATGTGTGAAGGTATAAGCAAATGTCAAATAATAGCTGGGATACAGAATGAGAGGGACTACTATAAAAGCATACACCAAGGGCTGGTGAGATAGCTCAGCGGACTAAGTGCCTGCTTTGGCAAGCACAGGAACCAGGGTTAGATACCTGGTCCTGCATGCCAAGCTGGCTCCCCCTCAGGGTGTGCTGAGTCTGCAACCAGAGTCCAGAAGTGGTGGCGCACACCTGTAACCCCAGGGCTGGCAAAAAATAAACCTCTCCTAAAAAACAATTCAACCAAAAAAAGTATAGTGAAATCAAAAAAGACCAAAAACAAACAAGATAACTGCATACACAACCTTTTCTTTGGGGCTGGGGATTTGGCTCAGCGGTAGAATGCTTGCCTAGCAAGCTGGAAGCCCTGGGTTCGGTCCTCGGCATGAAAAACAAAAAATAAACCTCTCCCAGGACTGGGGAGGCTAAAAACAGGAGGATCATTACAATCCCAAGCTGTGTAGTGAGACCCTGTGCCAAATACATAAAATGAAAATAAAATAAAAGCATACACCAAGCAGAAAGGCACAAAGTACATGATGCTGACATCGGTGGGACTTCAGGGAAGATCACCAGGAAGAAAGACCTTCACGCTGTCCTGAACAGCAAGCTGGACCTTGTAAATTGCAATTTGGACATACAGTCATCTGAATTTGCTGGAACAAAAATAAGAGGGAGAGAGGACTTTAGCAAGAGTACACGAGGGTAGCTCACAGAACTAAAAGGTTTGGCATCCAATGCTTGAGAAGTAGGAACCTGGGCATTCATAGGGTCCAGAGATGAGAACAAGGCTTGGGACACAGGAAGACCCTATGACCCATTTTTCCCAACTACACACTGGTTTCTTCTGGCTTCCATTTCTAGCCTTCTAGCACTGCTACCCAAGGAGAAAAACATTTCCCTCCAAGTTCCAGTTTGAAAACTCCCAAGGAAGGTCTCTGATTGGCTATGTTTTGGTCACGTGCCCCTTCTAGGCCAATCACTGTGACCAGGCAGACACACTGGGTGAGAGACCCATCCATTGTATGCAGGGAGAGAAGGTCACAGGAGAAGGCCCACACATGTGGACCTGTGGCCAGAGCACTGGACGAGCCACTCACTAGGAAGGCAAGTGCTCTTCAGCAAAGAGCAAAGCTGACCAAACTAACCTTCCAGACTGAGGCAGTATTTGCCACCACACCACATTCCACATTTCCACAGCTCATGAGTCAGCAGGCTACTTCCCGTCATTCTGATATACCCCATGCATGCCTGACACCACTCATGTGCTGAGAAGGACCACCCTGCCTGTTCACCACAGGGTACTGCAATGGCTGCCCTTTCACAGCGCCCTCCATCTTGAACTGGCTTCTTTACCTCAAAATTCAATAGTCACTTACATCAATCTTGCTTATGAGACTTAGTCTCTTTCCATCTTTACAAATTAACGTATCTGAATAAGCAATCATCTAAAACAGAAATAATGGGCAAAGTTTCCCGAACATGGGGTTGATAAATTCTAATTCTGTCTCTTGGCCTCCTACAGAGATTAATGAACACAGATACCCTGCCCAAGAATTTGTGCTATCCAGGAATAAAGGGGGGAAAAATCACTTTCAAGAATTTGATGAAGTATTGCTTAACTAAAGAGTGCCAAAGGAAAGTATGGAGACACATTATCTAGCAAAGGTCTTGAAATGGCTCTCTGCTGACAAAGGACAGCCTCTAGGCACAGTCTGGAATGGAAAATATGCCACAGGAGATGGAACACTATCTCCAGGGAGAGCCACAGAAAACTTTGCAGGTTATGTCACATTTAGGAACATGTTTCTCTTTCTTAAATGAAGATTTCTGTCATGACTTATTCCTCCAACTTATTTTTGAGTTAAATACACACACACACACACACACACACACACACACTAAGTGCCTGCTTTGGCAAGCGCAGGAACCAGGGTTAGATACCTGGTCCTGCATGCGTGTGTAGTGTAACTTCATGAAAGGAAGAAAGGGAAGGAAGAAACAAACAAGCCTGTGAGAAACAAGTAATTCATCTTTAAAACTTACTATGAAATCTTCTGAAGTGTCACCATTTCTGAACACTGTGTGGAGGGCTCTTTTTCACATTAGGTACCTACCCTCCAAATGTTCCATGAGCTTAATTTTTAGAAAATCAAAACAAGCAAGGCGTGATGAGACATGTCTATAGTCCCAGCCCTCGGAAGCTGAGATAGGAGGGTGCTTTGAGCCACCGGGAGTTAGGAAAGCCTAACCAGTGTGGTCAGATCCTGTCTCAGAAACAAAGCCAACAGTGAGTGGTCCCACGGGCCGCATCTGTGTTCCCAGCACACTCAGTCTTGAACAAACCTGTGGGATTTCCGTGACACAGTGGAAGCATCCAGACCCCAGCCTTTTCTCAACTTGTTCTGTCTCTAAGCATCTGCCAGCTGTTCCCAGCTCTGAACCAGCGACACGCGAAAGTACCATGTCAGTAGGCAGAGGGGGCACCAAGGCCTCAAAAGAACCCTGTCGTTTGCTCCCCTAGAACTTTCCCTGCCACTTCTCTTCCTATTCAAAAATCCACAAAGAAGAAGGAGGGTGTAAGATGAGACACAATGGTAACTTTGACCCCAACCCAGGAACTTAATGAAGTTCCTCTTCATTTACTCCTCCTAAGAGGTGAAAAGAACATCTCAAGTCCTATGTCCTCATTCTAGGCTTGGTTCTGTTACATATTTGTTCTGACACTGTGAACTCATTTATTCCCTTTGATCAAAGTTCCCAGTTAATAAATGAAGATGACAATGACAACAAACACACAGGTGTTTTACAAAGTTTCCCATGTGGCAAGCAATTTATTTCTACGTCATTCTTTCATTTATTCTTCCTTATTCTGTTTCCTGGTATAGCCTTGAAAATAACTAAAATATTCTACACTCGTCCATTTTCTGTAGCTATCACAAAAAAAAATCTGAGGATAAGTGACATTAAAAAAAAAAAAAGAGGTTTATTTAACTCACAGTTTAGGGGGCTTAAAGACCAAAGAGCATGGCACAGACTCTGGTAAGGGTCCCCCGGATGCACCACACCAAGATGATGGCATCATGGCAGGAATGTGTGCAAGAAGGAGAGAATTCACATGAGGGTGGAAGCCAGAGAGCAGGCAGGGCCAGCCTTTCTCTTCCACAATAATGCTCTCTTGAGAACTAACCAAAGTTGCATGGATACACCTTACTCCTTCCCATGGGCAGTGTCTCCAATGATGCCCCACTAGGTTGCATCTCTTAAGGATCCCAGTCCCAGGCAGGGACCAAATCGCCAACCCAAGAACCCTTGGGGGACAGACACGAACCAAAATCACAGCACTCTAAGTTTCAGTATCTTCATCTACAAATCAGAGAACATCTCTGTACTACATAGTTATTTTGAAAATTAGACACCATATATGCCAATTGCCCACTACAGCTTAGTAAACAGTATTTATTAGGATTTAATAAAATATCATATAATACTAGTTATTTTTACTATGACTACAAAAACTTCTGTGCTACCTCAGCTTTCCAAGGCTTTCTAGGGTTTTGATTTACACAGCCTCTTTGGGGAGCTATAGACTGGTTTTGCACCAGCAAAATGCAAAAAGGGAGGGTCTTAGTTACTCTTCTCTCATTGCTGGGACAAATACCCAACACTCAAATTGCAGAAGGAAAGATTTATTTAGCTCACAGTTACTGGAGGTTTCAGTCCATACTCAGCTGGCTCTAAAGCAGACTGGCACGTGGCAGAGGGCAGCCTTTCATGGTGGTAGCAAAGAGCAGAGAGTGAAAAGGGAAGAGTAGCAGCAACAATGGCTACAGAGAGCAAGTCAGACTATTACTCCAGGCTGGGTGTAGTACTCACACCCATAATCCCAGTAGCACACATACTCATAATCCCAGCAGCACTCACACCCATAATCCCAGTAGATTATGAGTTAATCAAAACTCTAGAAGTCTGCCCCAGGACTTCACGAGGCTTTGAGAGGACAACTAGACACAAATCATAACAGGAAGGGAAAAGGACTTATTTACATTTTATGTCATTAGACAGATCTATGGAATTTAAGAGGGAAAAATGGGAGAAGTTGCTTAAAAGTAGGTGATAGGCACAAAAGCATTTCCTGGTGCCTGGAGACTTATATTAAAGTATGTACTTTAAAGATTAGATGATAACTCTAGGAGCCTTTGGTAAGATTCATTCCTTATATTTTTTAAATCTTTGATTAAGAAACATGAAATTTCTTCGTTGAATCTCCTGAAACCAACAAAACAAAAACCCCAGCATTCCTAGAGCCCTTGAAGCAGAACAGTTTGTGGATTCTGGTTTGCTCCAATCATTAACCACTGGGCTCCCGGAACAACCTGTCCTAAGGCTTCCCATGAAATGACAAAGGCAACTTCTGAGAACCCAGGCATGTATTTGGCTCAGGTGGGCTCTGACAGTTCATCATAGTCCTCTCAATCTGCCTGTCATTCCAAAAAAGCTGTTTCGAAGGGCTCATCCTTCCCTCTCTTCCTCTGAAGGCAGGCAGATAAAAAAGTAATATGGTGGCACACACCTGCGATCCCAGCACTCCTAGAGGCTGAAGCAGGAGGACAGCAAGTTCCAGTCCCACCTAGCAATTTAGCAAGACCCTGTGTCAAGACGAAAATAAATAAATAAAGGCTAGAGATGTAGCTGAATGCAAAGGCTCTGGTTCAATCTTCTAGTACTAGAAAAAAAAGTAAAAGTACTAGGTATATATTTTTGACATTTGCTTTGGTGGATTTCTGTTCATTTTCATCTTGTGTGACAATTTTCACATCACCTTCTAAACCAGTACTGTGGATGTCTCTGGGTACCTCTCAAAGAACAAAGATGGGAAGTGGCCCAGGACAAACGGAATGCCAGCAAAGATGCTCAGAATAGAGGACAAATAACTAAGAATGAAGGAGCATCTTTCTGACCAAACACAGGAGAGATTTGCTAATCAGCCAAAACTTTCAACCAATAAAGCACCCTTCCTAATTTCCCAGGTGACAGGAACCCACAATCTGAGGATGACATGGGGATATTTAGAAAGGAGAGAATGAAGAAGTCCAAGCCACCTTATTATTAAAGATCCTGTGAAAGACAAGAAGACATGGTTCATCCCAAACTGGCCACCAGGCTGAAAACTCAGAGTTGCAATGTCTCTCTTGGGTAGAAGGGACATATCTGTGTTTGGGAAAATTTGGGAACCCTCTAGGCGGGCTCCACATCTCTCAGGGTCACCACTTCAGCACACCTTGCCCATTCTAGAAAAGGTTGTTGAACAGACAACCTTTGAAGTTGTTGAACAATTCCCTCACTTCACTTCTCTGGACCATGAGTCTTCATTTAGAACACGAAGCAGTCGGGCCAGCTCATCTCTACGGCTCCTTTGACTCTAAAGACTTCAGGTCCTGGGGTTCTGCCCAGCTGATGTCATAGCATGGCCAACCCTTCTCTCCACAAGCAGGTCACAACACTTAATCAAGCAAGAAGGTGCAGTACACAGTTTAACAATCTCTACCTCTCCGCCCCCAACCGACATTTCACTTGCCTTCTGCTTCTTAGTGGCAAAGAGTTAATCATTTTCATAACCCAGCTACCTGCTTTCACTTGAATCAGCTTTAATTTATACATGGCAGTGCTAGGACTTTCTGCTGTAGCTCAACCTGGCTGTGTTCCAGGTCTGGATTTAAAGTGAGAGCGAGTGCAATCTGCTTCCTGTTACTTTGCTGGACTCAGGCTCTCCCTGGGCTCCTAATCAGGAATCTTCTCTCCTCCAAGAGGTTAGGCCACCTTAGTGGTTAGGAGACCCTAAACAGCACAGGCATCTAGTAAGCCAGCTGCACAATAAAAATGCAAAAATAAGTAAAGCAAACAAGACCCCAGGATAATTGTAGCTCGGGCACCTCAAGGCCAAGACGCCGTCATCCCAGAAGTCATTTCCCGCCCCTGGGGAGCCCTCACTGCACACAACATGTGCATCTTGTGTGTATCTTATGTGAGACTTTGTGTATCTCCTCTCTTAAAGTCACTTAGAAATTTTTATTTTTCAGTTTATTTACTATTTGGCAATAATTCTGAGCTCACAGAAAATTTGAAAAAAATAAGACTATCCTAAAGAATACCAGGTATGCTTTGCCTGTTGTTAACATTTTACTAAACTTCCTATTTGTATACAAGCTTGCTTTTATAAGTACTTGATTGTACTGTCTTTTTAAGGGGGGGAACCCCAAAATAATAGAGACTTTCAAAATAAGATGATAGGAAAAAAAAAAAGAAAAAAATAAACATGGGTGACTAGAAAGACAAAATAAGATGATAGGAAATTAACAATGGGTATTATATCACATAATGTCATCTTCAAATCTAGTTGCTCAGATTACCAGATATAGGCATGCCAAATGGATCAAATAATACAATCACTAAATGTTCCTTTCAATGAACTAATAGAAATTAGCAGCACAATTATCTTAGATAATATATATATTCGCCCACACACATCCTTCTTTTCTCTTTTTCCCCTTCTCAATTGTTCTTTTCTTTTGAACAGTTTCTT